>NW_017306668.1:631097-659955 GCF_000935625.1 Nanorana parkeri | reverse complement strand
GTTTGTTTTGCAGAAAGCTAGAGAAAAAGTTTTCATATACAGCGTGGAATCTGTCTGACACGAGTGATCACTTTTGTTTTTTTTTGTGTCAGCACTGTGAGGAAACACCATCCATCCATCCATCCATGTATGTATATGACAGGTAAACATTTTTTTAAATAAGCTTTATTAAAAGGGCAGTTTCCAACTCTTGGGTTTGAGAGATGCATCTCTGGGGACCCATTCAGACGTAGCCATGCATTTTGTTAAGGCAGCCCAATTTTTTCTCTTCCACCACAGTGTGCACCACAACACATGGTATGTCATTGTGTTGTTTGTACTATGTTTTTGGGTGCTTTTTACAATAAATGTTCCCACTCACAGAACATTGACAAAAATTGCAGTAATCTGCTTTTAAAAAGGGTAATTTGACCTTTTCAGAGAAAAAGTGACCTCCGCTGACCAATGGTTAGCCCTTGCAAGCATTCTGGTGCTACAAAGCTTCCAGGACTGCTTTCAAGTGTCTAGAACATTACACCTCCTCGCATGGGTGACAGAAGATGGCATTCACAGCAGATAAGTGCAGCGGGAAATGGGGAGGGTGTTGCGAGTTCAATATTTGTCTTTTTCATGAAAAGGTGAACTTACCCTTTACTGCATTATTGCAACAGAATAGTCTGAATAGGGCCTAATGCTGCACTCACACCTACGTGTGCATTATCAAGTGGTTTGATGCATGTTTTTATGTGCGTTAATTAATTTCAATGGGCCCATGATGTAGACCTGTGTGTCAGGTGTGCATTAACTTTTTTTTTTTTTTTATGCACTGCTGGGCATGTGTCTGAGCACCACTAAAGAAAACAATGAGTTTTTTTCCCTACAGATAACGTCCTGTGGTCTATAACAGTACATTTTCAAATGACAGATGTACAGCTTTATTAGTAATGAAGTGTTCGCTTACCCACCTCGGTGGCATTGCAGGCCCTGTGCTGCGCTCTAGCTATGCATGCTGGCCATACTTGGGGTCCTTCACTTTCTTTGCCTTCTGGATTCAAACAAACATAGAGCTACACTCCCGTTCCCATGAAAACCACAATAGCATTTTTGCACATGCAGCTGACATATGCTCCCCCTGTGCCCTTTCTAATGTGTTTCACCCCCTGTAGGGGCTTAGGACATCAATGTATTTAAAGAAAACTGTAATGAGAGAAATATTGACATTGGTGACAACAGATAAAGGCAAAGTGGTCCATTGAGAATGGCCCTTTTGTTGGGTGTGTGGAGGTTTTTTTATGTAAACCTTAAGAAAAACATGTTTGCTTCAACAAAAATCTAAAAGTACAATATAAAACAAATTGGACGTTTCTGCTCTTTGCAACAGGATGATTGAGATGGCTATTAAACACTACACCGTCTGTTCAGCATTTTTTCCATCAGTATGCCACCGTTCAACTGACTACATGCAGACACTTTACATTATTTAAGTTTTAGGTTGACTACCGTTTTTTTTTTTAAATGATAAAAGAGCAACAATATCATAAAACAAAAAGTGAAGTGTGTTCTCATGCAGCCACATGCTTGTTTTACCCTTTAGATCAGTGTTTTTCAACCTTTTGTGCAAAGGCACACTTTTTTCATGAAAAAAATCACGAGGCACACCACCATTAGAAAATGTTAAAAAAATTTACCTCTGTGCCTATATTGACTATATATATAAAGTAATTCTCTTGAATAGGAATCAAATAAACACAAAGAAATTATTTTATAATTACTTTATTATGAAATAAAGTATTTTATAATTGTTCATATTTCTTCAGAGAGCAAAGGTGTAGGAAGGACTCGTCCGGTCCACCCACTACCAGACCAGTCACCCTGCACAATCGGAGAGAGCAGCAGTGATTTATCTGTATTACAGGAAGCTCCTGTTCTGTGGAAAAATGCAGGAGCTGTTTGGTGCTGGATTACAGCTCAGATCTGGGAGAAATGCACAAAAGAGATCAAGAATCAAGTAAGAATATGCAAGCGTCTTGTATCTAGACGATATCTGTTTAGCCCAGAGTTCACCTTTAAACTTGGTAGCCGTTTCTATCTCAAGCAGCTCCTGGTTTCAGAGGATGACTAAGCAAATATGTTAGGACTCTTAAACTGGATCTAAACCCCTAGGTCCCCCCGGGGCTCTTTCCAGCATATTTGCACATCATGGCACATTTACATCCCAAAGCTCTCAAATGCGACGTCCAAGATCTCATCGTTACTTCATCGCTGCCACTGACATTTTCACCTAGTCTTCTGGGTTTGGAGCCTTCAGCCATTTTGATTGGCTAGCGTGGGTTTTTAACTCCCATGCATGTGCACAGGAGTTACTTTGTCCAGGTACTCGGGCATGCCAAGGTTACACATTGAGCTGTGCATGTGTGGTTCAGTGTACAATAGAAACAAAATTGCTGGCAGACCGAAAATAAGCTTTTATTACAGTAGTGACATACAGATTATTCTTTTACAATAAAAGCCTGCTCGCAATTTATTTTTAAAAGCCTATAGTTCCACTTTAAAACAGTTATGCAAATCAAAAAAACTTTTATGCTCCAATCTTCCCGTGCTAAAGTTTTGCATTTTAGAATAATGTCCCACAGAATCTGTGCTTCAAGCAGAAGCAGAGGGTGGACCTACCATTTTTACAGACTGTGCAGCTTTACAGGGGCCTCCTGGATTTAGGTAAACAATAATAGTAGATGTGGGCTGGGTGATGGGCCATTATCACTCAGAGGTGGGAAGCAGGAGGAACTCCTCATTATGCCCTAACCGGACTTCTGGTTTGTAACATCCAAGTGCTGGTGGTCACCTTCACTCCTTACCTCCACCAGCATTGAGACCTGCAGAATGCTTCTCCCATTTCCTCTTTACACAATTTCAACTGCAAGTGAAAGGTGTGTTTACAGTCAGGCAGCAGTTCAGGATGTTGCAAAGGTTACTTATATTAGACGATGTACAGTATTTAAGTAGTTGTTCTTGGGCAGTAATTGAATGGCGAGCCTCTGTTTTTGCACAGGGGCCCTTGGATCTGCAATTGTACAGAGGCATTGGCTGCTTGCTTTTTGGAGCCTGTTTTATTGCATAGCTGAATGTGAGGGGAAACCACCTGCACGAGGAGAGAATATGACTACACAGATCGCCACAATTGTTTTGAAGCTGCATATTTTCTCATTACCAGTCGTCTGCTTGGCTGAAGAGGCTGAATGATACTGCTGCACAGTGGTGAATGCCTTGGTCTTTTTTATATCTAATATAGTAAATAATATGTAAGGAATGAATGTGGGCGCATCTTTTGCTGCTCTCACAGTTTACAGTACGAAATCATCATCATATGGGTTTTTCTCGCTGATAACTTATCTGCTAGAAAAGGCAAGGAAGGAGATGTCACTTGGGGGTACAGATACAGTTTCCAGCCCGTTACCCGTGCTTTTAGAGCTGCTGTTTAAACAGGATATTTGTCAGAGAGCAGCATACACATCTACAAAAGTTTAAAGGACAACTTCACCTTTACTGAGCTTGTGATGAACCCCTCTTTCCTGAGTGCAGCATATCTAAAATAATACTAATCTTCCTCCCCGATCTGGTGATAGCCAGGCTAAACTCAGGGGACTAAGGGGAATTATTAAAGATGAAGTTGTTCTTTAAGTCAATACCTTTGTCCTCCATTTGCTTCTCTGAAGATTTATACTATTTGTTTTCCCCAGTTTCAGCCATCCAGTCCAGGTATTCTAATTAATATCATCTTACATACCCATCATATAATTCTGTCACTTCGAATGGTAAGAGGAATTCCATTAAGCAAATTTTGCATCCAAAGTGATCACATAAAATAACCTCTATCAGTGGAATAAAAAAAGCTTTTCCTAAATAAAAAAAACACTATTTATTGAGTCTTCAGAGCCCAGCAATCCAACATGTAATTATTTTAATATGACTCTTTCTGAGACTGTCATATCTGATCCAGTTGGAAATGGACGGAAAAAAACCCTCTGTTCCCGAAACCTATATTGGCTCAAAGTATAGATCAGCATGTTATAATTAGCCCATATTTCTTTTTCAGAGCTCATCTACATCTATGCATTGTGGGAATGCATGTTCCATGCATTTGGATAAAAAGTCTGTAGCATGCCAAATGTTTGGAATGCTTTGGTGTATTTGCAGAAATTGTTGAAAGTGCCTGCTGCCCACCATACAGCATTGTGACCAATGTAGATAAGATACAATCGGTGCCTGTAGTGACCACCACATATGTGCAGATAAGTCACCAGCATTCCAAAATGCTCCAAAGCATAGGTCTAAATTGTCCTGTTTTATCCTGTGTGAGAAATTTACCATAAATGTGCCTGAATGCTAGAATGCATGCCAAATACACTTCTGCTTACCTTCTACAGTATCTTATGGTTGAGCAAGCACCATGGTTTGTTAATTTTAGACATACAGTATGTTTAGCCATAGACATCAAACTATAACAAGGACAAAGGGACCAGGTTATCAAACAAATGAACAAGAGCAAGGATAAATTACAGTTACAGTACACTCAGATGGTTGGCCTTTATGCACACAAAATGTTTGCACGCATAGCGATAGCAATCTCTGAAAGGACCTAACTGATCATACACTGATGTCCAATGTGTACAATGTAAGCTTAGTGTTCAGTGCATGTTGTATATTCAAATATTGCTGCTTTTGTGTCTTGTCTTCTGATAAGAAACTAGTGTGGCCGGCTTGCTAAGTGATGAGATGTGCATGCCAAATGGCATGTGAAGAAGCTCCATATGTTCTGTATGTGCACAAAGATACGTATGTGCGCAGTACAATGCCCTTCCACATACAGGTGAAACTCGAATAATTAGAATATCGTGCAAAAGTAATTGCAGTAAGTGCTGCAAAAGGGGCCCAAACCAAGTACTGAGTACATATTCATGCTTGTACTTTTCAGAGGTCCGATATTGTTCTATGTACAATCCTTGTTTTATTGATTGCATGTAATAATCTACTTTTTTGAGGTTCTGGATTTGGGGTTCTTGGGGTTTTCATGAGCTGTAAGCCATAATCATCACAATTATGACAAATCACGGCTTGAATTATCTTGCTTTGCATGTAATGAGTCTATCTCATATATTAGTTTCACCTTTTAAGTTGCATTAGTGAAATAAATGAACTTTGCACGATATTCTAATTATTCGAGTTTCACCTGTATAGTGTTTTTTAGCTTTATACCAGGGGTGAACTGACAACACATGGGGCCCCAAGATTTTGTATAAACATTCTTGTGATGCATACATTATTTCTCCACACTTTTCAAAATAGTTGACCAGTTCTCTAAAAGATGTATTGACAGGGAATTGGTAGGAAACTTAAAATCTAGACCAATATAGGCAATTTGAAAAAATGAGCTAAATGGCAGAATGCATGGCAGACCAGAATCAATGAATGGCAGATTGGGCAGTTAGAATGACGCATACACAATGACATATCCAGAACCAGCCATCACACACAGTCTGAACACTGCGCAATGTCACACACACACACACACGCATTAATGAGCAGCTCCTTTCATGCCAGCGCATGGTTGAGTGTTCACCCTCAGCAGGTCCAGCGGGTGGGTGAAGCAGATGTGGAGGGTCTCAGCAAGGAAAATGATGAGGGTCTCGCCAGTGGCAGATGCTGAGGATTTCAGCAGGGGCAGATGCGAAGGGTCACAGCAGGGCAGATGAGGGCTCAGCATGGGCAGGTGTGGAGGGTCTCACTAGGGCCGATAAGGAGGGTCTAACCCGTTGTAGATGAGGAGGGATTCAGCAGAGGCAGAGAAGGAGGGTCTCACCAGGGGCAGATAAGGAAAGTCTTACCAGGGGCAGATGTGGCAGGTCTCAGCAGGGCACATGCCGTGGGTCTCAGCAGGGCAGATAAGAAGAACTCTCGCCAGGTGCAGATGCGGAGGGTCTCTGCAGGGGCAGGTGCGGAGGATGTCACCAGGGGCAGACAAGAAGGTCTCAAAATTAGCAGAGGCGGAGGTCTCCCCAGGGGCAGATGCGGGCACTATTCCTCCAGTGGGGGGGCCTGGGACTGGATCTCTCAGCTGCCATTGGGATGTGCGGGATCCCTTGTGTGTTTCTGTGCTTTTAAGGAGGTTGGGCTTCCTCCTGACAAACCTGCACCCAATTTGAAATCTTCTGCCCCCATGTGCTCCAAGATGGAGACTCTCATAGTTTAGAGTTAGGACCGCACTATAAGAGGTGCCTTGGCGCGGCAGTGTGGCTTTCACATCCTCTGCAGAAGACGTGTATCCAAAACTCTGTTATTATCCTTAGTGGTGAGACAAGTTGTTTTACATGCTGGTTTGTGAGTGTGCCATGATGCCTTTCTACTGTTTTACTGTTCAAAGCCCATTTCGTGTGCACCTTACAGTATAACTGGTGACAAATTGTTTGTGCGTTTGTCATTTGTTTTGCTGGATCTCAGTGGGCCCCCAATCCATGGGCCCTCGTGCAGCCACATCGACGGTAAGTCCACCCTCAGGCTGTAGAACCCCCTCCCGCTATCTCCGTGCTCTTTTTTTGCCCCCGCCGCTGCCAAACTAGTAGATTCTGCTGTGTTAAAGCGCAACGGCAATGTTTGGTGGGCCGCTTCTACTAGTTTGGCAGCAACACAGAGATGGCGCACACAGCCACCTGTCCTTCCTTGCGGGCTGGAAAGGGCAGCGGGGGGAGTCAGTGACTGGTCCCTCTCCTGGCCGTGGGCCCTTGGGTAGTGCCGGGTAGCTCGAATGGTCAGTCCACCCCGCTTTACACATAGATGTTTAAATTATACTGTTATAGGGCAATAAAGAACTATGAGCAAGAAACGAAACGTATCGAGCATATAAACTGTAAAACTGTTCACCCAAGCCTGGTTTTTGTTTTTGGTTGAACATTCTAGAAGGAAAAAATAATGTAAATAGGAATGGGCAGTCAGCTGTGAGTAGTCGTCCTTTTATAAAAGTGACACTTAACTTGAGTTAGATTTTAAAAATGCATTCAAGTACCCTAACTGTTAACAGAAATGCAGCTTATTTGAGTATCACTCAGCTGTAGAGTCTTAAAGGAGAAGTATGAGGTGAGTGCTTTTCACTCACCTCATAGTTCTAGCCGACCTGTGACAATTAGTTTTTCACAGGTAGGCTCAGTAGATCGGGAGGTATGATCCGACACTCCTGGCGGAGAGACCAGGGGCCCGCCGCGCGCTGGATAACGATCCGGCGGCCGGCAACTTGCTGGGCCCCCCCAGAGCCTGAGGCCCCGGGCGCCCGCACCGCCTGCACCGGCGGTAGTTCCGCCACTGGCTACTTGTGTTCCCCATGGTCCCTGTGTGTGTGTTGTAAAGTAGCCAACGCTCAAAGCTCACTCCTGTGATGGACTACAATCTCACGGTTTGTTTACTCATTGGTATTGAGTTTGTAGTCCATGACAGGAGCGATCTTGGAGTGGTGGCTACTTTATAACACACAGGGACCATGGGGAACAAAAGTAGGCACCCTCCAGAAGGAAGGACAGAGTCTGTATGAATTCAGAAATGATTTGAGGCTCTACAGCTGAGTGATACACAAATAAGCTACATTTCTGTTAAAAGGGTGCTTGAATGTAGGGATGCACCGATACCAAGTACCGCACTTGGTACAAGTACAAGTACATATACTTTTCGAGCTCCAAGACTAGACTAGAGAAAAATTCAAAAGTTAGGAGGCAGCTGTCATTTGTAAGAGAAACACACGGAGCTCCTGAGATTTGTATATCTCTGTTTTAATGCATGATTTTTTTTTTTGATAAACATATATAAATGGATGCATCAATACTATTTTTGCAAGTACAAGTACTGATACTTACCCAAGTACTCACAGGTACAAGTACTGATACATTTTTGTTTATTGTCATGTGAAAGTTTTTCTAAAACAATACAGACTAATGATTTCAGGACAGCAGTGGAGCGCCAGAGCTAGGTCCCAGCTGCAACCGCTGCAACCCTGGTAGTTCTCATGAAAATGCCAAGTATCGGCACTGGTATCTGAACTGGTATTGATGCATCCCTACTTGAATGTTTTTTTAAGATTTAAATCTTCAGTTTAGTGCCACTTTAAAGTGGACCTTTACCCCCCTTTAACTAAATATCACATCAGCATGCAGCGCTGCATGCTGATTTAAAATCATCTTACATTCCTTAGTTAAACAAACTTGTTTTTCATTTACTTACAAATAGAGTTCATCTACTTCATGATCCAGTTCTGGCACAAATGATGTAATCGTGCCCAAGCGTTGCATCCTGGGAAGATTACATCAGAAGTGCATTGCTGGGAAATCTCATCTGTAATCTCATGAGATCTCAGGGACAGGCATTTTTTGTCTCCTAAGATGATGTGCATGGTCACATGTCCAAGTCACATGTGCCAGGGTTCAAGGAAGTAAATTGAGATCAAGTCATCCGCCCTTAGTTAACATGGTTACTGTCGGATGACTGGGAAAGAAAGGTGAAATAAGGTATGCAAAGAATACAAAGCAGGCAAATTACTCAGAAGTATATGTTTGTAGATTGTCATTACTAAACATTTCTAAAGGTGTGTATGTTGTTATTTTAAAGAAATGGGTAAAGGTGCACTCTAAGTACAGCTTAGTATAACCTAAATGCTGCGTCCCATAGTATGGAGCTATTCATTTAGGTAGACCCTAACCCAAGCTGTATATAGAAAAATATCTATGATATCTGCTATGATGGTCTACCCGACTTGGGTGATCAGTAGAATTGGTGCCAAAAGTAAGGGAACGATTTGCTCTGAATTACCAAGAATTTTCCATCCAGTTGTACAATCTTTCTAACAATTGCCAAGCAAGGCACAAACTGGGAATTGGGTTAATCCCTGGCAAAGATTCAGCCTCGTTTGGGCACCGTAAGGCTTTGAGTTCAGTAAGGGAGGGATAATCTGTATCTCCGGTATGTACTTTAGGTCTGTATAACAGCCGTGTATCTTATGTGTCAATTAGGTGTAAAAATTACACTTGTAGATATTGTATTCCTACATTCACCATAGCAGGAGAGCCACACAATGACCACTAATTGACTACTAAATAACATTTTTCATGGAAAGAACTGTAAAATGAACTTGCAGAACTTGTCGACCGACACTTGAGATAATCAGATATTTTCAAATGTGTTAGCGTCAGTTAACACCAATTTGTTTGCCTTGTACAAAAGAGAACGCTTTTTGTCTAAACATCTGGACACGCTAAAAGTGGTAAGCTTGATATATATTAGCTGGATGCTGTTAAGCCTCCTCACTCTCTGAATTGTCATGATCAAATATTAATGGTCCATCAGCAATGCTCAGAGGGAGCTTATATTGCATTTGTGAGTAAAGCCTTGGTAATGTACAGTGGATCTATGCACTTTTTTCTAAAAATCCCAGGGCACCAGGCCATTCAAGGCTAGCATTGCATTTTCAATTAGACTCTGAGTGAATCCCTGGCATGTGCAGAAGCAAAACTGGTACACAATTAGCTCATTGTTGCTTTAGCTTTGTGCGGAGAGGATCTAAAGGACTGAAGAAAAAAAAAAGGAGCCAGTTACAAGAACTGCTATTGATGTGGAATAAGGGAGTTGCTTATTTCATGCAGCAGCACTTGATAACGGAGAAACTACAGCTATCATCAAATAGCACAGAGAGTCACTTTAAAGGCGTGTGCCAGAGGCAAAACACTTGGACTTCTTGGCTAATTGGGGGGGTGTCATATTTTTTTTCAACCACCATCGGTGCAATATGGAACCCAACAGTCCCAAAAAGATACAATTTGCAGTCCCATTGTTTCAAAGTCAGCTGGATCCAGAAGCATCAGAACAGGTACAAAATAATGTTGATTATTTTATTCGCTGAAAATGAAACAAAAATAAAACCTGATATTCACTTTTTATGTTACTTGTCCTTATACTTTAAATATATTACATGGATGAAATTTAATCTGGTTTAATGATTTGTATGTAATTTTAAATCTTGTAATGTGGTATACTCAGCACCTTACAATACTAGCAAAAGTTTATTACTGAAGTACATTTACAACAAAAATATTTGGAAAACTCACCCTATACCTTCTTATATTCTGATATTCCTTTATATCCTTCACTAAGTATGCTGCTGTTTGATGGCACCAACCATTTTCTTAAAAGGTCTTGTTAAATTATAACCTATACACCACTCTCGTTTTTCCAACACTTCTGTGTAACCTGATTTGCTATATCCATGTTTTTCAATTGTAATCTCATTTTAACTGCATGCACTTACTGATATTTTTTTTTTCATAAAGCCATTCAAATTATTCCAGTCTTTAAAAAATATATGATCTTTGATTTTTTGGATAGCTAAGAAATCGTTTATTTATTCTTTATTGCCTTAATACCTTAGGAATGCGCAATTCATGCTTTTGACATGGTTTCAATATAAATATGAAAGGAACCATGGTTCCTGATTGTGCTGAAAAATGCTCTGTAATGTTAACACTTAGAGTAGAGATTTCCATTATTACTGTTTTACTGTAGAGCAATTAACATCCCCTTATGTAACTTACTATCCCCTAATTGATTTTGACACTAAATACTCAGTTTCACATTAACATATTAATATATGGAGGTCAGACATAAGCTATACATTATTTACAGTGGGTTTGATAACCTACTTAATTCTGCCAAAGAAGCCTGCGACTTATTTAAGTTAATAGACATTTTATATTTTTATTGTTAATAATAATATTATTATGATGATTATTATTGATATTATTAGTATTATTATTAGAATTACTTTTAGATTGTAGTTTTTATAATCTTTGCATTTATGCATTTATCAACTACAAAACACCATAGATCACTTGAATCATGAATCATGTCACATTAACATATGTTCTGATTTATCTACATTGTGGTTTACAAAGGTTGATTTACTTAAGCCAAATAGGATGTTCACTTTGCAGGAGAATTTTCCCTTAGCTTAGTAAATGTGGTAAACATTCATTTTGGAAATAATACCCAATCGCATGCAAGAAAACAAACAAAATATATATATATTTTTGCTTGCACATGATTGGCTAATGAAATTCAGCAGAGCTTCACCTCATCCACTAAACTAAGGGAAAACTCCCTTGCAAAGTGAACAGCCTATTTGCCTTTAGTAAATCAACTGCATCATGTCTATAGGATGCGTCATAATTGCACTTTGGTTATCCAAACAATTGCATAGGTTTATCTTTCTAATTTTTGTAAAGGAATGCATTAATATGGACATGGATTCATATATGTCTCATCTATGAAACAATGAATAAACTCTACCTGGATGGGGGTGAGGTTTATGAAGGGAGTGGAAGCATTGTGTACTTTTCTATGGGGGGAAGGGAATGAGCCAGTCATTGATTAGAGAGATTTTCCAGTAGTTATTGTGAGCACTTCTGAAGATCATGCATGCTCGTAATTAGGTGTAAGGGTGCTTCTACAGTACTCAATGATGATAAATGATGTAATATTTAAGGTGTTTCATGATGGGCCTAAAGGATACTTTGTCTCTGGGATAAAAGAAGGAAGTGAAACATTGCAGTGATTTTAAATATATCCACATATTAATGCAAGACCTTCCCTAAGTTGAGTTTTGTAGCAGGATGCCTTTTGTAACAGGAGGCCTTTTGTAACAGGCCTAAGCCTGCCCGATGTTGCCTCTGCACCCTAGTCCCAAAAAAGAAGACACGTTGGCAGCTTTGGTGTCAGCCTGTCTGGTGGCCTCGTCAATATCATGCTATAAATAAGCTTAACCCTTTTAGTGCATGCAGTGTCTAAGATGGGTTGTGCAAACACAAGACAGCAAGTGTGTAATGTTGACTGTAGTCAGGGTAGACATCAAGGGTACCTCGCACTAACATAAAGGTGGTATAAAATCAAGATATATTTCCTGAACACATTTTTTACATTCTGTATATATGGGGCTCTTCAATATACAAAATTCTTGTAAATTGTGTTTTTATTGACAATAATGGTCTATAAACGCTAACCAGAATTCAAGAGTTTTTGTTCATGGAACTGGGAGAGATGTTAATGAGCTGATCTGAATTATTTGCTGTCTGTGCCTCTATTTCTAAGGTTATTGAGAGTCAGAGGGAACTATACTATATCTGTGTCCGCCCTTGGTATCAACAACAAACATGTAACCACACACACAGCTCTTCATTTGTTATTGCTTTCCAATGTGTCTGGCTGTTAGAAGCATTTAAATATTACAACATTTTAAAATAACATTAAACACCTGTGTGATTTTGGAATAGTTAGTGCATGTTTATATAAAATGTGTATAAGGAAATTGTAGGCCTGAGCCAAGGCAACAGGGCTTACAACGTGGCTTCTCAAAGGAGCAGAGTATACACACAATGGTATGATAGACACATAATGAGTGGTATCTCAAGATTGTTTTGGTCAAACAATATGTCATTATCTCCCCTTCCCCCCTTTGTTTTATTGGGTGGACTGCATGGTTGAATGATACCCCTGTATCTATATTATGTACAATGTTGTCTCAAATACCTGACTTTTGTTTTGGTTTTAATAACAAATATAATGTGCCAAAATGGATGGAACCTACAAAAAGAATTCAATCTTTAAATATGCCTAGGGCAGCATGATATCATGCTGTCCACAGAAGCCAGTTAAAGTTTGCATTCTACCTTGCAATGCATAAAACTGGCAACTGGATGCTATGGCCAACAGTATTTTTTACAATATGAAGCCTATCTAATTTAAGGGCATTTCAAAATTATTCGAACTGTATGAGCTCATACAGTAGTATAGAGTGTAAATGCACTTAATTCATGTACAAGCTGCATTTACACTATTACAGAAGCATCCAGTCAGCAATGAGCTTTGATACCTTATACAAGATACAATAATATACACTATATTGCCAAAAGTATTGGGACGCCTGCCTTTACACACACATGAACTTTAATGGCATCCCAGTCTTAGTCCGTAGGGTTCAATATTGAGTTGGCCCACCCTTTGCCGCTATAACAGCTTCAACTCTTCTGGGAAGGCTGTCCGCAAGGTTTAGCAGTGTGTCTATGGGAATGTTTGACCATTCTTCCAGAAGCGGATTTGTGAGGTCAAGTACTGATGTTGCACAAGAAGGCCTGGCTCACAGTCTCCGCTCTAATTCATCCCAAACGTGTTCTATCGGGTAGAGGTCAGGACTCTGTGCAGGCCAGTCAAGTTCCTCCACTCCAAACTCGCTCATCCATGTCTTTATGGACCTTGCTTTGTGCACTGGTGCGCAGTCATGTTGGAACAGGAAGGGGCCATCCCCAAACTGTTCCCAGAAAGTTGGGAGCATGAAATTGTCCAAAATGTCTTGGTATGCTGATGCCTTAAGAGTTCCCTTCACTGGAGCTAAGGGGCCAAGCCCAACCCCTGAAAAACAACCCCACACCATAATCCCCCTTCCACCAAACTTTACACTTGGCACATTGCAGTCAGGCAAGTTACCTTCTCCTGGCAACCGCCAAACCCAGACACGTCCATCGGATTGCCAGACAGAGAATCGTGATTCGTCACTCCAGAGAACACGTCTCCACTTCTCTAGAGTCCAGCGGCTGCGTGCTTTATACCACTGCATTCAACAGTTTGCATTGCACATGGTGATGTAAGGCTTGGATGCAGCTGCTCGGTCATGGAAACCCATTCCATGAAGCTCTCTACGCACTGTTGTGCCAATCTGAAGGCCACACAAAGTTTGGAGGTCTGTAGCTATTGACTCTGCAGACAGTTGGCGACTTCTGCGCACTGTCCGCTTCAGCATGCGCTGACTCCGCTGTCATTTTACGTGGCCTACCACTTTGTGGCTGAGTTGCTGTTGTTCTCAGTTGCATCCACTTTGTTATAATCCGACTAACAGTTGTCCATGGAATATTTAGTAGCAAGGACAATTCACGGAACACACCAGGTTTTTTCAGCTTGGTGATTGACAGTGGCTTCTTCAATAAGCCTTGCTGTCCCAGTGACCTCAATCGTTAATAAGCAATTAGTCACTGGATAAAAGTTATGAATACCATGTCAGTAAAACGTTTTTTTTTTGCTGACCAAAGGCCATGCGATCGCGTTTGGTCCACTTTGCTCTGCTCAGTCCGGGGTTGGGCAGGGAAAGCAAACAGCACCTAAAAACTTACTTCCTCCAAAGATGGTGACTTCCTATTTGTAGTTTACATCCCTGCTGGAAAAATCTAGAGAGGCACTCCAGCACCTGGGCTGTAATGCCCCATAGACTTAATTGGAATGTACCTGTACTTTTGGAGCAACGTCACATTCATGTCCATGGGACATGACTGTGCAGGTGCAGGCAGTGCCACACTAGATTTTGTTAGGTGGGATGTGAACTAAGCTGCCACCATTGTCGGCAGAGATAATAAAGCACCTGCGGTAAAACGCTCAGTACTGAGTTACAGTTATTTGCGTTGCTGGGGAGGATGGGCTGAGGCAGGGAGGTTTACTTACAGATGCACTTGTCCTTTACAGGAAACCTGTACTATAATAATCTCTGCTGACCTCTCCTTTTGCAAATACCAGTTGTCATGCAGATCTAGTGTCTTTGATATTTTCTACCTCACTGATCCATAAACAATATGCATATCAGGTATTCTGAACTTATTCTGATTGGTCATGCTTGCTCTGGATCTATGACCCAAAATGGCTCAAGGCCAGAGACAAGCAGGCAACTAGCATTTTTAGAAGGAGATCAGTAAAAGCAACCTCCCTATTACTCTCTGTACAAGATCCAATTAATGTACATGTTTTAGATAACTCTTAAATAAACACAACAATTTAACAGCCTATAGGTAGGCTCTGAGTGTTCCCACATAAAGTATATACTGATATTTAAACCATAGCTCTGTGGAAAGACTAAGAGCACGCATTCATAACTATTAAGTAATGTTCATGCCTCTGTCTGAATGAGCTTGTGCTGGTTAGCTCTGGGGCTTACTGGGTATATGTATATTTTACCAAAGATACCTAGCTCTCTATGCTGATATCTATAAATAATCCTTCGATGGGCTCCCAATTTTTTTAAGGTGCATCCAGTAGTCCTAGTTTGGGTATTGCCAAGAATTATATATATTGTATAGGAAACCTAAACTAGAAAACTAGGTAGGCTTATCACTGTTACGCGAGGAGGGTGCACTTAGCCTATGCAAACATTGTCTTTCAGGAAGTATTTGCATAGAATCTTCTGTGTCCCAATGGTGCTGTCAACTGGCTTATTTCAATGAGTAGGGTGCCTTCTGGCACCTTATGATCTGTAATTTACCAATAATATTAGTTGAATACTTATATACCTAATTTAATATTTCATTAATCCAGTTGGGTCTTGTCGTTTTATGGGACATGGTTGAGTACCAGATTTGATTTTAGCTTTTGTAGTAGTAATAATGCTGTGTGGTACAAAGATATAAAGCCTTATACAAATGAGTCCTCAAACAGCTGCATTTTCAAACTTTATTCACCTAAATGAGCAGATGTAGCTAGGACATAAATGTAGACCCTGAGAGCCAATGCTGGGGCACACCTACTGAGGTACACATATCATAAGGTTCATGCATGCTGAAAGACCACAAAGCTTTATACTATCACATCAATCTCACTTTACATTCTGATCTTTTATGCTCTTTTCATAAATAGATCAGAAAAAGAAGGCCCACACCAGCCTCACTGGTCATAATGAATGAACAGCCACCACCAGGTAGGTAAAAGATCGGTTCCTGGTCTTGATGGAAGTTTTTATGTTATAAACTTATCAAAGAAAATGCAATGTTTTTTCTAACATCTGACTTTTGTCTTGTGCATGTTGTGTTATACAACCCCAATTCCAAAAAAGTTGGGACAATGTGTAATATCTTCATTAAAACAGAATGCAATGATTTGCAAATCTCATAAACTCATATTTTATTTAAAATAGAAAATAAAAATCATGAAATGTTTAAACTGAGAAAATGTACCATTTTAAGAACAAAATAAGGTAATTTTGAAATTGATGGCAGCAACACGTCTCAAAAAAGTTGGGACAAGGCTCAACAGTCCTGGGTCTTCTTTGTCGTATTTTCCATTTGAGCAAAGACAAGCATAAGTAGTTAGCCCAATGGCCCCCCAGGTGTAATTTCTCCCCCTACAACACAATTGGCTACATTGTACATCCTATGGAGAGCCAGATATGTCAGCCCACAGGTGGGAGACAGCAAGGTGGCTGTGATGCATTGGATCCTGGACCTTTACTATAACCCTCTACCTCATAACCAGCAGATGCAAGGTGTGTGGATGTTGGAGCGTAAGAACACTACAAGACAGATATAGGCAGTCCCATCCTCCTTCTTAGACGTGCAGTCCCTCCCTCCTATGTCTCCCTGGGACATAGAGATAATAAACATAAAACTGAACGGGATCTTTCAGCCGGAGGATTTGTATCCCCGCCCATAATCCATACAGAGAGCTCAACCTTCCCAAAACCACTACAACTGGGTGGGTAGGTCACAATCCCCTGAAGAAGCCAAGTCGCGAAACGCATAGGGATTGGACATATACAATGTATTGATTTTCAATGGTTTTGTTTATACATGCCTAATTGGTATATGATCTCTGTTTGAATATTGTTGTATATATTTTCTTTTTTCTTTTAAATTTGGTCGCAACTGTTTGTTGCCCCATTTTTATTTTTGTTTGTATGTACATTGTAACACATATGTTATTTATAAATATGTAGAAATAAAAATATTTAGCTTTTTCTATCAATTGTTGTTCAACAATTTTTAGATGCTGCTTTTCATAGATTGGTGAACCCCTGCACATCTTTACTTCTGAGAGACTGGCTCTCTAAGACGCTCTTTTTATACCCAATCATGTTGCTGACCTATTGCCAATTAACCTAATTAGTTGCAAAATGTTCTTCCAGCTCTTCCTTGTTAGTACCATTTACTTTGCCAGGTTTTTGTTGTCCTACCCCAACTTTTTTGAGAAGTGTTGCTGCCATCAATTTCAAAATTACCTTATTTTTTGATGTTTAAACATTTATATGTTTTCTGTTTTCTATTGTGAATAAAATGTGGGTTTGTGAGATTTGCAGATCATTGCATTCTGTTTCTATGTAGATTTTACAAAGCATCCCAACTTTTTTGGAATTGGGTTTGTACCATGGGATTGGACAGAACAGATCAAACCAGTACATGGGGTGGTTTCTTGCCATACAATAAAATGTTTATTATGCTTATAATGTCATAATGTGTATAATAGTTTATTGTTTCCATGCATACAATACGTTATGCCTTTTTCTGTCAACTCTTTATTTTACCATGTGTACTATAATGTTAAGGAGTAGGTGAAGTATAGCAAAGAAAAAAAGAATAGGAATAGGTGGAATAAGGGAATGGCAAAGGTAAAGAAGATTCTTGATGAATTAAAAATAAAAACAAGTTAGCCCTATGAACTGTCATTTGGAATAAGGATAAACAGTAAAATAATTATTTTGCATTTTAAGTACAAAATTACATATTGCCAGAAAACAGGTGCAGAAAAAAAGACTTACTATAGTGCTTTTTCAAATGTCCTTTGTGTTGTTACAGTACAGATTATTATCAACACGTTACTGTAGTTATTGCAAATAACAGATGCCTTCTTACTATCAGTTCCTGCACTTGCACATTTTCTTGATGTTAATATTGGTTTTTGAATATGTTTTTATATGAAAGTGCCATGTTACTTTAGATATATACACACATGATATGTGTATGTGTGTTTATATGATGTTCTTATGGTCTTATTTTAGTTTGTGCTCAAATGTACAAGATGGGATCTTAACAAGGAACCTATATTTGATTTGATTATGTATTTGTGTCTAGATGTTGCACCGATCCTTTGAATTCTTTATTCTGAATTCCAGGCTGGAACAAGATCAGGAGCTTTTACTTCAGTTTAGTGTTTGTTTTCTCAATTACTGAGAAAATAATCAAACCACAAGATCAGTAAAAATCCAGGCAGCCAACATTTTCAGATGGAGATCAGCAGTTGCATGCTTGTATTTCTCTCATGTCAGGTTTCCTTTAAAAGAGGAAGCAAAATATAAAGAACTTGAAATACTTAAAACATAGAATAAATACCCAATATGCATTATAAATGATATTTTATCAAAAGAGCAGGGGAATTACTCAAACTTTGCTCTTAGTAGCTCTTTGTAAATTCCCTTTCCCTGTATATGTCTTTAAGAGAAAAAGAGAAAGACATGGGCCATCTGACCTGTTTGCAGTTCGCATTATACCCAATCCACACTAATTAGAATGGCAAAACAATAGAAAGACAGCTCTAACAGGTCACACGAAACAAAGTCAAGGGGCACGTAGGCATTGCATGACTGAACAAAGGAAATGACGGGACTCTAGCCAGCAAATTCTCCTATGCAGGAATTAGAAGTCTAAAAAGAGCAAACTCGTTTTGTATAGTTACTAATGTAATAGCTGTATTGATCTATAACTATAACTTTAATAACTTACTTTGTCTCTACAGTGTAGAGACCGATATGTCTGCAGACCAGGGCTGAGAGAAACAAGGGTGTCATATGCTCTACATACCTTTAGGATTTATTGTCTTCAATGCCAAATTAAATTTGTGATGATTTTGATACCGTACACATGTAATAGCAGGATCAACAAATCACAAACTGCTGAAAGAAGGCCGGCTTTGCAAAAGTTTTGCTAGGTTCTAATCATTCTTTTATGTCATGGGATTGCAGATAGTCAACTGTGCAAAGCCCATTTAGAGGGATATCTGTACCTTCCTAGCTCTTAGTCCTGGTCTGCAGACACATGATGTCTACATGGTATAGTGCAGATTGCATACCTGCTACAGGTAGACAAAGCAATGAATACACTGGCTTGGGCATAACATAGGAAAACGTAAGAGGTTGGAGGTTATGTATGCAGAGTTCATTGTTGCCCCTGGAAATGTATAAATTGCTTAAAACACAAAACACCATCAAAATCTGGTTAGTATAGTGGTTTCCTTTTGTTGCTTGTGTTTCTTGCTTGTTTTAGTACATTTCTGAGGCCTACACAGGAAATAACTTATAAATCATGTAAAATTGTATGAATGTTTTATCTTTTTTATTTGTATACATCTGTGTGTAATATGTACATTCTTATTGTGCGGGGGAAGCAAAATATTCTAGATACTCAGCATACATTAGCAGGGTCAGAGTGCAAGCTGTGGGTGCTGCTAGGACTGGGAATTTCAGAAATGAATATAAAAAAAAAATGACTAGCAATCAAATAAGTAAATTACTCTTTTGACGTATTGTTGACTTCTTGTTACAATTCACACTACACATGAATCAATAGGGAATATTTGAGCATTGCCAAACCACATTGTTATATTTTGAGCAAAAAAAAAGTACCTCTTTCTTTTCATTTATTAAAAACACTGGGATGATTTTATAAATCAAGCTGCAATCTTATAGTGAATATGTGTAATAATCCGTCCCACTTCTCATGTTTAGCACTGATTTGCTGTGCTACAGAATTCATAAATGTACCTACCTGTTCATGTGAGCCTACACAGTCTCAATCATCTGCTTAGTGGTTACTGGGAGCATTGTGTGGGTTAAACCCCTTTCCTGGCCAGACCATTTTCAGTATTCAGCGCTGAGGTACTTTGACATTTACTCAGTCATGCAACGCTGTACTGGAATACATTTTTCTTTTTTGGGGGACAAGGAGAGCTTTCTTTTGGTGGTATTTAATCAGCACTGGATTTTTTATTTTTTACTATATAAAAAAAAAAGTACCGAAAACTTTGAAAAAAACCAAACATTTTCCCTACATTATGTTATGAAACATTGCAAATAAATACATTTAGGCCAACATGTATTCTACTATATTTCTTTGATCAAGTCGGGTAAATAGATACCAAACATGTCAAGCCTTAAAATGTCATGCACCCGTGAAACCACAAAAAAACTGCCGACAGGCGATGCTTTTAAAGTATTTACTGCTCATCATTATAGTGTTAACAGTGATTGATGGCCCTACATTTATTGCTTGCACTCCAAACTTGTGTTGACATGTAACATGTGTGGCGCAATAATAGTTTTTGCATGCATGTTTGGAACTGACGCATGTTTGCGTTTGTATGTGTGTGTACATGGGGGCAGAAAACTTTTTTTTAAATTGTGTTATTCAAATTGTTTTATTATGTGACTTTCATTTTTTAAACTTTTTTTTAATCCTTAACTTTATTGCTATCACAGATACAGATCCTCTTTATAGAGACATCAGGGGACTATTAGACCGCTAATGTCACCTATAGACCCCAAGGAAGCTGAAGAGGCGCACACCTTCCCAGCACCGTACAAGCGAGAGCCACTCAAACGCTTGTATGTAACAGCCATCGCCGGCTGAAACAAATGTTCGAAGTTTCCTGTTGCTCGTGCATGGAAGGGCGCACAGGTGCAGGGCAAAACATGTAAAAACTAGGGATGTCCAGATACCAGTTCAGGTACCAGTGCCGATTTTTGGCATTTTCACAAGAACTATCAGGGTTGCAATGAAACTGTCACAGGTTGGCTCAGTAGATCGGGAAGTGAGCGAGCACAGAGCGGCGCTCGCTCACTTCTCGATCTATCCGTGCAGAGAGCCGTCACTCACAGCGCCCTGCAGGGATTCCCCCCTCCCCTGTCCGATCCTCCAACGCTGACTGGCGAACCGGACGGGGGAGGGGGCGGTACAGCTGGCTCTGCCTCTAGATAGGCAGAGCCAGCTGCCACTCACGCAGCTGGGTGGATCCAGACATAATTGTCGGGTTCCAGCTGTAGCTCGCGGTATACTGAGCTTAGGGTGACTGGAGGACGCTAGTTTGTGTCCTCCCGTTACCCTTAGGAGAACTATGGGGAAAAGCCCTAACCCCATAGTTCTCCTTTAAGACTGAATGTATACTTTTAAATGTAATAAAACAGAAGATTGAATACATTTAAACATATAATTTAGTTAACGTATAGTTGTTTACGGCATATAGGCTGTTCACTTTACAAGGGCATATGCACTTTGGAGGGGGAGTTTTCCCTTAATATAGGGAATGTGGTGACATTTCACTCTGCTAAAATACCCAATCACATACAAGGAAACTGGAAAAAACGTAGTATACTTGTTTGGACATAATTGGACGATGGAAGTCACCAGAGCTTCACTACACTAAAGGTGGCCATACCTTTACAACCATCGCAAGACCTTAGTCTTGCGATGGTTGTAAAGTAATTTAAAAAACGTACGATCTGCCCATCTTGGACAGGCAGATCGTACTTGCGATCATCGCAAGCCCGCCCCCCTGAGGGGCAGGCTTCCGATGACTGCAATGCTGAACAGTGCAATGCTGAACAGGCAGTGTGCGTGTGCGCACACCGGCCCGTTCAGCATTTGTCTCCCGAGCACCATTCAAACCAGCCGAAAATCGTAAGATTTTCGGCTGGTTTTTTAGCATGCTCCTTAGACAAAAGACGTGCGACCATACAGTAGAAACGGTTGCATGTCTTCATTCACACTGCACGATTCTCGTACGAAAATTCTGCAGTGTATGGGCACCTTAAGAGGAAACATCCCCTGACAAGTGTAAATTCCATTTCAACGTGAACAGCCTATTTGCCTTTAGTAAATCAATCCTATAATGTTTAAAGGGTATGTATGCATTGTTTTCATTTGATAGTGGTAGTTTTTATTCGCTCACCTTTGTTCTGCAACATACTGTGCTATATGTATTTTCTATCAGACGGAAGAGACTGAACATTTTGGAAATATGATTTGTAATTTATTTTTAGCCTGGCTCCATTATGGTTCTATGTGGAGTACATAAATAGTGTTTGTTGGAATTGTCTGCAACTCAATGACTAAACACTTCCAAGAAGCACATTTAGACTATTCTCTGAGCAATGATGTGTAGTGAATGTGGTCATGCACTGGCCAACATCTGAAGAGAAAAAACGATTCAAGAAACCAAAAAACAATTACAGCAATAGTTGCTGAACTAGGATATTGAAGTTGAAATTATATTTGAAATTATTGGAAGATTGTTTCCAGTAGATGAACATCTTGCAAAAAATGTTTTATTAGTTCCAAGGGAACTAATTACAATCTAAACTAGGGATGCACCGATACCACTTTTTTAAGACCGAGTACGAGTACCGATACTTTTTTTCAAGTACTCATCGATACCAATTACCGATACTTTTTCTTAAAGGGGCAGGTCACATTTTTTCTAAAGCAATACAAAATAATGATTTTAGGTCAGTTTCTTCATATTAGGAAGAACATGAAATTAATATTTATCATGCCATTGCTAACTAAGGCTTGTATCCCCATAGTGGGGGAAATAGATGAGCACATGTACAGAACACTGTATTGTATAGTGTGGCACAGCCATATCCAATCCTGCATACCTGGCTTTATATTATACATTTTTTATAATATAAAGCCAGGTATGCAGAATTGGATATAGCTGTGCCACACTATACAGTGTTGTGATGTGCTCATCTATTTTCCCCAGTAGGGGGATACAAGCCTTAGTTAGCAATGGCAAGATCTACTTATTAATTTCATTATTTAATGTCTTTGTTTTTAAATATTATATAAAGTTAAACAACATTACAGGCATATATTACTTTTGTTCCATGTGCCCAATTGGCCAATCAGCGGGAGAAGAGGTCAGAATGGAGCTGATCACTCCTGACTGGTGAGGAAGCCTGTCAATCATCCAATCGGCCAATCAGCGGGAGAAGAGGTCAGAATGGAGCAGATGACTGAGGACTTGGAGGAGGAGTTCGCGGCCATCTTGTTTCATTGAAGACGCGATGGAGGTCCTGTGTGCGACGGTTTCGGGTCCCTGAAGATGGCGGACGCGGCACAGGTACTCGTTTTTTGTATCGGAGTATTTGCACGAGTACGAGTACTCATGCAAATACTCGGTATCGACCACCGATACCGATGTTGGTATCGGTATCGGTGCATCCCTAATCTAAACAATATGTGTTGAAATACAGCCAATGAAAAAAAACAAAAAACAATCACCCTACAATCAATAATGTCCAATATGACATCTGGAAATATCCTTTAGTAAACTTAAAACTATGGTTACAGTAGCTCATGATCGACAGTGTGTTGTAGTGTTGTATGGCAGTCTAATGCACTGTGCAAACGCACTTCAACACGTGATTTTATTTTCACATTTTGTTTTGTACATTGGCAATCCATTCACAATACATATGTGCCTCAACGCAGGGGCAGCACAGGGGGGTAGTCATTAGCACTCCTGCCTTGTATCACTGGGTGGTCCCTGGTTGAAAGTTAGGACACTATCTACATTTACTACATTTCTATTATACTGCTTCATGCAAATACCTAACTTTAGTATTCATTTCATTATTCAATGTCTTTTTTTTAATATTATAACAAATGGCGATGGTTCAGTTGATGGAGAAAAATGGTTGTATGCCATTTTGCTCCATCAACTGAACCATCACCATCTGTCATAATATAAAAAAAAAGACATTGAATAATGAAATGAATATTTATCATACCATTGCTAACTAAGGCTTGTATCCCCGTAGTGGGGAAAATAAATTATCACATGTCCAGACTCGAGAACAGTGTATTATTGTATAGTGTGGCACAGCTATATCCAATTCTGCATACCTGCCTTTATATTATAAAGTTCTTATAATATAAAGCCAGGTATGCAGAATTGGATATAGCTGTGCCACACTACAGAGTGTTCATGTTCTTCATAATATTAAGGAACTAACCTAAAATCATGATTTTGTATTGCTTTAGAAAAAATGTGACCTGTCCCTTTAAGAAAAAGTATCGGTAATTGGTATCGGCGAGTACTTGAAAAAAAAGTATCGGTACTCGTACTCGGCCTTAAAAAAGTGGTATCGGTGCATCCCTAGTAAACAATATTGATCTTTCGTAAAATCTTCTAAAAAGTCAGCCTATGTATGATCATCAGAGATCACAGTAACCATTTAAATTGCTTCTGAATTTGGTTAGTGTTAGGTTACCAGTTTCTCTGTCCTTGGCTAATGTGTTTCATTGCGTCATACTAACCATAACCACAAAAAACACCTTGTACCCAGATGCCGTTACATGCAAAATCTTATTGGTTCATTAAGGCCACTTAAAGTTTGAAGGCTTTTCATAGAATTAGGTTGGCTACAGATTGCTTAAAATGCAAGCACTTTTGAGCATTATAATGATTATCATGATTTCTCTAAACTGAAAGAGGATAATGAGAAACTCAAGCAGGTGGAATTGGTTGTTGGCACACAGGTTGGAATGTGTCCCTGACAAGTGATGCCAAACTTTCACTTGTCTATGGTATTAGCTATGAATTGGGAAAGGTTTCTGTGCTAATGTGGGTCATATGAGGACAGGCAGATATCTCTCAACTGGTCATTCAGAAAGAGACAATAAGTAGTAATGCAATTTCATTTTGTTAATTAACAACCTCACATACACTATTTTGGTTAAAGATAAGGCAATGTTTAAACAAAATATCAAATAGTTTTTTTTAGCAGTTGATCCATACATTCGAAACAGCAAGCAGGGCCATACACAGGGTCACCACATCCAATCTCAACATTCTACATGCTGATAGAAGTCTAATCCAATGTGTAAAAAATAGGCCACTACGCGTGCACAAACAGAGCAACTCACTGAGGAACCTGCTCACTCAGGCTGACCCTAGGGCTAAGTACAGTAAGAAACAGATTACCCTATCGAAAAAAGTGGGATGCTTCAGATGCTTCCACTGTAACATCTGTAACTCTGTCATATGCAGTGACCATTTCTCACATCCGTACAAGGGCAAAAAGTACAACATTGGTGGCTACTACACCTGCGATACTGACTATTGCGTTTACCTACTAATATACATTGGTAAAACCATTGGGCCATTTAAACGCCGCTTTCAGAAGCACAGAAGCGACATTAAGGTGACACTGGACAAACAACAGAAAAATGAAACACTGGATCTAAACAAACCAGTAGCAATTCATTTCACAATTCATTTCACAAAACTCAGACACCAAATTCACAAACTCAGGGGCATGGTCATCGAGCAGGTACATGCGCACCCTAGGGGAGGTGACAGGGCAAAGCAACTACTCCGGAGGGAGGCATTTTGGATTTTCAAATTGGATTGTGTACAACCCAGGGGTCTAAATTCAAGTCTCTCATTAACAAGATGAGAGTGACACCACATGGGCAACGTGGCGATGATTCCTCTCCACAAAGGAGAGATCTTTAAGTTTTTTGGTATGAGTTCTCAGTGGGCCAATTTTTGCCCAGGCAGCTCTGAGTATTCATCACATCAACTCTTTCCCTTCCCTCCCCATCCCCCTCCCCCCCCAACACAACCTGGTTACCCGGTTTTCACACAAAAAAATTGTTTTCTCCCACTCTTTTTCCCCCCCCTATCCCCTTCCATCAAGTGCAGGGTTTAACCTGCTCTATGGTTATAATATGTACTCTGTATTCACTCCAAATGTATTTCTAGGGCACATGTTAATTTGCCCAATTATTAGTTGGATTGTATTCCCATTTAACCATGAACTGCGCTTTATTCCCTCTACACGAATCCAATGACTATGGTGGCACACAAAATACATCAATTACTCACCATATATACACGTAATACTATGTCATTGTATGCAAATGCTATGCACAATGTGATATGATGACCTCATGAAACAGTTAGATGATCATAAGGGGTTAAGGATCGTACATTAGCATAAAATGTTAAAATGTTTTATTACTGTTTCTGTAACTATTATTGTGGCCATCGTAATGAAAAAGCAACTAGCACTGAGTCCACCCTGCCATGGGAGCTAGATTTACAGCGGCTCAGCTCCTCCATGTCGCCCATATACAGTAATTTGGTGCAGGCTTATACTGTACGATCGGGTATGATATAGAGCCGAACTACAGCCGACGAAGTGACTGTGCATGTGCGAGTTAGCCGGCCTTCACACGCTCACCACGGCTGGAGCGCAAGCTGGAACCTTCCTGCGTTCCACACAAGAACGATATGTGTGGACGAGGGGGCGGCGCCTAAAGCCGCTGCAGCGTGCCTGTCAGATTCTCGGCCGAACGGCCCGTTTTCATTTTCGCGCCGCTCTAGCTCTGATTACCTTCAGGCTAGCAACATTTGAATTGAATTATGGCGGGAATGGACTCTGGGCTGATGTTTTTTCAAGGGGTGGGGCCTGTTTTTATCTCACTGGTGGATGTCTATTTAAGGTGCATGACTTCTTACTGTTGTGTCATTCTGAGCCTGATGAAGGGGACCCCCAGAGGCCCCAAAAGCGCTTGCAGTTGAATGGCAATGTGCCAATAAATTGACTATTGCTTCATTAACCTTTGGAGTGCTGGTGACGTTATTGTCTTTATTACATTCATATTGTGTCACACAATGACTGCATCTGGTTCCCCTCTTTTTTTGTGCAGCCACATTTAGAGTTGTTTCAGTTAATACAAATAATAATATCCAGCAGAAGCTGATTGTTGAGTTTTCTAGCTGCAGTAGCCTCCAAAATGTTCCAACACAGCTAAATCTCAGGCCACTCTTGCAGTATAAGCTCTAGCTCTTCTAGGTGGTGTCAATGCTTGCCCCTAATCCCTGTCCCCACATATTACTTTTAGCTCACCGGTAGAATGGGCAACCTCACTGCCTAACAGGATTATGAAGGAATTAGAAAGGGGCGGGGGAAGTGTCGGAGATTTCTTGGTCATTATGGCACTTATAGGTGTCTGAACTCTTTAGGCCTGAACATCTTTCTTCTGTGGGTTGCAAACAATCAAATGCAGTTTCAATCCAGCAGTAATCCCTCCCATCCACCAACATTGAGACATCCTTGTACAAAGTCAAACATGGCCAGCATTGCATTTCAGCAAATACTGTGTATTTATGAGAATGGAAAAAGCTTGTTCACTGCCAAATGATTTCCAGTTAAATTCAAAGATACGTGCATCCATAATATTTCTATTTGTGTGTCTTTTACACCCACTTGACATATTCAATTGAACAACAAAACAAACTTTAAAGGCGAAATTTAGGCAGAAAAATCCATTTAAATGAAAAATCACATCATGTTTAGGAATATTTTACAATATGTGAAGAAAATAACCTTTTAAACCTTACAGCTAATGTTAGCGCAATCCCTGTAGGCCCATATGGAAGGCTGTATTGTGTAAGTTGGCGCTGTGCCAACCTCTGGGCTTTTATCCTTGGTGTTCAGCTTCCTCTTAATATTTAATGGCTGACAGTTGAATCTGATATCTTACTGTAACTCATAAGAAGTGGACTTCTTAGAAACAGATGCAGAAAAAAGGAGGGAACATGTAGTATGGGAAAAAAATAATATTTTTGTTTCTTCTTCCTTTAAATGTTTCAGGCCAGTCTAAAAATAGTACAGTGCCATGAGGTTTGTTGGACAAAAATAACCCTCCCACTCTACATGAGTAGAGTGATCAGTGATGAGTAGCTATATTTCAAGGGCCAGTTCACTTAAAAGTGATGCTTTCGTTTTTGGAAGATGCTGGAGTGTTAAAGGATAATTACATTCATGTAGCAATTTTTTAAGCATAAGCATTTATAGCTGAACTATGGAATTTTTTTTAAAAACACCCAGCAGATCTGCATTGTATGTGAGGCCACTGGGGGCCCAGTCCAGAACCCTGAGCATCAGTGAGAGGAGAAGTGCATCGACTGCTAGAGTGACGGATTAGGTAAATATGAATGCCTTTTCTGTTCCTCTTATTGCAAAAGACAAGGGGACACTCTTTGCATCTAGAGGAAAATAGGGATAATATCCACATACGGAAATAATTTTTCAGAGTAAGAGCTAGTTTTAGCATGGTGCATTCCTAAATACCCATAACATTATTGCATATTATTGGATAATAACATTTATAAGTAATAACACCAAAGATTGTTATTCCATGGAATATCTGATTGCCTTAGGGCAGGGGTGCCCATAAGGTCGATTGCGATCTACCAGCCGATCGCGTAGCGATCACTAGTAGATCGCGATGTCCTGGGTCTTCTCCTCTGAATCCTCGCTGCTCTCACCATCTGTATGCAGCGGGGATCCGAGGAAATTGTGTTTCCTTGGATTCCTCGGAAATTGTAAATAACTGCGGACACATAGTACTATGTGTCCCCAGTTATGAATGAACAGGATGTGATTTACATCACTTCCTGTTCATTCATGAGTTTCTCAATGGGGAGTAGCACTCTGTACAGAGGCACCTCCCCATTCAGAAACTGGATGATAGTAAAATAGATTCTGAATGAATGGGAAGCCTCTGTGCTTTCCATTCATTTAGAACAGAGGCTGCAGAAAATGAGATTGAGGACTTTGTGTCCTCAATTTCTTTTTCTATTTTAAAAGGGAAATATCAGGGCGCTGTTTAGACCCCTAATATTTCCCCCGAAACCCCCCAACAGTAAAAAAATAAATACAATTAAATAATAAAAATAAAAAATAAATAGCAAAAACAATGGTGCTGGGTGATGTCACACACCTGTTGGCGGGCCTGCCTCGGGCGCAAAAGGAGCTGGCTACGTCTATGCTCCCGCAGTCCTCGTGTCGGCTGAATGTGTTAGATGCTGCAGACGGAAAGGGGCAGGACACCTCTCCCCGTGTACAACGTCGTCCACATTCGGCCACACGAACACCACGGGAGGACAGGATGCTGGCGCCTCTAGAACGCACTGCAATGCG
>NW_017306668.1:630006-630852 GCF_000935625.1 Nanorana parkeri | reverse complement strand
CGGTCCAGCGCAATCTGCAAAAATAGTGATTGCAGCATTTTTGCAGATCGCACTGGACCGAAACGCAGGCACTAATGTGCCTGCATTCCGGGTGCGGGGGATCGCACTGCAGGTGAAGAGCGTGGCTGCAGTGCCATTGACCATTGACAAATGCACAGCCATGCCCCCTCCCGCCCCCTGAATGCAGGTGTTTTTTCATTGGTAGATCTTATTGAGCTCGTCATTTGGAAAGTAGATCTCCAGATGAAAAATTGTGGCCGCCCCTGCCTTAGGGGATCAGGAGGGATTATTTTTACCTCTGTTACAACAAATTGGACCATGCTTTATAAGGCATTTTTGCCTTCTTCTGGATCAACTCTGGGTAACTGTGGACATAGGATTCTGTCTACAGAGGTTTGCTATTTTTTTGTTCATCTTTTTGTAATGGTTGAGCTTCTTTTTTTTTTCAACCTAACTATGTAACTTTGACCACCGTTTTATGTGACAAAGAAATTAGTAAAAAAGAAAGTAAATAAAGTTAAAAACTGTAAGTTTAACATGTAATTCCTGATCAGAAGTAGCACATGTGTCAGTACCTAGGCACCCTTATATATTCTATGTTCACAAGTGCCTGCCAGGACTCCAGCCCCGATACTGCATTAAGGTGCCCATACACCTTACGACCATCGCAAGACTTTTGTCTTGCGATGGTCGTATGCTTCTTGAAAGCCCGTACGATCTGCCCACCTAGGACGGGCAGATCGTACTTGCGATCATCGAAAGCCCTCTCCCTGAGGGCAATGCAGAACGGGCAGTGTGCGCGTGCGCACACCGGCCCGTTCCACAGCTATCGGGCGAGCAGGCTAG
>NW_017306668.1:625766-628992 GCF_000935625.1 Nanorana parkeri | reverse complement strand
CAGCTATCGGGCGAGCAGGCAAAAAACCCGCCGAGAATCGTACGATTCTCGGCGGGTTTTCGAACATGTTGGCTCGACAAAAGACGTGTGACCGTACAGTAGAAACGGTCGCACGTCTTAGTTCACACTGCTCGATTCTCGTACGATCGCGGAATTTCGTACGAGAATCGAGCAGTGTATGGGCACCTTTACATTGGTGGTGTCATCAAGGACTTATGACAACATCAAGAACTTCCTTCTTAACAGAACAACACACAATGCCATGGGCTGCTTGATTAATTTTCAAAAGCTCTCACGAATTTACTGTCTAACTGTGAATGATGCCATTGGTTGAGAGCAGGGGAGGTAGAAAAGGGGGGGCTTGCTTTCCCTTTCCCCTTCCCCACTTTCACAAACCTTCCCTACCTTTTCCTTAAAGAACTCCAGACAATCAAAAAATTAACCCTTGCAGAGGTGCTACCCCTACACTGCAAGGGTTAACTGCTCGTTTTGGTCTACAGGTTAAAATAAAGAAGGTATACTGACCTAATCCTCAGTCCTGCTTGGCTGCTAGAATGATCCCCACGGCCTCTTCTCCCTCGGGCTACGGTGGTCTAAGGACCCATGACGGCATCACATCTATTGCAGCTGTATTAGGCTTGAGGCGATTCTACCGTCAGAATGAAGGGGGAGAGAGGTGAGCGGTCACTGCTGCAGGACCGATAATCAGGTGTGTGTATTTTATTTATTTAAGCCCCTAGACCAAAACAAGCAGTTAATCGTTGACAGGGACATCTGTAAAAAATAAGTCAAGGCAACTGGACTTGCTGTATTTTGTTCTTGAAGACGTTTCACAGGTTATCCGACCAGCTTTCTCAATTCAGAATGACTTGTACAAAAATTCTCTGGGAATAAATATGATGGTCAGGTGACCAGCGAAACGTCTTCAAGATACCTTGACAGGGACGTACGCCCCTGGACACTGACTGTCTGAGAGGAGTTTTAACCCTTCCCCATACAGTATATCCAAATCTAAAAAAGTATTGGCTACTTATAAAATTTCGGTAGCAGGAAAAAGAGTAAAATCTTGAATGATACAGGCTATGTTCCCCAGTGTCACTTTCTCAGTTCTGTATGTTAACTTAACTCTGTTTCTTATCATTTTCTCACATTCGTCTGCAGTTAAATATGTTTATGTTGAATTCATGATTTGGCCAAAACATAACAGTTATCATAGTAGACTTGTTATATATTTATTCTTATTTTTATTTTGCCCATTTAAATGTAGATTTACATTTAGTGAGTATGTATTTGCATACCATTTGATAATCGATATTATTGCAGCATTTAGCTAAAGTAATTTGTCATGGGATTTTTAAATGGATACAAACTTGCTCTTCCAATTTTTATGTATTAAATATAGAGATTTGTAGAAATGGCCACTACAGGAAGCTCCCGAGGGTTCAGTGTAAACATTCTATTGCTTAGCAATTGTTGAGATAAGGTAACAGCCACAGAGCATTGTTTTCAATGAGTCAGTGAAAGGAGAAGAAGGAACATTAAATCACAACCACGGTATAGCATTACAAAGCAGGAAGCAGAACCTACATATATAATGAGCACTATGCCTGCTCCCATGTCCCTGTATAATCACAAATTATATACACTGAGTGGCCAGATTCTTATGACCACCTGACGTTTGTAGGCTAATTAGCTATAATTTTGTGCTGAAGTTGCTAGAGGGCCAGACCATTATAAATAGGGAAGCAGGTTGTTTACCACGACAGTAGAAGTGATTTTTTTTCTGAAGATATGGGTAAACAACGCGATTTAACAGCCTTTGAACGTGGGATGATTGTTGGCGCTCTGAGCCATGGAGCGAGTATCAGCAAAACAGCAGAATTCATTAAATGTCAATGAGCAGCTGTTGTTAAAGTGTTTAAAGACTGGACAGTCAGCCGAAAATCTGGGTCTGAACGTGCGAATTGTGACCGTCAGCGACTAGTCAATGTTAGGGCAGAACGGAGAGTGGCAAGACTGGTACAAGACAACAGATGGGCAACAGTGCAGTGTCAGATTCCTCGCATAACCTTTCAACATCTCGTGGAGTCACGAGGCAGCCCAACAAAGTCATCTTGTGGCCCAACGAAGTACTGATGGGGTGGTCATAATAATCTGGCCACTCAGTGTATAGAAACAAGGTTTTTAAAATAGTAACATACATTGATAAGATCATCTATTGCTCATGAGTTGCACATGCTTCGTGTCAACTATCTTATTCCAGTTTCTATGAACCATTGCCTTTTTGGAAATACAACAGCACATACTGTACTGATATAATAATGTTCTGAGGTGTAATATTACAAAACACAAAATAATCCCCAGCACACCTGCCAGCTGGCCTGCAACAAAACAAATGACCCTGTCTTACAGTATGCTGGGGATTTTTTGTGTTTTGTATTGTTGTAAGCCTTCCCATGTGCACCCTGCTACAAAGGCTGGTTATAAATTTATGCGGTTTTTACATATTTTTCTAGTCTGAGGTGTAATATGTCTTTTTGAGCTGTAGATGGCAGTGTAGTTCAATATTACTCTCTATGTCAGGGGTGGGGAGCCCCTGGCCCTCCAGCTGTGGTTAAACTACAAATCCCATGATGCATCTGTCTCTGGGAGTCGTGCCTGTGAGGATCTTGTAGTGCCTCATTTGTAGTTTCACCACAGCTAGAGGACTGGAGGTTCCCACCCCTGCTCTATGTGCATGCATATCACAGGATGATGTTTTCCTCACAATGCTGTATACAGATGTAATTATCTTCTAAGAAAGTAAAACCTAAATCAACATTCCTCAAGATCTCAGTGCTTCATCTAAATACATAACCAACAGGTAATGGCCCAGGCACTAAGCAGAACACTGCAAGTCAACAAGAGCCACATCGAAGCTATTGAAATATGGCAAGCTGTTCAGGTATGAAGTTTGCAATTGCAAAGCTCAACAATACCAACTACCAGCTATGGAAGTTCAAGCTTTAAATGCTGCTAAGTAAAGACAACTTGTGGCAAGTACGCAGGGCCGGCGCTAGCGCAAGGCAACATGGGCACTTGCCTTACGACGCCAGGGAACAGGGTGGAAAATTGACAGTCGGCAGCCCGGCATATGAAGGAGCGAGGGCTCCTTCATATGCATCCTGGAGGCGACGGCGACCTGTTAAGGGACTCGAGAGTCGCCCCGAGCACGGGGGGGGGGGGG
>NW_017306668.1:612646-625672 GCF_000935625.1 Nanorana parkeri | reverse complement strand
AGGATGACATGGGGGCACAGGATGGCATGGAGACACAGGATGACATGGGGCATAGGATGACATGGGGGCACAGGATGGCATGGAGACACAGGATGACATGGGGCACAGGATGACATGGGGGCACAGGATGGCATGGAGACACAGGATGACATGGGGGCACAGAATGACATGAAGACACAGGATGACATGGGGGCACAGGATGGCACGGGGGCACAGGATGGCACGGAGACACAGGGTGACATGAAGACAGGATGATATGGGGCACAGGATGACATGAGGGCACAGGATGGCATGAAGGCACAGGAAGACATGAAGACACAGGATAACATGGAGGCACAGGATGATATGGGGCACAGAAGATGGGACAATGGGAGACGCGGCCCCGGCCAGCGGAGGCTCCAGCAAGATGCTTCGGTGGCTGGAGGAAGAAGAGGCATGTCCTGAAAGCAGGCTGGGGAGCTGCAGGTAAGAGGAACAGCATGTGTGCAGGGAAAGGGACCCTCCACAGCCCATCATATATCCTGCACAGCCCACCTTAGAGTCTCTGTGCAAGGTCTATGGTGGGCTCTGGGTGGGTCTCTGGTGGGGATTGCAGGGACTCAGGTGGGCAGTGCAAGATCTATGGTGGGATGTGCAGGGTCTATGGTGGTCTCAGCCTGACACCCTGCAGAGCCCACCAGAGATCCTTTACAGCCCATCTGAGACCCCGGCTTCCCTGCAACACTAAGGCCTCATTCACACTGCTTAGCGTGGGCCATTTCACATCCGTGCGGGTGCAGGTGTCCGTGCTCGGATGCAGATAGGATCCATCCTGTCTGCGTATTAGTATGAACATCCGCACCCGTGCAAATGTGCAGTTCATTTGAGCGTACGGCCGCGTCCTCCCATAGAGAAGAACAGGCTGCTGCCTACAAATCACATGCAGCACCTGTCCTTCCCGGGAGCGGCCCGATACGTCCGTGAACGTCCCACGAATCTGTATTCTGCATTGCGTTTTATATAATGTATTATTGCTGGGATTTGTGCACTTTAAAAAACCACAAATAGTTTGTTTGCTATCTTTCTCTGTAAAAGATAAATAAGTTAAACGATCACTTTAAGCATCATAACAATTAAAGCTTAAGGGAGCACAGATATAATGTATGCTGTATGGGGATCTTGGAGTGATGTGTGGGTGGGTGCGTGCGTGCGGGGGGAAGGGGGGGGGGCGGCAAAATGCACCTTCGCCTGAGTTGGCAAAAATCCTTGCACAGGCCCTGCAACAGACAGACCCATGGAGAAATGGGACAAGAAGAACAGGAAAGCAAAAGCAATTATATGTCTGCTAGTGGAAGATGACCAGCTCATTCACATAAGAAAAGAGAATACAGCGAAAAGTATGTGGACTGCGTTACAAAAACTGCATGAGCGTTCTAACCTAAACAGTAAACTACAGTATATCTGCTATCCAAGCTATATAAGATGAGGCTAGAAAAAGGCTAGGAAATGCATGAACATTTGAATGCCATGCTGGAAACCGTAGAACAGCTACGTGAAATTGCAGAGGAAATTAAAGATAACCGCGTGGTGGCATTACTGCTATGCAGCCTTCCAGAGTTATACAGTGCTCCTATTTAACGCTCTAGAAACCAGACCTGAGCAGGAACTAACACTAAAATACGCCAAAGGAAAATTAGTAGATGAATATGACAGAAGGAAAGAAAATATGCACAATGAGGAAAATGTGAAAGGCCTTAAATGAGAACTATAGGGTGAGTGAATTACACTCAACCCTATAGTTGAAGCCGACTTGTGACATTGAAGCTGTCACACATCGGCTCTATTGATCGGTAATTGAGCAAAAACATACCGCTTGCTCTCTCACTTCCTGATCATCTACCTGCAGAGAGCGGTAACAGTCAAAATCAACAGCTGTTTTCTGCATTTGCTGAAAGTGTTCGTGGCCTGAAAAAATGAATACTATTGCAGCCGCCACATAAAAGGACTATTAAGCTGTTCATGGGTTTACTTATCCTTTAATAATGGGTTTTAGCACTCACAGCACCACTGAGGCTTCATCCAGCCTTGGTCTAGGCTGCAGTTGCATGCCCTGCATTCTCATTTGCACTGTAAAAGCATTGGTTATTTAGTGTAGTGAACAATGACATACTTTGGGCATGTTAGTGTGTTTGTAGGACAAGCAATCCTGTTATTCAGGGATGCTCATTCGGTGACTTTGTAGAGCAGTCCTTAAGGGAATATTAAATTTAGTCAAGTATTTGGCAGATTGCCAGCACTGAGACACATAAATGAACCTCTGCTGCCAAAATTACCTGTGCTTGGGACAGATGTAATGATATCCTAATAAAAGCCAAGGACAGTTTTCAAGATCATTCAGTTTATCTCTATTCTGTGACAAGGTTAATACATCAGACAGGGGAGCTAATAAGTCATTAGTTGCTGTTTCTGGGTCACAGAGATCCATTGCTAGTATGTGACAGCAGTATTTATTTCTAGTACATTGTTCTAGTGGCATCAAATGTGTGCTGGCTACATATGGCAATTTTATTGATTTCACTTTTAAAAAATATTTTATTAATGTTCCACATTTCACAACAAATACATAGGACTCAAACAAACACCAATCCAGTTGTTACACGTGTCAACAACAACAACATAAAAAAGAATAAATACATAATAATTTAAAAAAAACATTACCTATGTTTACATACATATATGTTCAAATGATCAAGAGACTTCAGTAAATATAAAATTCAAAGCATTACATATATATAGTGCAGAAGCATTCCCTATTATGTGAAAAAAAGCCCCCCTTAGTTTTCCAAAAACGTTTTTTTCCAAAATTTAAGAACGCATAGATCCTACAAATAATAACCATCTATTCCATAATTTATCAAATTTAATAGGGCACCTCCTGTGCCAATATGTTAACCGCTTCCAAGGTCAGTATTGACCATTTGTTTCCATTGTGAAAGTGTAGGTGGGTTGGGTGATATCCACTTCAGTGCTATCAACTTCCTAGCTAAAAAGCCTAGTAATAGAGAGTTTTAACCCATTCATAACCCATGATGGAATAATGATGGAATAATCCCGTCATGAAGTCTGAAGGGGTTAAACAGGCTCCCGGCGGCTCTTTATACCCCACTCTCAGGGAAAGCAAGCTATGATTCTGAGGAAGGGGGCTTGCCCCTGAAACGCGTCAATCTGGCCCAGAAAAAAAAAGTTCTTGCTTTTTGGAGCCAGTTTTATTGTATAGCTGAATGTGCGGGGAAAACACCTGCATGAGGAGAGAATATGACTACACAGATCGCCACAATTGTTTTGAAGCTTACTGCATATTTTCTCAATACCAGTCATGTGCTTGGCTGAAGAGGCTGAATGATACTGCTGCACAATGGTGAATGCCTTGGTCTTTTTATATCTAATATAGTAAATAATTTGTAAGGAATTAATGTGGGCGCATCTTTAGCTGCTCTCGCTGCTCTCACAGCTTGCAGTACACAGTACGAAATCATCATCATATGGGTTTTTCTCACTTATAACTTATCTGCTAGAAAAGGCAAGGAAGGAGATGTCACTTGGGAGTACAGATAAAGTTTCCAGCCCGTTACCCGTGCTTTTAAAGCTGCTGTTTAAACAGAAAATTTGTCAGAGAGCAGCGTACACATCTGCAAAAGTTTAAAGGACAACTTCACCTTTACTTAACTTGTCATGAACCCCTCTTTCCTGAGTGCAGCCTATCTAAAATAATACTAATCTTCCTCCCCGATCTGGTGATTTTTTTTCCCTCTGACAAGGTTCCTCCCGGGCCTTCTTCATGCTGCGCATGCCACATATGGGTAAGTTGTATTGTGGGGACCACTGGATGGTGCCATAAGTGTAGCTTACACATAGAAATTAATGGGGTCGTGACACTCATATGGTATGAAGAGAAGCTGGCATGGACATTGTTGGAGAAAATATTGCTGGCTCAGGAATTATCCCAGATAGGCTATACTCAGGGGACTAAGGGGAATTATTAAAGATGAAGTTGTTCTTTAAGTCAATACCTTTGTCCTCCATTTGCTTCTCAGGAGATTTATGCTATTTGTTTTCCCCCAGTTTTAGCCATCCAATCCAGGTCTTCTAATTAATATCATCTTACATACCCATCATATAATTCTGTCACTTGGAAAGGTAAGAGGAATTCCACTAAGCAAATTTTGCATTCGAAGTGATCACATAAAATAACCCCCATATCAACCCCCATATGCAACAATAAGGCTCCGTTCACATCTATTATATAGCACTAACGATTTACTCAATGCTTCACATACTGTACATTCACATCAGTCCCTTCCCACAAGGAGCTTACAATCTAAGGTCCCTATCCTACATGCATATACATACAAACTGGGTCCAATTTAAACAGGAGCCAGCGAACGTGCCTGTATGTCTTTGGAGTGTGGGACATACAGGTGCAAGTACAAGGAGAACATGCAAACTCCTTGCAAGTAGTGTCCCGACCAGGAATTGAATTGTGATCTCCCAGAAGTGCTAATCACTATGCTGCCCTTGCCCACATCGCTGTAATGCAATCATAACATGTTGTAATGTTAGGTGTGCTTTGGTCCCATTATTTTATAAGTATTTCATAATGGCACCCCAATGCTCCTAGCTATCACATATGTGTTGTATCGCACCATATCCCATAATAGCCTTTTACCATGTGATGTGATGCAATGCGATTTGAAAAAAGGTGCTAGCATTGCTTTTAACGCTGTAGAAGAAATGTCATAATGACATTCCCCTGTCAGACATAAGAGTATGTTGACCACATACTGCACAGTGGTTAGTGTGGTAACCTTGCAGCATTAGGTAATTAGGTTCAGTTTATAGCATGAAAATCATTCCTCTACATTTATTTGGCACTGACATATACCACATTGCTGTTAAACTAATATTATTACACTTGTTTCTATAGTATGCAGTACTACATAGAAAATACGGAAACATTGCACCCTACTGTTTCTTGTGAAGTGTGAATATTAATGACAGGTCCAAGTGACCTTGTTTAGGGAAATCTGCATTTGTGTTATGGATCTGCTGATTTGAGAGCAGACATTTGAGCACACAAACATTTTTCATGATATAATAGGACGTAGATTGGTTTGGGAATATGCCATATTTGTTATGAAAGCATTTATTGTGCTAATATCACCATGATAATATTTATATTGACCAAACAATGTAATGATACATCAGCATTCACTTCAGGTTTCGGTTGAGGTGTAGGGTTATAATGAGGAGTAAAGCTGGCCATACAATGTGCGATTTTCAGCTGATTCTTGATAAACCGTCCAAAATTCATTCAGTGGGTGGCCCTGTCAGTACTTTTTCGTGTGGCATCCTTTGATGCCACACGAATATCAAAGGAGCCATTTAGAAATTTTTGGGGTGAACAATGACAGCAGCCAAAGTGACTGCTGTCACTGTTTGTGTATTCTGACAGCACCCGCCATTTTCAGAATACCATTTACCCAGCTAGAGATTCATCCATCCATGCTGTTATACATTTTTGTTCAGCCCGCAGCTAAAGTGTATGGCCAGCGTTAGTCATAGGTTTTTATTTTAGGAGAAACTGCAGTATATATTTAGTGAGTATGTATTTTGAGTTATTTCTGCAGTATTTAACATACAGTGAACCTTTACTTTGTCGATTAAAGGTAAAGCAACTGGTTTAATACACTTGCACTCCCCAGCTGCCTATACTCCCCTTCCCTTTGCTCCAATTATCGATGGGATTGAAATAAAGAAGCTCAATTTGCTTTGCCCTGGTGTGATCTCTGCCACCTCCGCACATGACAGCGCTGGTGTCTGGCAATTGATCATTAGAGTACCCAGCACCGAGAGAACAGAATGAGCCACATCCTCTCTATGCTTGGAAAAAGTGGGTATTGCTCTTCACTGCCAGTGGGCAAACAGAGCGAAAGAAAGGTAAGAATAAGCAATTTGGAGGGGAGAAGCAGTTAAGCGAATCTTTTTAATATTTTTTAATGTTCAGTAAATATCAAAAGAAAACTTCTGCCCCGTGAACTATCATGTGGTGATTTTTCACATCTAATAGACTTTTTGCTTTGGATTTAATGGACGCTTTATAACATTTTAATTTCCAAAATAGATAAACTGCACAATTTTTTGTTTGTTATGTTGATTGATATAACTTTTGATGTTTATATTTTTTTTATTATTTTCTAATTTGATTTTGAATGTAGTAACGCTACACTTATTTCCATGGTTTAATTTTTTTTACGTTGTTTTATGTATATTTGATGTGCTTTTTTCCGTTTTTGTTATTGTATGAACTGTTAAATATGTAGATTAGCCACTAAAGGCAGTGCACATTAATCACTAAAATCTCCTCCTCCTTCTGTGGATCCACGCCACTTGCACCAACCGACCAGAGCCCCTGATGAGACCGCACACCCCTCCTAAGACCCCACACAGCCCAGCATAGAACCCACACAGCCACCTGAGAGTCCACACAGCCCACCATAGAGTCTGCACAGCCTACCATAGACCCCGCATAGCCCACCCGAGAATCCACACAGCCCACCATAGAACCTGCATAGCCACCTGAGAGTCCGCACAGCCCAACATTGACCCCACATAGACCACCAGAGAACTTGCACAGACACCTGCGAGTCAGCACAGCCCACCATGGACCCCTCATAGCCCACCTGACGGTCTGTACAGCCGATCATAGAACCTGCACAGCCACCTAAGAGCCTGCACAGCCCACCCTAGAACCTGCACAGCCACCTGGGAGTCCGCACAGCCCACCATAGAACCTGCACAGCCACCTGAGAGCCCGCACAGCCCACCATAGATCCCGAATATCCCAACTGAGATTCTGCACAGCCCACCATAGAATCTGTGCAGCCACCGGAGAGTTCACACTATTGCATTAAATCCAATTCTTTTTCCTAGAGTTCTATGTTCGGAGCTAGTTATTAAGCTATTACTAAAACCAGTAATAATTGAATGCAGAGGCAATTATTTAACATGATAAAGAGTAGATATATTTATATGAACTTACAGATATAGCCAGCCCTTTGAGGGCAACCATAATGCTGATGCGGCACCCGATCAAAATGAGTTTGACACCCCTACTTTTTTTAATTTCTCTGAATTAACTGTGGGCATAGGGTTCTGTTTATGGATGTTTTTTCAATTTTTTTCTCTTAAAGTAAACTTCATGGACTTGTACAGTATATGTCTCTATGATTAAGCCTTTTTGGTAAAACATGTCAGAGCCTGTGGATCTTGTTATGCTTGTAATGTTTTAGATTCCTGGGAATAAACTTTTTTACATCTGGGTCCAGACTGTTGAGTGCGGCTTTACTTACATTGGATTGATGGACTTGTATCTTTTTCCAACCTGACTAACTATGTAACTATGTAACATAGCTTTATGGGCTAATTCAGGCCTGCACTAGGATTGATCACAAACCAAGAGATAAATATATGTATGTCTGGGTAAAATTCATTTCACACTTCTATCATATCAATGGCTCGTATAAAAGAAGTTTTAACTAATGAATGGAATTGTATGTTAATGGGTTTATGTCACAGAAGCTGCTGAGATTTAAATATTGGGTATGTGATCTATATAACATAGACTTCATAAAAAAATATTCTTTTCTGCCTAGAAATAAATGATAATAGGACAACCAGCACACATGAAGAGGTAAGTCAACAGCTATTACACAACCGTTATATCAGTCATGTGATTTATTTGAACTTTGCTAAGAAGCATAGCTTGTTGTGTCTAGTCACTAAAATCATGTCAGTATGTAACACTTCAATGTACAACACAGTTTTTCCTTTCCCCTTTATTTTGACCTGATGGTCCTGCAAAGAATGTACTTCCTGTCCTTTCATACTCATTACTCGACAGTATCTATGGGGCAAACATTGTTGTCACACGGGCTGGACTTTAAACATGTCTGCCTTTGTTCATCTCCATTACATGATAAATTATGGGATTATTAGTTTACAGAACAAAGATAAGATTGTTATGCATACACTTAATTAAGTACTTTTGTCACTGATCCACAAGTATGCAGATGAGAATTTCTATATTGTTTCTGACATTCCTGATCTGCATATTTGTTCCAGCCAGAGGGTCTACAGCCAGGTATGTAACCCTTTTAGTACCTGTCAGCAACTTTGTTGTAGAAATGTTGAAGTTCTTTGAAGAATAAGATCCTTATTCTAAAGAAGACATTAGCCTCCTATGTATCTTCAATCTTTACAAATCTGCTTAAACCAAGTTAATAAGCAAGTGAATCAGGGCTGTCTGCATGAGATTTCCATTTGGCTTGATTATTCCTCTCTAGGATAACCTCAAGATGGTCCTTTAAAAATCCACTTCACTTCCAGTTTAATACATGCTATCCAGGTAGATTGTAGCCATTAGCAGCACTGCCCTGTCTAGTATTTGTTCATTTAGAATTATAATCCTATAATGCATGAATATGTAAATGTATAAACTAAACTACATCCTTATTTGTATATTGTAAACCTAGAACGTTTCCCCAAAACAGAGGAAGCAAAGTGTCTACACAGCCCCGGCCATGAAAGGTACTGTTCAGGTACTGTTCGATGTTCTCACATATTAACTCCTACTTATGCCCTTATGCCATAATCACACGTGCTTATTTTATGTTTGAATGTCTTGTGACGTTAGTTTACCATAACTGATAAGATACATTTGCTAACTTGTTTTTTTCCCCTCAAATACTACCATATAAATGTCAGGGGGAGCGTAAAATGCTTCAAAGTGCAAGTTCTGGGACCAGCATGGTAAATCACTGGGGCTGATTTACTAAAGGAAATGAGAGGAGTTGAGAATGTAAAGCAATACTAAACTCAGGAGTTAAACCTTAAAAATACTGCATTCAAGTACCATAACTGTTAACAAAATGTATCTTATTTGTGTATCACTCAGCTGTAGATCCTCAAATCATCTCTGAATTGGTGCCGACACTGTCCTTCCTTCTGGAGGGTGGCTACTTTTGTTCCCCATGGTCCCTGTTTGTGTTGTAAAGTAGCCACTGCTTGAAACTCGCTTGCGTGATAGACTACAATCTCAATACAATTGGCAAACTAAACGTGAGATTCTAGTTTATCACGGGAGCGAGCTTGGAGAGGTGGCTACTTTACAACATACAATTTATCCAATTCAACCAGTACATCATGTGTAAGCAAAAATCAATTCTTTTTTAATTTCCCTTCCACAAAATTTGCTAATCAAAGTGATCATATGGTCATCTTATACATTTAGCTAAGTAGACATTCTTTACTGCCTTAGTAAATCATCCTCATTAACTTGGAACATGTATGCAAGTCTCCCAACTTTCCTGGCTGTGTAATTGGTCTTGTGAAGCAGTACAGAAAAGCATGACAATAAAGCCCTGGAGCATGTCCTTTTAAAAACTAAGCTGGCTCTCTTATAGTTTGATTATTTCAGGGGACCTTGCATCAAAATACAAGATTTGTGTATCCTTTAGACCCCCTATCCCCCTGTGTAAAAATGTAGTGTTACATGTAAATAAAAAATAAACTTTAGGAGAAAAAAAGCAAATATATACATATCTAGATGGTTGACCATGGTTGACCATCTAGATCGGCCATCAACATTAGAAGTCCTACCTCCACACCAACATACACGTTGATGACTGCACGCCACCACTTTCCTTGCGGTGAGTGGTCACGTACACACTTTTTTCAATGCCCATTGTTTCAGATCTCACACGGCCCCATCTCCTTGTTTTCGTTTTGTTCTGTGTTTATGGTATTGCCCTCCAACCTGAGCCCCAAGGCTGCACTCCCCAAAACATCCACCTCCACCAATCCTGCATCACCATCACCCACTGTTCACCCAAGTGGTCCCAGACCCCAGCACACCATCTTCCCCACCTGCTAGACAGGTACAACTCTGTTTGAGCGCTTCTCCCCCCACCTTTCTTGCATTGATTGGTTGCTATGAGGTGTCTTCCATCAGTTCTTCTTCAAGTAGTTTTAATTATTTGTTTTGTTATAGAGCAACCCTTAATTTCTTTAATTATTTGCTATGGTTTACTTTCTTTTTATTTGCTTTGTTGCATGTGCAGGCAGCAATGAGCAGGCAAAACCTTTAATTTCTATTGATGATAGACATCAGTCCACCAGCATGCCGTATGAGCAAACAGTAACAGAGAATACCAAGCTGCTTGTGAAAACAAGACGGAAAGACACTCCGTATCATCTTGATTTACCATTCTTCCCAGGTAGGGTCCCTAGATGAGATGGATGCATGGTGTAGAGACAGTATTAGGTTCTTAAAACATAAGAACATAACATGATTGCCAGACCAAATGGTAAAAGAGTCTACAGTAAATCACTTTATTAACTCAATAAGATGGACATGATCATTCAACCAGCTCACTTATGCTGCTACTGCTGCTGCTAATATTGTGTCATCTGAGTCCAGTTAAGCCCAGATAGCAATTTAAGCATGTGCTGGCCCCCAAAACGCATTGGCTGTTTGATGACTCATTCATCTGATGTCGACTCTTTCACTATTTGGACTGGGGCTCCTCATGGGGGTTGATTTACCAAAGGCAAACAGGCTGTTCACTTTGCAATTTTTCCTTACCTTAGTGAATGAAGACTTCCACGATCCAATCATGGCCAAGCAAAAAATGTGTTGTTGTTTTTTTTGTTCTACTCAAAGCTAAGGGAAATAGCCTACAGTATTTCCCTTTAGTGAATCAACCTCTATAAGTCACATTCTGGGTACCAACTGAAGGACAGCCTCACCAAAGCCAGTTATCTCATCGAATAATCTCTGTTTTATTGAACAAATACATTTTTAGAGTCCCTGCGCCTCTTTGATATTTTTTTTACAGCATTTAGTTCTGTTAGGCAACTGTGAGTCTTGCTCAGAGGAACATTTCTATTTTCTCCTCAGGTAAAACTATGCTTTAAATAAAGTGTAAAACTAAAACTTTTATTTTTATTTTTGCATACAGTTAGAATATCTATGGTTAGAATATCTGTCAGATTTCTATAGCTGTATGAGTCCAGGTTTAGAAGATTCAAGCTTTGTTTGATTTGGTGACCAAACTCTTTCCTCAACTGTCACCGTATCATAGCAAAAAGTTGATGAACAAAGTCCTTCAGGTCAGAATCACAAGTTATTCTTATAATAAAAGATGCATATTTTTTTAAAAAGTTACATTATCCTTTTGGAATAAACATTTTGGGTGAGGTGTGGTACATAGGGGGGGGGGTGATATAGCTTTATTTGTACTTTTATGTTTACCATTATATTTTTGTTGTGCTGTTGTTCTTTTTTTATTGCTTGTGTAAAAAAAAACCCATAACAAATTATACAAAAACTGTCATTTTGGAAATTAACCCACATATGGAAAAAGATAACATGGCCTAACAGGGAAAAGAAAATAATGTGTCTCTGTTTAGATAGTAGAACATATGAGCCTTGTAACAGAAGATAATCTGGAACAATGTGATTTTTGATAAGCTTCATAATAAATAGACAAACAAACTCAAGGCCTTGTGAGTATTAGAACACAACAGATCTGCAGTGTAAACCAAAACATACAACAAATAGAACATGACGACCCCAAGCTGGTGCTAATAAGATATAAGCAGTATATAATATACTAACAAAATGCCTGTGCAAACAAAATAAACATTCACACCCCATACCAGAAAGTGCCTGCCAAGAGCCTCTATAGTAGGATCGTCAGGTATTATTTTAAAGCATGCAGCATGCACCGCAGCCAGTACAAAATGTTGTTGGCAGAAAAGAAAAAAACTTTTTACAATTCTAAGTTTAGCTGTGATTTAATTAAAGCTTTGGATTTAAGAAGATAAAAAAAAATGTATGTCATAATTACATTAATATGTAAAGCTTGAGATTTCAGTGATAGCATTTACATTTACTAAGTATAGTTTTAGAATATGAACAATCTAAGGCAAACACAACTAAAGCACACCTAGATATTGGAAAAGGACATAAAACTGTTTTAAAAGGTAAATGTTGATCTAAAAGTTACTAGGAACATGCTCCTCTCCCGACTGCGTCCCTAGGGCGGCGGGAGAGGAGAAGTGTGTGTATCACACGCCCCGCCCCTTGCAGTGCACAGATCAACACCTTCTGGCTGTGATCCTGTGATGCTCTGGCTGGGTGAGTCTGATAGGGGGGGTTTGTGTGCTGTTATTTCATTTAATTAGGAAAGTGGATTATAATGGGGAACATTACACTGTAATGTTCCCTATTATAATCAATTTTTCTGAATAAATGATTACAAACAGGGCCTCTGTTCTATCAAAGTTTGTGACTACGTTAGAATGTGTGACTGGTGACGTGGTCACACATTTTAACGTAATCCCGCCAAGTTTTTTGGTGGTGGAATGTGTGACCGCCAATAGTTGAAGCATTCCAACGCTTTCTCAGCTGTTCCAGTGCAGATCGGCATCGCAGATAGTATGTGCAGGAGAAGCGATCTGCCCTGGAACAGTTGATCGGTCCTGAAATGTCACTTCTATCTGACTTTGTGAGTGGGGTGCAATGTGAGATCGCAGTCACAAAGTTGGAATGCTTCACCTATTTGTGGTCACACATTCCACCGCCAAAAAAACTGGGCGGGATTACTTTAAAACGTGTGACCACATCATCGGTCACACATTCTAACGTAGTGACAAACTTTGATAGAACACCGCCATCAGGGGGGTATAGCCGGTACCCATGTGAGGGGTCTGGGCAGCCTGGGGGGCCTCTTACATGTGTATCAGCTGTACCAGGCTATAGAGGACTACACATCCCAACAACACTTTATATAACAATAGCATTTCTGTATAAAGTACTGATGAGATTTATAGTCCTCTATAGAGGGTCCCATTGGGCATTGCTGCAACAGTACTTTATACAACATTAAGCTACAAATAATAATTATTTTAATGAACTATTTACCC
>NW_017306668.1:609086-612418 GCF_000935625.1 Nanorana parkeri | reverse complement strand
GGCAGCGCGCTGTGATTGGCGGATGGTTGCCATGGCGATAGAATGCTGACCCGGATCGGGAGCCACGCTGTGTCAGATTACACAGCGCAGCTCCCGATCCGTCTCAGCATTCTATCGCCATAGCAACCATCAGTATCCGGCGGCCCCCCCATCTCTGCGCTGGATTATCCGACACTCTCGGCGCAGAGATGGGGGGCCCGCTGGCCGCACTGCACAGGGTGTGCTATCCCCTGACGTTCAGTGGACTCAATTTGGGTGTGAGAAGTTGCAAAGGCTTAGTCCTAAATCATATACAACATACATGTTGTACTGTAAAATTTACAATTATTTTTAACAGGACACATTGGTAAGTCTACTTGAGAAACCATAAAAGTAATTTATTTGCCTTAAATCTCTATACAGGGGTTACACAGATGAAAAAACAGAAGGATTCTGCTTTTCGTGAAGAGGAGGAAGAAAATAACGAGGATGAAGATGAGGAGTGTGACCATTGAATACGTGGCCATTTTTTGTATTGAAGTATAAGAACTATAAAATGCTGATCGTTTTGTCACCTTCAAAGTTCCAAAAGGCATTTTATCTCTCAGCTATGTGTGGTGTTTTTTTTAAGCAAGATCTCTTTGATGAACTTTAGAACCTCAACGCACAACATCATTATAATCAGAAACAGAATGAGATTTCTGAAATATTGTCACATCATCGATATTTCATGCATTACTGGTTTAATTGTACTCTTCTTATTGCTAACTTGCTAAATGGATTTGAGAAGACAATCATGTAAATATTGCAAATATTAAAACTGCTATATAAATAAACATTTAGAGAAAAATCAAATTTATTGAAAAGTATTAATTATTTTATTGCAATAACTTGTGAGCTTTATTTATATATTTGAAAACAAACAAACCATAGTAACACATTGCATTCACATATCAGCTAAAACAGAACTATGGCCCAACATTTTTTGGCCATAGTTCTCTTTAAGGTCACAGGAAGAGATTTACTATGTCCTCCTGTGACCCAAAACTCAGCATATAGCGGGCCATTGCTAATAAAGAGCCACATGTGCCCACCCCCTCCAATGTCCGTCCCTCCAGTCAGTGCTGGAGGAACAGAGAGGGGAGGAATCCCTGTGGGGAGCTGTGATTGACAGTCACCATTCTCTGCTGGGAGAAGATTGGGAACTGAGTGATCAGGGGTATGCGATAGCTCAGTTCACGATCTACAGAGCCGACGGTTGACAGCTGCATTGTCACACGTCGGCTCTAATTATGAGAATGGGTGTATAGCACTCTACTTATAATTCTCCTTTAGGAGCAATGAGAATTATTTATTTGGTAATTAAGTAATTACCAACAGTAATTACTTAATGGGGACTGTTGTTGGTTGTTGACTATTGCAACTTTCTTATGACTGCCTACTATTTGACCCTGAAAATGTTGAGACTTTACAGATAAGCAAGTCAACAAGCCTGAAAGAACATGAATATAATTGCTCTCATTACAAGAAGGGGAGGGCAGGGAATTTGTATTCTGGTACATATATCAGCTTTATCACCCTTTGTCATTCTCAAAATGATTGTCATTATTGTTTTTACTGTGTTTTTGCACAGTGCTAAATCTTTATAGAACTGAATGCATTTGTTAAACCAGCCTAGCACATATTTTATTGGCTTATACTGTCATGCGGAATTACATTAGGATGTAGTATCCTTTTTAATGGAATAAAGCTTTCTGAAACCCTCAATAGCCCATAAAAACGCATAATTCAAATGTGAGATCAATTGATATGCATAATTTATAGGCACGATTACTTTTTTCTATAATGTTAGTGTACACTAGAACTTGATGTTCTAAAATATGCTTAGAATGTATACATTTTTCTGCTTGCAAAATATAAATTATATATTAGACAATATCATACAGCAGTGAGCACAGTTTGGCTTTAAAGTTCATTTATTTAGTGTAAATCTCTTATTGCAATTGCAGTCCTTGTATTCATGGTAGTTCATTTGGGCTATTAAACCATGTAATGAGAGTGCACCATCATTTAGAAGAATTGAGGTGGACCTTGGATCAAAACACATCCTTTCTCAGCTCTCCTACCATGGACAAATCCTTAAACTAGGATTCAGGCAGCAGGGTACACCAGCGAATATTTATTATATTTACAGCTCACATAACATTAGCATGATCAGTAAGTTGTAAATATAAAAAAAAAATAGACAATAAAAAAGTGACCTTGAGTATTTGATACATAAGGCAGAAGGCATTTGTTACACCCCCCTCCATGCATGATTTTCAGCAATAATAATATTGAAATAAAAATTAAGCAATTAATACTAGTGCCCAGAAAAGTAACAACACTGAAAATTGTAGTGCCCTTTGTCTGTTAGTCAGTGCCCTGCCATGATACTTTGGTGATGACTGGAGAAATGCTCTCTGACATTGGTGGTCATTGGAGAATGTCACTTTTCATTGCTAATCAGTCTTATGTCCCCTACATTGAGGCCATTGGAGAAGTGCCCTCTTTCATTCTTAGCCTGGGTAGTGCCCCCTTACATTGTAGGTGGTTGTAGAAGTCCAATCTTACATTGGTGATTATTAAAGAGATACTTTCTTTCATTGGTGGTCCTTGGTGAAATTCCCCTCTTATATTGATGATCTTTGTAGTGCCCCCTCAGATTACTAGTAATTGGGGAAGTACCCCTTTCCATTGGGAAAATGGCTTATTACATTTGTGATCAGTGGAGTACCCCCTTACATTGGTGGTTAGTAGAGAAGGCCTCTCTACTTTGGAGGTCAGTGAAAAATGGCTTTGTTCCATTGGTTGTCAGTACTGAATGAACCCTTTTATTTTTTTACTAACACAAAATAGATAAACATCTGTGTAAAATTAGGAAACCCAAATTGGGTTGCTTTCTTTATCTGGGTCTCTGATGGACTACAGGCTTAAAGTATAGCTGTATAAGTGAATGCTCCCCCCCTCCCAAACTCTTAAGCTCACTTGTCCTCGCTCCTGCTAGATCTTCAATGTATGGATGTATGGCCCACTAGGAGTCACACAACTGCTGCTGTAAAGCGTACTTGTGAAAAATCCCATTCATTTCTATGGGGAGACCATTTGTGTACGCAAACAGTGAAGGCCTCTTCATAGGAATGAAAGGGATTTTTCTGTGCATTTGCAGAAGAAGGCTGTCTGGCCAGGAGACAGTGGTGTCTGTTCAACTTCTAATGGCTGCAAAGTGAATATCTGGCTGGATCTTTGACAGGTGAGTATAAGACTTTTAGTTGGTGCTGGATGGGGGGGGGGGGGGGGAGGGGGGGGGGTCG
>NW_017306668.1:602972-608861 GCF_000935625.1 Nanorana parkeri | reverse complement strand
AACTGGACAAAAATAAATGTATACTTAAAGTGACACTAAACACAGAAGTTAAATCTTAAAAATGCATTCAAGTACCCGAACTATTAACAAAAAAATAGCTTATTTGTGTCTTTCCTACCAGTGGTTTGTCACAGTTACCTGGATCACAAGACTTTTTCAAGACATTTTTTTACTCGCAGTGTGCAACCTTGGCGGAGTAGGGAAACATTAAATTGGTGAGTAAAGTTGCTCATTAAAGATGTATTACTCTTAATGTATAGAGTGTGTCCTTTTTGATTCCTGTTTCAATTTTGCATCTCTGTTACCAGGAGTTGTGTAACATTTGTACCAGCTGTGCTTGTTGCTGTACTTAGAGCTGAGCATTACCTGTTGCCATCTTTGCTTGGAGACTCCTTGCTTCTCTTTCCTGGCATTTTTTACTCGATCATTGTGAGTGCATTACTTATTTTTTCTTTAGAACACATGAGAATTTTTTTAATGCATGAGGCCGGTTGTATTGACCGTGTTCTTTGTTGTTAAACTTTTGATTTTCCTTGCCTCTTTGGAGATCCATGACTGTGCATCCCTATCCATAAGAACTTCTTCAATGGACTTGAAAGTGATTACGTTTTCCATTTATGTATTGTGTCTGCCAGTGTTTGTGCTCATACGCCAGTTTTTATACACCTTTTTGTTTTCTCCCTCAAAATGAATGGGGTGAAATGCAAAGCACAGAACAGCATGTGTTGTGCTGTGCTACAGCATTATATTAGTGCCTTGGGGTCTTGCCAATGAATGTGTAATGCTTGCACCTGTATGAGCTCAGGGAATATAACTGACTTTGTTCAGCTTCACCTACAGGGCTTGAAAAATTGGGGGTATTTTTTACTATATAATGAAAAAAGTACTGTAAATTTTGAATAAAATGTTTTTTCTCTACATTATGTTATAAAACATCTATCCTTATTTTTTGTAAAATATAAAAGATGTTGTCACATCGGGTAAATAGACAGCAAACATGTCAAGCCTTAAAATTACGTGCGCCCGCAAATCGCAAAAAACGACCACACTGAAAATTGGCCGTAGGCGACGCTTAAGTCCCTTTTACCACTTATCAGTTTAGTGTTATCAGTAATTAATGGCCCTAAAATGATTGCTCACACTCCGACGTTATATGTAACGTGCGGCACAATAGGAGCAATCGTTGTTTTCACACGTAGGCGCACCCGACGCATATCTGCGTGTGTATGTGGGGGGCGGAGGACTTAAAAAATAGTTTTTCTTTTTTAATGCTTTATTTTTTTTTGTTTAATTTTTGTATTACTTTTTCTTTTTTTTACACAACTTTATTGCTATCACATGGGGGGGGGGCTAAGAAGCCACCCTATGTGATAGCTAGTTTACATGACAGGTCCTCTTTATGAAGAAATCAGGGGTCTCCAAGACCCCTAATGTCACCTAAGGACAAACCTAAGGCTTCATCAGCTTCTGTAGCTGGAAAGTGACACTGAATGCAGGAAGTGATGTAATATACGTCACTTCCTGCATTCCGGGACTGGAGAGTAGATCAAAGGGAGATCGTGTACTAATCTCCCTTTGATTTCCTGTCACAGAGCTGTGCCGGACCCGGGCCGCATCGTGCACAGCGGATCTCGGGACTGGCAACGGCAGTGACAGCTGCTGGTAATACAAGTGATCGGGCGTCTCGAGACGCTCGATCACTTGAATGTAGAGCTTCCGGCCAGCCGTGTAATTACAACAGCCGGCCGGGAAGCTGCTTCATCAGCTTCTGTAGCTGGAAAGTGACACTGAATGCAGGAAGTGATGTAATACACGTCACTTCCTGCATTCCGGGACTGGAGAGTAGATCAAAGGGAGATCGTGTACTGATCTCCTTTTGATCTCCTGTCACAGAGCCGCGCCGGTCCCGGGCCGCATCGTGCACAGCGGATCTCGGGACCGGTGACAGCTGCTGGTAATACAAGCAATCGGGCGTCTCGAGACGCTCGATCGCTTGAATGTAGAGCTCCCGGCCGGCCGTGTAATTACAACAGCTGGCCGGGAAGCTGCTCGTCGATTTTTCAAGCCTTGCCTATAGCAGCCCCTGTTCCCTTAAGTCAAGCAAGCCTAAAGGTAATTGGTTGCTTCCAGGACTTTTTACAAAGTGGCATGTTCACTGGCTAGACAGCACAGGTGGATGAGCAAAGGTAGAACAAAGAGTACCTGTGGTATAGAGAGATGCTGATATCTAGAGACCATGGCCTGAATGCAGGAGCCTGTGGCCAATGGAGAGATAGGAGGAGGAGCCTGAAGTGTGGTTGCATTTCTTAGGCAACCAACTGTTGAGTGGCATGGACACTCAAGTCAAGTCAAGAGGAGTGTGCCAGGAGGTAGGTCATTCAGTGTGGTTTGCAAAATTGCACTGGAGCTTATCTCAAAAGGTATATCAGAATCAGAATCGCAATGCAGCACACCAACACATGAAATGTGCATTGCTGTGGGTTATCGAAACACAATGGTATGAATAGGCCCTAAATGTGGTAAGACTAACTTATATTTAAACAGCCACCAATGTCCCGGAAAATTGGATCTGATTGGTGGCTGTGGTTAAATAGCACCACTGCTGAGTACTGACAGTTTGATGCATCAGGCTATTATATTTCAGAATTTCATCATTCTTCTTCAACTGTTATGTAATTTATTTCTAAAAACTAAACAAAGTACTTTTTTTTATTTATTTCTTAATTTATTTATGAATCTCAGACTTGTAATACACAGAAAATCACCAAATGTTATGAAACCTGTTATCCTCAGTTTACCTTTCATTAGACTATTGATTTTATTATACAGTGTGGTATGTATTTAAGTAGAACTTCAGGCTAATGGAACAACTGGATTGTTATAAAATGAGGAGATGCTAAAATCACTGAAAATATAAACAATTGAAACACTTTTACTTCTTGTTTGTGCAGTGGGGGAGCAGCTAACAAGCAGTCTAGTACCAGGTACTCATATTAATTATGTGACTGCCCCCTTCACTATGTCTTGCCTATGGAATGCTGAATCTTTATATAACTGTAAATAGTTGTAGTTTGTAATAACCAAAGTTTGCCAAAGAAGATAACACCAAACAATCAAAATGAACCAAATTTATTAACAGTCTGAAAAAGTGAAAAGAAGAAGTCCACAAAGGAACCACAAAGAAAAACAAACTGATTCTTCTAGTGTCATAGACATTGTCTCTTCAGAGTACCAAAGTATACGTGTGCATAGGTCAACAAACTATTTACATGCTTTTGATATTTACATGCTCTGGTTGTGTATATGTGACTTATTGATAAATAGTAAATATCCCTTCAGTCCACCGCAAGTACCTATCCTGAAACTGTATCACTTTACTAGCATCTAAATTCTGAGGATAAATGATGATCTTCTCCAGTGTCATAGTTATCATATGCCACTAAAAAGATATATAGTATATAAAGTGAATGTTGTCCATTTCTATCATATGTTTAAATTATATCCCAGATGAGGCTTTTCCTCCATTTCCAATCCAATGTTATTTTTTTCATTAAATAGATTATAACAAATTAGATTTCCCTTACACTTTCTTCATTGTTGTTAATGGATTTTGAATTTCTTTCTGTTATGTATATATATATATATATTATATACACACACTGAGTGGCCAGATTATTATGACCACCACATCAGTACTTCGTTGGGCCACGAGATGACTTCACGAGATTACTTCGTTGGGCGCACGTTCAGACCCAGATTTTCGGCTGACAGTCCAGTCTTTAAACACTTTCACAACAGCTGCTCTTGAACATTTAACTAATTCTGCTGTTTTGCTGATACTCGCTCCTTGGCTCCGAGCGCCAACAATCATCCCACGTTCAAAGGCTGTTAAATCGTGTTGTTTACCCATATCAGAAACAAATCACTTCTACTGTCGTGGTAAACAACGTGCTTCCCTATTTATGATGGTCTGGCCCTCTAGCAACTTCAGCGCGAAATTATAGCTAATTTGCCTACAAACGTCAGGTGGTCATAATAATCTGGCCACTCAGTGTATATATACATACACCGTATATACATTTACATATTATTTAATAATATATAGACAAACACTATTTGTTTTCACTTTATCGCTACCAAATATATTTAAACTGTGAGATAATGCAAAGCAAAGTGCTACTTTTACCATTTATACTAGCAGATGGATTTTCTTAAAGTATATCTAAAGCAAAACTTTTTGTTTTGGATAGAGTAATTAAAACTCCTGTCAGTTTTTTTTCTTTCCTTTTTTGGGGGGGAGATTTTTCTTCACGTCCTGTTTTGAGACACAACCGTTAAGCTGGTCATGCACTGGTAGATTTCCGAATGTATGAAAAATCTTTCCAGACCATTTGCTAATGCCATCAGAGACTTGATAAATGTATTACAAAATTTAATTTAATGTTCATTTCAACTTAACATTCAATTTTGGAATAAATGGAGTTTCCGCAGCGAAAACCACATTCACTGTTAGAACTTCGTTCGTAAAAAAAATTCCATCCTGTTTCTTATTCACTGCAGTCAAAGGTGATCATCAATTTGACCCCATCAACTATTAGAAAGTTGAACAAACATTCTGAGAACAAATTTTTGGTATATGGCCAGCTATAGTGAGAGGACATCTGTCCACAGTGGGGGAAATCCCCTTTGATGCTGAACACACATGCCCTTTGGAAGAGTTCCCATGTATTCCTGTTTCAGTCACACACAAAAAATGGATTTTTAATTTCTTTCAATCCTGGTGGCAGTGATCATCAGGTCAAATCACAGAAGTTCTAACCCTTTACCACACTATCTTTTTATTTACACTTGAAAGTAAATCTGTAGTGGGAAAAAACCTCTAAACCATTGCTGGTAGTACATAGAAAGCACCTTCTGGGGCCAGATGCCAGATCCACTTTCAAGGCACCAGTGCACTGGTAGTATACAAATACAGAACTTGCTTCCTGGCTTTAGAATATGGTTCTGCCTCCCTTATCATAGCTTTTTATTGGCTGATTTCTGTAATGAAAATATTTACTGTGTTGGGTGAATTTGGACTAGGGGCAATGGGGTCCTTGAAATGTAAAATGGGCATGACACACAGGTAGGTGCTGCTATTTACTGCTGCTGCTGGTTTACACTTTTTTTCCCCACAGCTTTATTGGATCAGTCAACCCATAACTAATATCTCATTCAAACGATTCTGCTGGATTGAACTACCCACTGGCTGTTTACATTCCTCACACACCCCAGGGATATCATCTTGTGTTGGAAAAAGGTTATCCAGTGCCCTGGGTGAAGATATCAAACTGCGCCTGCCTTCCCCCCATCCCTTCTTTTAATAAGCATGAGTCAGTGTCTTTACAAGACAATAAAAACATTTTAAATAATTTTAAAATAAAAAAAGTTCAATTAATTCAAAACAGAATTCACTCATAGCTGTCCCTCCTGTCCCTCTCATCAGAAGCATTTCCTGTGTAGCAGTTCCTAGTATAACCAATACAATATTGTATCGTAATTTGTATTTTATAATATAGGGGGCTTTGAAGTGTGCTAAAGATGTGGGTGGCTGGACGGCTCTAGATGAGACTGGGTGTCACAGAAAGGGGATGGGGTTTTTGGAAGGGGTTATGGGACTCTGCAGCAAACTTGGTGGCCCTGTGGGGGATGAGGATTCTAGAGAGGGCTGTGGGCAAATGTGGGCTGAGGATCTATCTAGAGTCACTGCAGGGGCTACAGGGTAAATTTGTTTGACACTGTTGGAGGCACTATAGGGGACAGGAGACTCTGAAGCAGGCTGGAGCACAGTGAAAGGTGGGGTGGCACTGTGGGAGGTTAGTGTCACTGTGGAAGTTTAGGGGTACTGGG
>NW_017306668.1:596704-602627 GCF_000935625.1 Nanorana parkeri | reverse complement strand
TGGGGGCTTTCAGGGGGTCTAGGGGTACTGTGGGAGATTGAAAGACACTCTGGGCTATCATGAGATGTTAGGGGCACTGTGGGAGCTTAGGGAATATTCAGTTGGTTAAACATCCTCAGGGGGCAGGGGAGCACAGTTGGGGCTGAATGCAGCAAATTGAGGAAAGGACGTTTCTTACTCTCTCTTCCTCTATGAGGGATATAGCTGAAACACAAGAGCCCATTTACTGAATAGAACTGCTGGGAATCCATGGCAGAACAAGGTGGGGGGTCTTGGTACAGTCTCTGCACTGGAAGTTCTAGACTGCAGCAAACAACCTCTGCTCAGTCATGTGGCCCATCACATGACTGATGAGAGGACGTATAGGACTTCACTCCATGGTGGACTGTAGCTCTGCTCCTATTCCGTAGCAAGTGAGGCATTGATCTACAAAGCCTCCTTGTATTGCTTATAGGGGCAGTGTGGTGGTCATGGAACCCACCCCCTCTTTCCCTGGCATGCTTCAGAGCCCACAAGTTAATGTACTGCCCTTCTTATCCAAGTAGTTGTGTGTCATGGCTGCCTATAGCAGGACCACATGTACATGGTATCTTGGAAATATTATCATCCTTGACCTTCAAATACCGTCTATTCATTCATCTGCTGTATCCTGTTTCTGCTGTAACCTGTTGCAAGCAATTTGTGGATGAAAAGGTGTTTGGTGCGTTCAGCTATCTGATAAGGATTGTCCGCAGTGATTATATCTGCTTATGCAGGAAAGACATAGAGGTCTCAGCAAGGGAAAAATCGCTAATACAACAATCGCAGTCAGAATACATCTCATTGTGAATTTAGTTTCAAACACAGTCAACTCATCCACACATAAGCCTATGGAATGTATTGCCAGTACCTGAACAGAGTTCCTTCCTCAGTAACAATGTGCTGATTAGGAAGAGCAAAAGCAACCACACTATAATAGAATTGACGCTAGAAGCACATTAAATATATAGTGAGCGTTCCTGGGCTTGAATGGTTTGGAACATTTCAGAAATATATTATTAAGCTCACCCATATGAGAATGTGATTTTTAACTGGTTCTGGAGTACTTTAAATCAATTTCACATTTTGTAGTGACCTGCTTGCCTAAAATATGGCTAACAAACCTTTATTGATCACTAGAGCCTTTTAATACACTGCAAGTTAGTGAGAAAATCTGAATACAAGCGATATAATGTAATTATCAAGATGACTGGTTCACGTGCTTGGTGTATGAAAACATTAACACTCGACATCCAAAAATAATTTCAATAAATGAGTGTAATGTTCCTGTTAATAATACCTCATTCCTTGGAGCGTTTCTTTTTTTAAAAAAGAATTCCCAGTTTAACATCTCATTCCATGCTGCTAATGAAAAGTCATACTGTCACTTTCAGATCACCTCATTTTCAGTAGGCCAGAACTAAAAACAATTATGACATCAGTGCTATTTTCCACTTTGACCAGAGCTTTGCTGGAGTAAAATGTGTTTCCATTTCATTCAGCAATTCAATTCTGCGCACAGAAGGTAAGAGGTAACCTGACTCCTTATCAATCATATCAATGAGAATTCTTCAAGCACTAATGGACTGCAGATGGCTTTTTGTCTCCTTGATAATTGCAGCAGAGAACATTAGCCTATAAGTTTAAATGCCAAAGAGTCTCTTTAGAGAGATTTGCACTTTTCCAGACTAGCCTTGTATCATTGATGGTTTCTCATTACAGTCTCCCCTTCTGCCCAAATTCTAGGATGTACATGTCTAATCAGGCTAATTATAGTGCCATATGTTACTTTTACAGTTCCCACTTTATCTCTGAATGCATATTATATCTGTAATATGTTTTTGTGTTTCTGTGCCAGGGCTGAAATATGATCAGAGATCATTGGGATGTCATTAAGGTTTAAAACCTTTATGCTTCATCTAAAGTGTAGTTTATTTTACTAGGAAGAGTGATGAATATTTGTGCTCACCAAAATCCCAGCTAGATCGATATGTTAATAACTTTTCTTTTCAAGAAAAGCAGTACTACAGTTATAGGGGAACTCTGGGGAAACTGTTAAAGTCATGGGCTAAGTTTTTTTTTTATTATATGGTGCCCTGGTCACTGGTCAAAAAAAAAGCAACCCTAGCTACGATACTCACCTTCAGACCAAAGCACTGCCCTACAGTACCTTTTCTTGGCCACGTGATGTCCTCATTCTTCGAATCTAGACTGAATCATGCGGGGGTTACTCAACCCAGAAGACTGAAGGCTTGACTGTAAATGCACAGTGGCATGGGCCCACATAAGGGGGCATTACCATGGTGGCCTTCATTAACAGTGCGTTAATGCAGAGAGCAGAGCTAACATCATTGCAATATGGAAGAACACTTTTGGGAAGACGAAAGAGGACACAGCACACCATATGATTGCCCTAAGAAATGAAAAAAAAAAAGATCACAGCTTTGGGCACAGCTGGCGGTGGGCTAGGTATATACCACTATATATATATATATACAGGTGAAACTCGAATAATTAGAATATCGTGCAAAAGGTCATTTATTTCACTAATGCAACTTAAAAGGTGAAACTAATATATGAGATAGACTCATTACAAGCAAAGCAAGATAGCTTAAGCTGTGATTTGTCATAATTGTGATGAGTATGGTATATATGTATATATATATATTGTGTATATATTTTATTTTTTACTTTTTTATATTATATTTTGGAAGGTAATTGTAATCTGTAAGTGTCCTCCCCTTGTGCTGAAAATAGTACAGAGATAACTTTATCCTCCCGATAATTTAGTTGATGCCCATATCTACTGGTGCTGTAGTTTGAATCCAATAAGTCATCCTGACAGAATTCTATGGGCCCAGTAAAATGCAAATAATGCAGAGCACTACAAATGTAAGTGAGTAAACATTGTTTGAACTGCAGGGAAAGTTAATTTTTTTTGTTATATTCTCTTTGAATAACATCTGTTTAAAATGAATGATGAATTTGAACTGGTACATCATGGCTTTCACTTATATTCACTTGCAAAAAAACCTTACATGTAAATGATGTATGAGCAGAAAATAAGAAGAATTCTTGAGTGATATACACGACATAAAATTCCTTCACTCAGTGAACTTCATAAACCAAGCCCTTTAGACTTTTATAACAAAAGTACATAATAACAATTGTCCCGAGTGCACTTTTTAGAACTAACGCAGAGGGATCTTTCTGTCACTGGGTTCTAAATAGCGATGCACCAACTTGTTCAGGTTTCAATTGCTGATTTATTCAGCAAACGCACAAAAATGTTCACCAGTTGTGAACTTTATTACACATTGAAGTCAATTAAAGGGACATCTTGAAAATCAATTCTCTTCATTTGTAAGACTATTTGGCAAGAGATGGTTAAACGAAGGGCATGGGGAGCTGGCACTGTACCAATGCAAAAAAGAAATGTTAAAATGTCGTTCCGCATGGAGATGGACCCCCATTTTATGAGACTCAGAGGACAACACAGGAAAACACAAATTCTTCAAAATACATGCTACAGAGTTGACTTTAATCTATATGTGTTGTTATAAAACATCATGATTCTTGGGGACAGCGTCAGTGGCTTTACATATTTGGTAGATGTAATGCAGTTTTCAATTTTACATTATTATTTGAGTTACATTAAGCAACAGCATCCCTATCTGAATTATTTTACCTTGAAAAATGTTTATTTTTTTGGTAGTTTTGCTGTGACACATCATTTTGTATCTAGCAGTAACACTCAGAATTGAACATTTGAAGTAGTAGACTGAACAAATCTAACAGCTAGGCAAAGGTTTAAAATAAAGTTAAATTCCACAAATTCATAACAATTGTCAAGCAGTGGCTAAACATGCTTCATAGCATAACTTGTGAACTTCTTTTAGTGCATTACCACACTGTATTGTCTACAAAGTTTTATAAAATAACTATATTTATTTGCCGTCTGGAGACGGCAACCCGCAGATGCAGCAGTGCTGTCCGTCCGTTTTTTTACTACGGGCGGACGGCAAGAGGTTAAACACTTTAAAACCAAAACCTCACATTCCAGAAAGGATGAGTTATTATTAAGAAATAACAATTACAGAGCAATATTTCAGAGATAATTGTCAGACATGTAGCATGATGGCTGGAAAGTATGTAAGCAGCTTGACTGGTCAGCAGTGTAAGAGGGAGAGACAAAACAGGTTAAGTAATCTCAAATAATATTAACAGCAGATTATGTCAGAGACAAAAGGCAGAAATATTGCAGATACACACTGCACATCATGTAAGCCTTTTAGTAGCACATTTAAAGAGGGAGAGACAAGGTATTTTTTTATCCAGTTTGTGTGTGTGTGTATTGGTGAATGGTGGCTGGAATGTACAACAATGAGTGATACATAGTCACACCACAATGCTATTCACAACAAAAGAGCAGTGATACTACTGAATAACACAGTGAATACAAGGGGGTAAACTCCAATCTCCGCAGCCCACCTCACTTCAATTTACTGTAATGTATATATAGCAGTATATAACTGTGCTAACACACTACTAGCACTGTACAAGTAGCACAAACTGTCTCTCTGTCAGAAAGCTGTCAGTTGTCTATCATTAACTGCAACACACTGACAAAAGGATGCTGGGAGGGGGCTGGCACATTTTCACAGCCAAATTATTGGCCATAATTCTTCACTTAATCAGAGTTCACGGGTCAGACAAAGCATCATGCGGTTCTCTTTTGGCACCTGGGAAATCTTGGCCATAAGTTCACCATTTTGGTAAATAGCAAGCATGCAACTTTCATTGCAAACCCAACTCAGTGGTGAACAGGAACCGCACTCCTAGTTCCGAAAAGTGATGAGTGGATGAATTTGTCATTTTATTTTTAACCCACACTGGGCTATGTTCCACAGAGCAAACATTTGCCATGATCAACCAGTCTTCCTGGTGAATTCCAACCTGCCAGGTGAATCCAACAGCCATTAGTGGACTGATAAAAAGTCCTGCGGACCACTCTCTGGTTCTTTAGGGGAAAGCATACAAGTCTTTAGTTAATAAGAGAGCATCATCCAATATGGATCACACTTTTATTAATCGGCAGAAGTAGCAGCTCATTCAAGGTGAAAGTCCACAACTCTGGCGGTGTAATTGCCCTAATAAGTACCAAATTATCCAGATACTGTATAATAATACTTCCACATTAAAAAATTATGACATTACGGGGGGCAGAGACCCCCTTAATGCACTGCCCCTTCTTCCAGTGGATAGCAACAGAATCATACCAGAACGCAGACTGCTTATTTAAGTAGAAAAGTAGTCAAAAATTACGCCATTACTAGTTCATTACATAGTGCATGGATTTAAAATCTCATCCCCCATCCTCTAGCACAGGTACTGTCAGTATACTTTTTTGCCAATATTAGTAGTTCTGGGCTTATATTGACACCTATCTGCAGCATTTATATGTTTGTGAGAATCACTGTATTCAGAATCTGTCTGGGCTGGGGGGCAGGGAGATACTGCCCCATTTAGATCTTAACCAGAATCAGTGAGAGCTGCTGCTTATAATATAGCTAGACATGCTCCCTGTTCAGACCTGTGATCACAGCACCTAGCAGAAGGAAGGCTTTTATCATTGACTTCCTTTGTGGCTGAGATGTCATGATACTGAATGCAGACAAAGAAAGTCAATATTGGAAGAACACAAAAACTGTTTTTATGAAGAAAGCTGAATATAAATGAGAATAAATAGAAATTATTTGTGATAAAAGCACAGTCCAGTTTTCACGGCGCAGGAGTCATCATATTCAGCTTAATTATCCCCTACAGTCCCCACTTTAAAAAAATAAAAATAATATATATATATATATATATATATATATGTGTGTGTATTATAATAAAATGATAA
>NW_017306668.1:589918-596445 GCF_000935625.1 Nanorana parkeri | reverse complement strand
ATATATGTGTGTGTATTATGATAACATGATAACCCATGTTCTTTAACACCCAGCTTGGCTTTCACCATGCCCACCAGTCACTGCGACATGCAGGGCCCACTTTGTGCAATTGTGTAATTTGTTTTCTTTTGTTCACAGGAGTTCCTGCTATAACATTCTGGTTAGTGGTGTTTGCTTTCCAGGTCAGTAGTTTCCAGCCCTCCCCTGACTGTATTAGATTGGCCGCCTTTTAGTTTTCCAAGCATTATAACCAACTGCAGGATGGGTGTTTTCCTGATGACTTTAGGGGGCTTTTTAAAAATTCCCTAGAGCACACAGAACAAGTAAGTTAAGACAATGTCAGAAAAGATAGTATATAAACTCACATTACTGGATGGAAAACAGTATTATTTACAATGGTCAAAACTACAGTGTTGTTATAATTGTCATGACTATCAACATATTAACCCAATAATACATTGAGATAAAAAAACTGATCCATGTTTTATGGACACATAAATAAATGCAAAATAAGTAATGTTAACTATATTTTGAGAATAGGAATTTTGACCACAGCAAGATAGACAAGGCTGGGTTTTACAGACATAGTATTGATTTAATATTAACTGTAATCGCAGCCTAGTGACTAATACACTCGGTATGCAGTCTGTGTCCTTACTGCTTCCTGGGCTTTATGGTGGCCATATAGTTTATTGCTGTTATTTTTATTGGGCTGGAACTCACTTACATTTTTAATCACTAAGTCCTCTTCACAGACATGGCCATTTTATGTTTGATTTTTAAACTGGCAACACATGATATTGTGCACTAACAACCAAATAACGAATGCATGTTTTCTGATTTTTCTAAGTACTTATAAGTGCATTTAACCAGTACCCAAACAAATGAGAAAAGTAGGAAACTCTTTTTTTTTTTACAAAATTCTTTTTTTTTTTATATATCTAATGCAGTATTGTAAAATAGTGAGCACATACTTACCCCAACGGTTTGGTCCCCAGACACTGCTATATTGCCTCTGCTGCCAGGAGTTGTTGTGTATGTTGCATACATAACTTTGGCTGGGGGAGGATCGTATGTAGAGTTGCCACCTGTCTGGGAATTACCTGGACAGTCCTGTTTCTGAGTGTTGTGTCCGGGGTGTCAGGCCAGCTTACACCCGGACACAAGATGCTAAGTGCCAATACCAGCACTTTACATTTTTTGACAGATGCAGCCGCTGAGGTCCCCAGCAAGTGCAGGTCGACCCGCACATCTCCTCCTCTGTTATGCTGCCCGCGTCCGGAGCCCTGGTGAGACACCGCACAGCAAAGCCTGCATAGTCCACCTGAGACCCCACACAGCCACCTGAGAGCCTGCTTAGCCTATCTGAGAGTGCACATAGCATACTGAGACCTCATGCAGCCACCTGAGACCGCACTTAGCCCACCTGAGAGTCCACATAGCCACCTGAGATGCCACTTAGCCCACCTGAGACCCCACACAGTCAACTGAGAGTCTGCGCAGCCCACCTGCGACCCTGGGACATCACCCCGGAACAACACAGTGTATGCAGCTTCATATTATTTTGTATTGCTGTATAATGTATTGCTGGGAATTGTAGTCCTCTATAGCTGGTCTTCTTGGTTCCTCCCTGGCTGCCTCTCCTCTCTCTCCTCTATAATTCCCCCCAAAAAATAAAAATGCCACATTTGTAGCTAGAGTGTTCGGGTTTCCCTTGAAGAAAAGGTGGCAACCCTAATCGTATGCTATTATGCAAGATATTTCCCCAGCCAGCCATTGTTGGCCATTCCTATTATTATGTAATGCTAATTTTTCTGCTGAAACTATTACAAGGTATAGTTTCTCTTTATAGCTGAAAACTTTGAAAATGGTTAAATACACAGAAGTGTCACTATGCTTTATACACAATGTCACTATGCTCTTTCATCTGCTTTAAGCAAGTCCTATTTTAGCATCTTTTAGTACTGGAACACAACTCTCTGGCTCCTGGTGCTGCTTTTCCCTTTCCCGGTCTAAGCTCTGCTGTACATAAACTGCAAGAGGCCAAAACTAAGTCAGATTCACGATTCAGGTACATACATGATGTATTAATGAATATACAGCTGCATAAATGTGTGTCTTTCATATCTACCTAGAATTCAGCATAAAGATGGACATTTCCAATCTTTTTCAATACTCCACTTTAATATTACAAATTATTATAAAACAATAATGAGCAGATAGTGATGATCTCCGGTCTGGAAATGAATGCAATCAGTGACCACTGACGTTACTACTGCAATCAAAATGTTTGCCTTTTCTTGTGGAAGAAAAGAAGCTAAAATGAATTTCCAAATTTGACATCCTGATAAAAAAAAATTATTTGACCTCCATCTCCACATCATGCTGACTTACAAAGAACAAAATACGAGGATCACCTCTGGACAATGATCAGGAAATTGCACCGCTCCTCTGCGGTTCGATTAAGGGATGAGCTAGGTGCTTGTGCTAGGAGTGCTCCCTCACTCCAACATAAGACCACATAAACAAACTCTCACTCCAAATCCTGTTGGAACAGTTTAGTGAAGTTAGAACGACATTACTGGTGTCTCGCCCAAGGTTTGCCGCACTGACCCGTTTTACCCAATTGTGGGCTTAGCCGTAGAGATCAAACTGTTCCAGCGGAAATAAAGAAATCAATTCAGTTTATCAGCAAATCAAAAGGTATTTCCTTCCCCAGTGATCACTCAGAGCAGCAGCAAGGGGCTGATTTGTGTGAGACAACCTATGTCCACATAGCCAAAAACATAAAGAAGGGAATTTATCAAAACTGGAGCAGACACAATCTGGAGCAGTTGCCCATAGTATCCAATCAGCTTCTATGTAAGCCCCACTCAACAGCCAGGACCTCAATGTAAAAAGTCTCAGTCTCAATGATTAAGCCTTTTTGGCGAAACATGTCTCAGCCTGTGGATCTTGTCATGTTTGTAACATTGTAGAATCCTGGGAATTAACCTTTTTACATTGAGGGCCTGGTTGTTGAGTGAAGCTTTACATATATTGGATTACTGGTGACAGCCGTGGCGTGGCTCTGTCGGCCGGCACCTGGCATTTTGGATGGGACTGATGAGTTTGGGCCTACGAATGTGAGCGGTGCCCTTTTCACAATCAGCTTCTATCTTTCATTTTGTTTTGTTTTTTAATTCTTTATCTAACGATTTATAAATATAATAAAGAACTTCAATAACGGTACCCTAGAGGTTAGAACACAAAACAGACCGATGCATGCATGCATGCGTGGTAACAATAATGTGTGGTAAAGAAGAAATATGTATAAATAACAGGAAAAACAAATGGAAGCTAAACGCAAAGCATGTATACAACTCTTGTCAATACTCTTTAGAAAGCGGTATAAACCTTATACGAAATGGCTTGGAAATGATCTGCAGACCACACGAGATATGGTAGCGTGAACGGGACTCCTACGTGGTAGGACCCTGACCGACAACGAGGGAAAGGAAAACAAAATGATGAGGCGGGGGGTTGGGGGGGTAGAGAAATAAGCAGGATGCACCAGGCAGAAGGGGAGAATGAGGAGAAGTAGGAGATAAGATAAAATGTAAAGTGCATATAGAGACCATAGTCATAGAAAGAAAATAATTGTGCATGGGAGAAAGCACCCAAATTAAATGTCATGGCACAGGGAGCATCAACTCCAGAACCCAAGGAAAAGATGTATACACCCAGAAACTATCTAGGAAGGAGGAACTACTGTAGCAAAGCCAGGCCTTCAGGAGACTCTATATACTCCATCCAACAATACTACATTTTAAAGTACCATTCATGCCTTTTTTTGTAAGACAGTATCATATCTTCAATTTTCCTTATCTCCTCAACTCCATGTATTCACATGGAGACACTAGGTGGGGACGTGGACCGCCAAAGGCTCGGAATATAGGATTTAGCAGCATCCAAAAGATGACGGACCACTGACCGTAAGTAAGCTTTCTCAGATATGTGGGAGTTATGTAACAGAAAGTGGGAAGGATCACCAGGGATATCTGTGTCTGTATATTTACGCGTGATAGTGCGGACCAAAGATCGAAAGTGTGACAAAGCTGGGCACTTCCAGAAAATATTCAGTAAGGTGCCCACCTCCGCGTTACACCTCCAACAAACTTTGGTAGCCCCAGGATAAATCCTGTGTAAAAGTGCCAGAGTCTAATACCATCTGGTGAGAATTTTATAATTAGTCTCCTGATGTTTCGTACAAATAGATTATTGCAAGGTAAAATGAATAACTTTCCGACATTGGTCATCCAAGAAGGAGGTATTAGGTTCCTGTTTCCAGTGTGTTATGAATGAGGCCTTAGCATTCATGGCAGTAGTAAAAAGAGTCAAGTAAATACTTGATAGAACGTGTCGGATGGGGTATCTTTCATTTTTAAAGCTTAAATGAACAAGCTGAAGAGAGAAGCTGATTGGTTACTATAAGCAACTGCTCCAGATTCTGTCTGCTGCAGTTTTGATAAATTTCCCCGAAAGACTTTTGCTCTGGTACCAGTATCTGCATTAATATGCCATCTCTGGGCCAGCACCTTGGTCCAATAAATAAATAATGGTTCTGAATGATGCCTGAATAATAATGGCTGAGTCCTTCTGGAAGAGAGGAAGATGAAACCATTGTATTGGGAGTACTGTGATCTTGTTTCAGAGGTAATAATACCTGTAAGGGGTTATACTTTCACATTACAAAGAATACATGCATTAAGCATGAAAAATGTCATTGAAGCTGCTGTAGGTCCACTTTAAGTGTAAACCCTGTCACCAATACCACCTGATCATTACTGATTGTGGTCCGACTTATTCCTATGGCAACCACTGCTGACCTTCGCTCTAGTCATAAGGAACAAATAATAAATGCAGGCTTTAGAAATTGTCAGTAAGTGGTCATAAATCATCTTTGATCTAAGCAAACGTATAATAAATCTCCACAAGTCATCTACTTTAAAACATTTGCTTTCATCATGCATGACCTAATGGTAAACGTGCCTTCATCATATCTCTCCTTGACTACTGTCACATTTTCCTGTGCAGTGTTCCAACAGACAGTCTGGTACCATTCTGTTATGTCCTGACCTCTGATGCTTCACTCTCACTCTTTAAAGTTAATCTGTACTCCATTTTAAAAGTAATAGTTCTGTCTAAAATGAGACACTACAAGGTACTTGTTATTACCTGTCTAGAATGCTGCTCTTATTTTGTTCCATTTTGTTATTGGGGTCTGGCTTTCCCTGATGTCATGGCTAGTTTCTATCCACTTCCATTCCACTGTCCAATGTGCCTACCACAGTGGCCAGTAAGCCGTTTTCTGTAACTGCTTCTGGTTCTTCAATTTCTCTATAAAGTGTCTGGTTTGGGACTAAAACACCCGCTCTGCACTATATAATTCCTGCACAAGGCTGTCAATTTCATAACCAAATTCCACTTTGAAGGTGAAGAGCAAATGCAGTGACCCATGTGTCAATGAAGCCTGCAAACAGGGCTCATTTATAAATATGTTGTTAACATATTATATTTCTTACAATATATATATCTGTTTGTTCGTATGTATGTGCTGACCAAAGATGTCCTATTATCTGTCAGTTCCAGCAAAACTACCATGGTTAAACTTTTTTTTTTTCCAATAGGAGAATAGGAGCTTCACCTAACCCTTTGTTAATCCTTATTAAATTCTTCCTCCTTTTCTGCTCTAATGCAATTTTCTTTGCCATTTTTATTTTTTACCATTCACGAGTAAACTTTTTTTGTTTTGTGTGGTATTTTTTTACTTTTTGTAGTTTCGCAAACATTCTAAATAAAAATAGCCTTTTATTTAATTGGTTAAACAAACTTTATCATGCTTTGTGCCAGTAACACACTTTTTGTGTTGTAATAAGCAGTACAATCGATGAAGAAAGTCTATATTATTATTATACAGGATTTATATAGTGCCAGCAGTTTGCGCAGAGCTTTACAATATAATGAAGACATTACAATCACAATACAATTCAAGACAAGATGGTAAGAAGGGCCCTGCCCCTGAATTTTGCAGGAGGAGACTAAGAAGTTGTGAGCTATCCTAGCTGCCAGATTAAGAATACATTTGTTTATAATAATGTTAATCAAAACCTGGTACTGATTTTCCATGTTCACATGCTAACTTTATCTAAATCATACTCAGGGCTCACTGTATAATGAGGCAGCTTGAGGCTTTTGCCCCAGGTGGCTTCTCTTTGAGTCACATGGGGGGGGCGGCAGGCAGAGCAGCATGGTCGTTCTACTGAGACAGGGAGAGGTGTAAGGGCCATATACATCTTCCCATGCTCTTAATAACCTGGGACACTCTTGCCAGCGCCCCGCTGAGCTCCTGGCAATCAGTGAAGTCACTGCAGCGAGGTGGAAAACCATCCTGAGCATCCCAGGTTGCTAAGAACTGGGCAGGCAGATTAGACATTACACATTTCCCCGCCTGGCTCTAAGAGGTGTCACTTTCCAACAACAACCCC
>NW_017306668.1:574442-589898 GCF_000935625.1 Nanorana parkeri | reverse complement strand
TGACTGTGCACCATACAGCAACACCCCCCCCCCTTTCCCCAGCCACCTCAGGCGGCAAAAAGGCTAGCGACACCCCTGACCACACCGTTTTGAACCATGCTCACTGTAGATGAGCCGTCCTAACGTTCACATTGTACATGTAGCATGCTGCAACCCCAACCCCTATTTGGTTTCCCATGGATCAAAAGGTGGCATCCCTAGTAGGAGGTCATTGGTGGAGTTCAGCCATGGTGTTGGGGATTCAATAGGATTCATTAATTTTCTAATTGGAGTAAATAGGAAAGATGTGAGTACTGGGCGAAAGTTGTATGAATCTTGTGTAAAAACATTTATAAATAGACCTCTAAGTGTTCTTCACTGATAGTGTGCTAGCTGCTAAATAATAAAGAACAAGTTTAATACAGTTTAATTTTGCGCTTTTCAGTTTACCACTGTGCTTTGCATTGCTTTACTGAATAAGACTCAAATATAAAGTGATTTCCATATATATACACAAACATAAGACTGGTGCAGTATTATACAGGTTTTAAGTTGCCTGGTCTGCTTATATTTTTGTTTAAGCATCCCCTTTGTTTTTCTTTGGGGAACAGCTTACTGTAAAGTCCAGACATACCTTGTACCGCCAGTTCTTTCCATCTTTCTTTGTTTTGCTGAATTATTTCAACCAAATTCTTTTTGAAATGTTGTAAGTCCACAGTTGCCAAAGAGTATTCCATTACAGATCCTCCATCAGTCTGTGAGGTTCGCATGCTGGGTTTCTTTTGTGTGTCTGTAACACGGCCAGCTTCAGAATTATTCAGACTAGAAAAGAAATAGATGTGTTTTTAATGGAGTTTCTACTTCATTTGTAAATGTAGCCAAATCACCTCTTGAAGTGACAAAAATTAAAAAGCTGACGTGAACAGCATTATGCAAGCAACGTGTGCGTTTTATCTTTCTGCATTTTTGTGGCTTGGCTTCAAAGTCAGGGCAACAAGGCTTGTTTTTTCTAATTCAGTACGGTTAAGCAGCACAAATGTATCACTGATCACAAGGCTGTATCTTGCACACCAGCTGTAGCACAGTATTACAAGTCTAGAGTGACTTGTACAGCTTGTGGAGGGTTCCTACTGTGGGGTGAAGTGAGCAGTCTCACGTATTAGGAATAAAAGTTGAATTCCTGGTGCATAATTCTTAAAGAACAGTGGTGGTGTTAGCACTTTTATATTAATATAAATTGGATTTCTCTTTGATTAGTAATATCAGTCTTCCTAAAACACCTAAAAAGAACAAACAACTACAGTTTTTGTCAAATAAAAACAAAAATCAGAATTAGGGATGCACCCATACCGATAACAGTGCCGTTACTGGTCATTTTAACGAGTAGTTATATTAAACGCTGATACCCGGAGCTTTTAATTTTTAAACTGAAGTGGCTTGCTAAGGTCCCGCACTTGCTGGGGACCTTGGCAGCATTTCTGTGAACCACACGGAGCCTTTTTACAGCACTAGCCACACAGCTCCTTCTCCTACTTCCTGGGGAACCACGTTGCCTGCACTTGCCCACAAGACCCTGTGGATGCCTGGTGAGACCCCGTACAGCCCTGGTGAGAGCCCGCACAGCCCTGGTGAGGCCCTGCACAGTCCTGGTGTGACACTGCACAGCCCTGGTGAGACCCTACACAGCCACCTGACACCCTCCATAGCCCACCTGAAAACCCACACAGCCCCCCTGAGACCCCACACAGCCCACCTGACACCCTGCACTGCCCCCCTGATATCCCACACAGCCCTCCTGAGACCCCAGATTACCCACCTGAGACCCTGCACAGCCTCCTCAGACCCCGCACAGCTCACCCAAAGACTCAGCAACGCCTCCTGAGACCCTGCACAGCCCACCTGAAACCCTCTACAGCCCTCCTGAAATCCTCCACAGCCCACCTGAGATGCTCCACAGCCCTCCTGAGATCCTTAACTGGAGACCCCGGAGCAGCACAGAGTATGCAGCTTCATAATATTCTGCATTGATGTATAATGTATTGCTGGGATTTGTAGGCCTCTATAGCTGGTTGCCTTTCAGCATTGCTGTATAATGTATTGCTGGGATTTGTAGGCCTCTATAGCTGGTTGCCATTCTACATTGTTGTATAATGTATTGATAGGATTTGTAGTCCTCTATAGCTCATGGTATTATTCTGCATTGCTGTATAATGTATTGTTGGGATTTGTAGTCTCTCTACAGCTTGACTTCAATGACAGAACTACCGGGATCACAGCGTTTGCAGCTGCGACTGGGCCCTGGTGCTCCACCACTGTTCTAAAATCATTAGTCTGTATTGTTTTAGACCTGCACTTGAGGAAAATATCATAACTTGTACTCAATCTGGTAAAAATGTGATATCGGTGCATTCCTAATCATTATGTTATTGGGCAGATTGTAAGCTCTCATGGGCAGGGCACTTCTTGCTATCGTGTCTTGATTTGTATCATAACTGTAATGTCTTCCTTATATTGCAAAGCGTTGCGCAAGCTGTTGGGGCTATAAAGACCCTGTATAAAATTAATAATGATGAGATCTGATGTATTAAATGGGCTGATCCTACTGTATCCCACCATTATAACTAGTGAACCCATCTCCCTTTATTCTAGCATGGAAGTACAGCTTAGCTACAGGTTACCCTGGTTCCAAGCCTAGCCCCTTTTTCTGTCCTGCCACCATTGCCTCAGCAGCTTAATGATCTCAGCTCTTCTACTACTTTACTAAACATCGATTCAAGCTCCCTGCACCCGTGCACAGTGGGTACTTAAATGTTCAGATCTGCAGACAACTGATGGGAAGCTTTATTTCTGGACAAGGAGGACAAGAACCAGATCTGTTCAGCTGAAACCCAGACAGGTGGCAACTCTACTTCCGTGTGAAAATAATAGTGAAAATAATGTAACAACTGTGGCTGAAAAGGGAAAACTGTTGGTGCTGTTGATATTTTAAGTAGTAGTAAGCTGGATTCATTGCATCCCTCCTGTATGTGTGTTCACTGATGCTGTATGTGTTTTGCTGCTGTGATATTTATGTAGTGGTGTCTACTGACATCTAGAAGCACCATAGTGCCACTGCAATTTGTTTATTTCAGCATTTGGTATTTCCCTGTACCCCTGTATGTTACTGCTTGTTGGTACAATCTTTAAATAGACCCCCTTCTTCTCCATATTCCCTCCTACTTTGAGAATAGAATTGGATTGAATTGAACGTTTGTGTCTTATTGTTGAGTTAAACTGCCTATGGAGGCTGCTGAATCAGCATGTGATTGTACTGTCAGGACAGATCAAGATCTATGGAGGTATGTCAGTGCATAAAGTGAAAAATGAGATAGAACAGTAAGATGACAGATTTCTTTAACAGTCTGCTATCTGCTAATCTTTCCTGTGCCTGAGGGAGCACATCATTCATTTGTACAGGACTCTGAGTGAACCCAATGCTGCAATATAGACTCTCATATCTGCTTGCAATAACACTGCCTTTAACAACTAGGGATCATATTAGAGTCTACTGCATTATTCTCATGTGCTTGCTCTCATTCATTAGAAGCAAATCTTTCTACAGTGCTGTGCATACATTTAAGTTTTTGAGTATTGAAGAGGCTTTGCAACTATATCTCTTTCCTCAACATCCACCAGAAACACTAGGAGATCTTCAGGATCATCCCGCTCAAGGTGTTCGATGCTCCGCAAACATCTTATATAGATTCATGCAAAGGCACAAGCCTCCTGCTTAAAGAAAGAAGTAGCCTTTAACCCTTATATTTTTTGTTAAAATACACATTTTAGGGCTAAATATTGCTTAAAGAAATAAGTACCATGGTATCCTAGAAAGGCATAGGTAATGCCCCTTTCACACGGGCTGATGAAGAGGAGATGTGTGTACCACTGTGTCATCCGTCTCTATCCAGTTTTGCCCTCCATTTTGTGATGCAGGAAAGAACTAAAACTGCCAGAGCCCACATTGGTCTATGGGGAGTCGGTTGTGTCTGTTTAATCTAGTCACCATCAGGTCCGGTAAAATGGAACACTCTCTGAAAAACTGGCAGACGGACCCGATCACACTTTCCAGGGGAAAGGGACCCTATTGCAGAAAGAGTATGTGATATAACAGTAGTTACATTCACGCTACCATAACTGCGTGCTATTTATGTTCTGACATTTGGGCACTTAAATAATCTGAACATTTTACTAAAAATCATTATTAGTTTTTATTTACACTATAAGACACGTGTCAGAACTTCTGTACCGGTTCAAATCAATTTGAATACAAATACATTTTTGAATAATTTCTGTATACTGAAACCTTGTCCTTTGCCAGTGGCAACAATTCTTAGAGACATTTTTCATTTTGGACTAATTAAAAAATCACTGTACTGTGGAGTATTTTTTTCATATGGTAGCTAAAGTTTAAAGTGACATTAAACCCTCAGATTTTTTAACATAAACCAATACTGTAATGTGTGCTTTACTGTAATCCATGGTTGTTTCCCTTCTCTTTGCTGCTCTTCCTTTTAAATCCTCATGTCTTCTCATGCTGGGGGAGAACTTCCCTTTGCAGCTGAGTGCCTCTTCCTGTAGTGCTGGCTCAGGTTGTGAACCTTCACACAGACACCATGTATCCATTTCAGAGACAAGGCAGTCTGCTCCAAAACAGAAGTTCTGCCCAGCATGAGAAGAGATACGGATTTAAAAGGAAGAGCAGCACGGAGAAGGGAAACAACCATGGATTACAGTAAGGCGCACATTACAGTATTGTTTTATGTTAAAACATCTGATGGTTTAATGTCACTTTAAGGTTTGTTGTAAAGAATTCGAAATGGAAAAGGAAAAAATGGTTTAACCCTTTAGTGATCATGGTTCATTGAAGCCTAGATGCCCAGACCAAATTTAGCAGCATGATTGTGCATCTATTAACTTGATAATAACTCTATGAATATTTTTTTCTACATAAAAATCTATATACACATACATACATTCAGGCTTTTATTGTATACACAGCTTTTGTTTTCATTATAGGCTGACAAGTGGACAACATTTTTTTTTATATATACTGTAATGGTATTTGAAAATGATATTATTGTTCATCATCTTTAAGCCATTTTCAGACTGCTGTAGCAACTACAGGCTCAAACTTTTTTGTTTGTTTTAATGAACCTCTAGCCTACATTTAATCACTATATCATAACTATATTTATATGATTGCACTTATATGATTGCTTTACTTCTTGTCTTGTTAATTAAATAAGGCTAAATTGGGTAGGTTCACAAAGATTATGGCACATGTTATCACTAAACAATAGCTGCCGAATTACGATAATTGTGACATTATGTTAGGCGTCTATTAGCATAGTTTAGAAAATGGCACCATTTGAGGTGCAGATAAATTAAAATAAATACTGAGTCATAAGAAATCGGGAGTCTCAGTAGTGAAATATCTATTTTATGTGACAATATAATGATTTCATAGCTATGCTATATTTATGCTTGTGAAATTAACATTTCAATGAGAAAATGATCATGAATTAAAATAATGATTGCAATTAAAACAGCTCATACACATTGAATAAACCCTAATGTATCGGTATAAAAAACAGAACCTAGATGTGCAAATAATAGTGTGGATTTCCCTAATGCAATCAGGAAGTGTTACAACTCTCTGATTACAAAAAACATCATTCTATAAATATACAAAGTTGCCACTAGGTGACAGTACAGTATAAGACTCAGAGTCATAGAAACTTCATAAAAACAGATTTATGCCAGGAAAAGTAAAATCACATCTGAATACTAGATAGTATGTACACAAGCTGCCTTACCTGGGTTTATCAAAGACAGAATGATCCGATTTTGCAGCTTCCTCTATAAGAGGAATAACAATTCTCTCTGTTGAGTCAGTTAGAAGGGTGAATGTCGGCTCCACTATGAAGTCTATGAATCCTAAAACATAAATATAAATGAGTTTCAACATAACAAACTAATAATACAAAGTTTTTCATACAAAAGTAAAATGAATACTAGAAATGAAAATGGATTATACTGCATTTAAAATATATATATATAATTACTTTTACACTGCTAATGTATAAAGTGATTGATTCAACCTAAGGGGTTTGTACGTGTGAGTGCAGAGTGTACAGTGGGCCTGGTACCTATGTCATTAAAGAACAAAAGAATAGTGATGTATGTGGGAGGCAGTGAAAAGAACAAGTACTGCAGTATTATGTGAGATGCACTCTCCACCATGTTCATTTTAGCGAGATGCCGAGTGCTAAAAAACAAAACAAAACACTTCACGGATCGGTAATGGACTTAGAAACAGTGTACTAAACCATTCAACTAAGTCTGCCAGGGGGCATGCTGGTCCCGTCCATTTGTCAGTAGGGGCATAACTATTTGTGATCAGCCCCACAGCAAAACTTTTAAGGCCCCTCTCTTGCCTCTTTCATTTCTGCCTCAAAGGCAATTCCTAAATTCTAATACAGAATAAAGTGATATTGATTTATAGTAGTCATTAACTCAACTATATATACATTCATATCATTCAAATGTATTTGTCAAATGCTATTATTACCTATATAAATCACAGTGCTCTCCCCCCCCCTTGTGTTTTTGAGCCCCATCACAGTCACATAGTTACACCCTTGCTTTTCAAGCATTAGATACTTGTACTACTACTATGTGCCTTATTCTTCTTGTCCTATGTATACAGCCATACTGTCCATTTCTATTATGCTTTTTGTAATCAAGGTTTATGCAAATGCAGCATGTCATTTACTATATTCATAGCTGTCTATAGTTTTGCCTTGTCACATAAAAGATCAGTCCAGCCATTTGGATATTCAAAACGGTGGTGGTATCTGGTACTAGAGCTCTAAATTGTGATCAGAAGAATTGTAACATTCAGGAACAACCATGATACATGAACTGTGTTATTTTCTGCACACTGAAAAGTATTGTCTGTTCATATTGAATCCGAAGAATGTGCAATTTGAATACTGTCCTGATTTTAAAAAAACCAAACAAACTTGCAAACCTGCAAATGTCACTAACAGCTTAACAGGATGCCATTTATTTGGACTGCAGTGTGCTTTGTATCCACAAATTACAGGCACAGTCCAACTGCAATTCCATTGTGAACATGTTAAGAAGGTCCTAGCTTATGTCCCCTTATCAGGTGGGAATTTTGATCTGTATAAACAGATAAACACATATGGCCAAATTTGATAAAGCAAGACAATTTGAGATCACGCCTTAAAGCAACCTCACTTTGGGCTGATTCACACCAGCAGTTGTATTTATTTCAGCACACACCACTGCAACATGGTGGTGTGAACTGAGCCCATTGGAAACAAGAAAAATTTCCTTGTCTAGCGCTCGGGCTGCACTGGAAAAAGGGCCCAGGGCAGCCCCAAACATGGTGTGAATCCAGGCATAGGGAGAGGTAACATGTTTTCTGGGTAGCCAGTCACCCTACTGCTGATACCTATCTTCCTTGTGCTGTGACTCGCCATCCCACCTGCTCCCCCACCCCACCCCATTTGCCACTGCTCATTGAAATACCCAGCACTCTGGAGAAGCATATGAGCTTCTCTTTTGCCTTCTACCATGCAGTGATTGGCACCTGCAAGGTGTAGACAGGGGAGGCTTTTTAGCCTGTTTAGGTTCCAACCTAGATCAAGCGGGAACTTACAGAGGGCTCCTTTTCTGTTCTCCGGTGGGTGGACATGGTAGTGGGGGAATGCAGATGAGGTTAGTCTCATCAAAGCAGAGAAGGGGGCTATCAAGCAAACTCGTTACTTTTGCCTGAATGCACAGGTTTGCTTTAACTGACTTCCACATGCTGAAATATGTTTCTATCATTAACTGTATTTTGCATAACATTTCTTTTTCGGATAGAATTTGTAAACTATGTCATTAGTAGGTGTTTCTCCACATCTGCGTTAAGAAGGAGTAAGCGCATTACCTATTTGTGACTGTGCTACCAGTGTTGATTTTCTGTCACAGAGTGGTGAGAAGGGAAGCCCTAATTCAGCCTCTTTGTCGCCCTGTAATGAAAAACGCCTGCTGTAAATACTTTGGATTAGGCATAAGAACTGTGCAGCTTGCATCACATTTATTACTTAATGGTCTCTGCTCATCTTCTGTACTGGAGCAATATATATGGAAGCAGAGAGTAAAGCCTTGTACCTGGACGGTGCCTGAACTGACACTGCCGTCACAATGTGCATGCATATTATTCTCTGTGTTCCAGAGGCTTAAAACTAGCCATAAATATTCCAATCTGACTATACCATCTCCTTTAGATTTATCAACAACTATTTAGTGCAAGGGTTTACTATCCCAGGGGAAGATTAGGCTGAAGGGCAGGGGTCATTTCCAAGTCATCCCCTACAATCCCTACTTTTTTAGAATATCTATGTGAAAAGGTTTGTTATAATAAACTATGTTCCGTAAAGCTAAACTCAGGCCAACAGCTAAATACATAGATGAAATACATTTAAGGGAGCTATTTTACTTGCCAAAAGATTTTTATTTTTTGTGCCTGCAGTCCCGAGATTTACATCCCTCTGCCACACAACACAGTCCTGTCTAGCACGGCAGTAGACTTTAATTTTCTCAGCTGTAGCTCAGTAACATTTATAGGCCTTGTTTTTCCCCCAGCCTATGAATGGACAGGGAAAGGAGAAGCAGCAGACTGATGTGCTAATCTTTCTGTCACAATGCTCTCTCCTCCTATTAGTTTTCTCCTTAAATTGCAGCAGAACTGATCAGTTCTTTGTGCTGTTTCTTTCACCCAGTCTGCTGTACAGGCACTGGCTGATCCAAGGCCTAATTCAAGTACTTACACTGCTCATAGCATGTATGAATGATTACGGAACTGCATTCATTTTCTTCTCTTTTAGCTTTAAGACAACACCCACCTTCCGGTATGGCTACCAGTACCAATCACTGCGACAAACTTGGTGTGGTGCAAGTTTTTTTAGCCCACAGAAAATTGTCACTTCCATGAAAAGACCAGTTAGCTTTGTTTATGTGCCAGGCCACAAGTTCCCATGTCCTCTTTCCCTTTATTTGGAAGTTCCTTCTTGTAGTTCTACTCTTTCCTGATCCTATTACTATCATGTAATTCCTTTTTAGTGCCCCTTCACACTAGACAGCCCCCTAAAACACTCTATAGAGTACTGGAGCTGTCACTGTTGATAATTGTTAGTGCACAATGTATACACTCCATCCATGTCCCACATACAGCAGCGAGTCATCCAGTGGCATCCAGTGCGCTGCGTTAAAATGCAGCATGTGCACCTCCCATCTCACCCACTTTGTGGTGTGAACAGGGCACATAAATATGTGCTTTAGTGGTGGCCTGAGTTTTTCTATGCAGAGAAACGCAGGTCAGCGCTATAGTGTGAATGGGCCTTTACACTATTCTCTCTAACTTTTACCCTCTCTCCTTCCTTCGTGTTATTATCTTCAGAACATCTCCAACATTCATCTTTTATTGGCCATGTAGGTCTTCTTTGGGGTGATTTGTACAGACACAGCCAGACACAGCCAGACAACAGCGTGTAGGAAGAGTAGACATTCAGTTACAAGCTGCCTGTCCAAAACACAGCCATCAGCATAGCATAGTGGGTGGTGGATAGAGAGATGAATGGAGATGTAGGATTTATTGTTTTGAACATATGGCTCAGTGGGGAGGGAAACATTCAGGAAGTCATGCAACTCCCCATTTCCCCTGGAGGACCAAAAGGTTTTCCTCCTAGGGAGGAGGAAGTGAACCACAGTGATATATTTTCTCGGTCCCCTCTTATTAAAGTTTGATAACAAACCCTGACATTGCTCCCGGAAGCCATGGGTTCTGTCATCTTTGACTAGGTTGTAAAAAAAACTTAACAGCGTTTAAAGACCATTTCCACCTTTGTAAGTGATTTGCATTGATTGTGGTAATGTAGGGGTGCTGTGATGATGTATACATGTGTACATTTTCATGACTCACATTGCAGGTTTTCTTCATTTTGTTATTAACTTTTTTTAGGCCCAACTCCTAGAAATTCAAAATGTTCTCAACGGGACATTCAGTTTGACACCAGGGTCGGATTGTAAAGCAGGCTGTTAACTGCTGCCCCCCTCCCTGTGAATCTGTGTAACATGATCACTAAACACCAGCTCTGGCTTTGCACACAAAACACTGTCTGGGGGAGGGGGCACTATGAATACTAATGAATGGGGGGGTGGAGAGCTTAGATGTAATATACACAGATTGCTTGCAAAACATAGAGGCAACCATTTCCATGAGGAGGAAAACGCAAGTTTCTGTGTTCATATACTGCAACTGCATATGCATGCTTCATGTAGACTGGGTGTACATTGCTGGCATATGTTTTTTTTAAATACCTCTACATAGGTAGAAATGGGTTTTAAAGCATTGCTTTTTATGCAAGGTAAGAAAGAAGTCATCTTTTTCTAAAAAATAGAATTAAGCTAAAATGTGCCCTTTTTATTCATGTGAAGTATGATTATTAATGATCGTCCCCTTTTCAAAGCACATTATAAATGTTAGTAATAAATACACAATTAGCAAATGTGATAATAACTTCTACTTTACAATCTGATTCTCATGTAGTGAAAGGAATATTGAACTAGCACCTGTCGGAAGAATTCCTCCATCAGTAAGTCTGTCCACCTCTGATGCATATCCCACATTTTTGCCGGATGACTGATGTCTGCAGCGTGAAGAATCAAGGACATTGCTTTCGATTTGTCTATTCTGTCAGATAAAAGCACAGTTCAATTATTTTCTGAAATGGAACTCTGACAATGAGAGGAGAAAATTCTGAACCGCTCACCAAGGGTAATCTTAGTTTGCTTTATCTGCTAATTGCAAAATAATACAATGCACTGTTATAAACACTGTGATAATGCGTCATATCAAACCACGAGAAGAGTTCCATTTTATTACCTCCACAATTTTCTTGGCTTTTTTTTCTTACACATTGCATATGCCATTCGTATTTTTATAATAGTATCCCTAATAAAGTTAAACACAATTCATTTTCTCTAACTTCTTCCATACCAATTATTCATTACAGATCCAGTCAAGCCTTCAATAGTTTCATAATCAAAGTAAACCTGTCATGAAAATAATGTAGAAGTTGCCATTGCTGACCTTTCCTTCTCAAAGTGCTAATAACCTGGTAGTCACGCTGATTGGCTGAATTCAATACTTTCACAATTTCTGACCTGATACAAGTATGCAGGTTAGGAGATTTGACTTTTCTTTGATCTCTGTGTTTGTTCCTGGTAAGTGGCTGACTAAGTATTGAATGCAGTAGGTTAGCATTACACCCAGGCAATCAGAAGGCACTTACCAATGGTAGCCTCCATTTTTTTCTATCAGAAACTTTCCTTTAACATTTTACAATGTACAGTACATAATATGGATAACTAGTCTATGCATGGATATTGTGTTCTGAAATCATTTTCAAGTTTCAGAAATGCTGATGGGCTTATCAAGGGCTTCCCCAAGACATAGCATTCAAGATGTGCCATTTCTTTTTTATTAGAAACCCCCTACTAGAAATCCTAATTAATAGTCCTCAGGTTTGCCCATCTGGTTACAGCTGATAATCTGAAAGATAAGTGAAGCAATGTAACATGATGGTAGATACAATTAGTATCTGTTTAACAAGCAGAGCAAGTGGCATACTGTATGGGCAGTGGCCCAGATACTGTAGAAATCAGGCCTGACACAAAAGTCAGGAATGAATAAAAGGCCAATGCCGTTGACATAAGTCAGAACCAGCAGAACGCAGAAGATAGGACCGGATCAGAACAAGAAAGACCACCAAAGACCAAGATGAACATTTTGCACAGGCACTTTGCAAACATGGCATGTGTCTTGGCTGTCTCTAGAGACTTACATAGTTACATAGTAAATCAGGTTGAAATCGAGTTCTATTGAGTTCCACCTATAGAGATATTTTTTAAAAAAGAAGAAAAGTCCCTGAATGAAGTCTGAATGAAGCCAGTTACAGAATGCTTCACAATCAATGTGTTTATAAGGTCAGTCTAACTCAAACTTGTATTTCAAATTTTGGTAAATGCCTAACAGTCAAACCACCAAACAGTTTCTTATATCCGTTAGGAACTCAGGTAGTAAAATATATTCTTTTTGACGCCTGCACAAATGCTACAGCCGACCTAAGGTGCCTGCTGTTAGAATTTTAATTAGTTTATATTTAGCAGAAATGCATTTAGAGCAGATAGGATCAAGATAGGAAAGAACTATTCATTTTAAAATTGTATGAAAACACAAGAACAAAAATCGCATACATTGCAGCTTAGCAGTCTATAGATGTTATGGCTGCTTTCGTTTTCATTTTCTAGGCACCTTTTCTACAAGTACAGAAAATGCATCTAGATCCTGAGAGTCATACTGTATCCTCCTTCCTTCCTCGAAATCTCAAACAATGTTTTCCGCTTTCCGCACTATCGTCTGTGAACTACATAATTTGTATGTAATAGAGATGAGGAGAGGGGGAGGTATTTGTAATCCAAATAATGAGAGCAGCCTCTCAAAGCTGCTCCTCTATAGATACAGTACAGTAAACATTATCGCCCAAGAACATGAAGCGTACTACTGGCAGGATCGCTATGTAAAAATAATTTTAAAAGCCTGAAAAAAAGAAAACTATTGCCGCAACCACATCTATGGACTGTTAAAATAATATATATATATATAAAACTTTTTTCTTATTGGGTTTAAGAAAACCTTACCACTGGAACGCTTAGTAGGTAAGTGAATTAATTGACTAAGCCAACCAGTCACTTTTAACTGAACTATTACTTTGAACTGTCTTCTTAACTGATAACAAAAGTGTACATAGACATAATTCTACAGTTGTAGTAAATATCACAAAATCAAAATAAATAATAGCATTAAAACTACCTACCCTTCTGGTTGTTGTAGTGTACTCCTCATAGTTTTAATCTGCTGAAAGTGACCAGACATATCTGTAGATAAAACCATCTCAATCACCAGTGTTCTCAAGTCTCTGTAAATAATTGCAAAGCACAACATAATATGGTGTGTGTTTAAATATAGTTTACATGACATATGAGCAAGTTATTTTACCAGTGGTCCAAGTTGGATATCTCAATGCCTCATACACTGTATTCCCTTAAAACTACTTTTCCTTTTTCTCTTTTTCATTACTGCCAAGCACTTGATAAAGAAAATGGACAAATGAATGAATATACAATGCATTAAAACAGAATGATGCTACAGTCACAATTTTTTTTATGGATTTTACTATAACGAAGCTGTAAATAATATTTTTTAAACTGTTTAAAGCCCAATCGAACTTTCAGTTTGAATTAGATAAATACATCCCAGGTGTTTCAATACAAAGTGTGTGCAAAACTCTTAAAAAGTTTTCTTTAGAAAAACGGCCACAGTCTGAGTAGAAATGCTTGCCCCCGACTAGCAAGCTTCATATAATTATCCTTTCTCTCTGCGGGGAAGCTGTAGTCTCTCTACAGATGTCTAACATGCCGAGTCAGAGCCAAAGCTCTCCAGACAGAAGGAAGCATGAGCTTTGCCGATTGCAGAGCTATAAGGTTGTACCAGACCTTTGTAGACCTCTGCAGAGAGTTCACTGCTTTCACATGGAGATCAAGGGTCCCACCCTGCAGGTGCTGGCTAGGGACAGGCTTTTCTACAGAGGCTGTACCGGAAAACATACAGGTGAAACTCGAATAATTAGAATATCGTGCAAAAGTAATTGCAGTAAGTGCTGCAAAAGGGGCCCAAACCAAGTACTGAGTACATATGCATGCTTGTACTTTTCAGAGGTCCGATATTGTTCTATGTACAATCCTTGTTTTATTGATTGCATGTAATAATCTACTTTTTTGAGGTTGTGGATTTGGGGTTCTTGGGGTTTTCATGAGCTGTAAGCCATAATCATCACAATTATGACAAATCACGGCTTGAATTATCTTGCTTTGCATGTAATGAGTCTATCTCATATATTAGTTTCACCTTTTAAGTTGCATTAGTGAAATAAATGAACTTTGCACGATATTCTAATTATTCGAGTTTCACCTGTATAGTAAGACATTGTACAAACTTTGTTTTAATGCATCTTAAATGTATTGATCTGGGTTTTATTATTTAAATAACATTTTTGATTTGAAATAAATTACAGGAATTTAGATGAAAACATATTGTAAAATATAGTGGGGCAACTGGTTAGTGTGTTGTTGATTTGTGAAGAGTGTTGATTCTGATGGAGCAGCTTAAAAGGGATTATATGAAAACATTGTGAATATATTTATATACTATAGAAAGCTCTCATAAAATAATAGGAATGTTTACTCACTGTAAAATCCATTTCTTGGAGTTCCTTAAGAGACACATGATCAGTAGAATCAGAGATGACTGGTTATAGTGCTGCCTTTAGGAGGAATTGGACACTAGCAAACAAAAAAAGCAGCTGGGCAGCCAACTATAACTCTTACCACTCTCATGATGCTTTAGCTTTTTAGAACAGTATTAAAGTATATCATAAACACAGAGGGGTGGGATCTGTGTCCCTTGATGAACTCTTAGAAATTGATTTTACAGTGAGTACAAAAATCCTGTTTTCCTAATTGTTCATCAAGGGACATAGTATCAGTACAATCCGAGACTATTGGGGCGTTCCAATGCCACATAGTAACAAGAATGATAATGAGCCCATAAAAAAACAGTGTAAATCCTAGGGGCTGCTTCCAGGACCTTATGGTCAAAGCTTGCATCAGCAGAGGCTTAACAATCCACGTGGTGAAACTTAGAGAATGTGTGAACAGAAGACTAGGATGTGGTCTTGCAAATCTGGGGGGGAGCAGATTCTTGGTTCCAAAAGGCCCAGGAAGCACTCACAGATCTTGTAGAGCAGGCTCAAAATTTCCACTCGCCTGCTCGCATTTGGCGAGTAAAAATAAGGTGAGGGCGTGGAAAATTGGGTCTCCAAGTACCGGTCCGCGGACCAACTCCGGCCCGCGAGACGGTACTATGTTGCCCGCAGCCAGCTGACATGTCAGGCACACGGTCGCAGACCGCGTTCCTGACTTGCGGGTGCAGCTCTACGGTCTGCATCTGTGTCGAATGCAGACTGTCAGCTCTGGCTTCCTTCGGGCCGGAGCTCTGACAGTTCTAAGCTCCGGCCGAAAGAAAGAATGTATGTGAGCAGTATCGATCCCTGGTTATCGGGGTGATAGTGAGGTCTGCTGCAGACCTCTCTCATCGCTCACAGATAAACCAGGGATCGATCCTGCTCACAGCCTCCTCCCTGCAAAGATGTGAACAGGTGGGGGGGGAAGGGGTTGAGTTTATTATTATTTTATTTTATGTGGGGGAATTAATAAGAGGGGGTGTATTATTTTATGGGTGTG
>NW_017306668.1:530654-573822 GCF_000935625.1 Nanorana parkeri | reverse complement strand
GGGGGAGCGTATTATTTTATGGTGGGGGGTTAATAAGGGGGGAGTATATTATTTTATGTGTGTGGGGGGGTTAATAAGTGGGGAGTGTATTATTTTTTGTGTGCGGGGGAATTTTATTATTATATTTGTGCAGGGGGAGGTGTAACGTTGTTGAGCAGTGTATTATTGTGCTTTAAGCTGGCCATACACAACCATCACACGACTTTCGTTATGCGATGGTTGTAAGGTCATTAAAATCTTGTACGATCTGCCCATCTTGGACCGGCAGATCGTACTTGCGATCATCGCAAGCCCTCCCCGCTGAGGGGCGGGGCTTCCGATGATTGCAGTGCTGAGCGGGCAGTGTGCGCCTGCGCACACCGGCCTGTGCGCCATTCGTCTTCCGACCACGCCACCAACCCGCCAAAAATCGTATGGTTTTCGGCAGGTTTTCCAGCGTGCTTGGAAGAAGAAAGTCATACGACCTTACAGTAGAAGCGGTCGCACACTGCCCATACACCTGCCGATTATCGTACGATCGCGGGATCAACCGCGATTATCGTACGATAATCAACAGGTGTATGGACACCTTTAGTGTATGTGTATATTAGGCCCCATTAACACTTACAGTATATTTCAGGTGTGATTAGAGATACCTGTGTCAGGAACTTGCGTTTTTCTGCAGCAGCAATCTGCCGTTTACAAGCGGCAACTATCTTAAAATAAGAATTATCATAAGATTATTTAAGAGGGTGTGTTTAGGGGCGGAGTTAAGGTCGGGGCAGTGTAATGGTTAGGTGGGGCAACTGGTGGCTAGTGACTCTTAAGGCCTGGCTAGTAGCTCAGAACTTGAAATTTTGAGCCCTGTTGTAGAGTGTGACTTGACTTGACCTTATCCTTAAGCCTCAAGGCTTGTATGATAATCTGCCAAAGCCACCTGGAGATGGTGGTGCAAGAAGCAGATTGTCCCTTACAAGGACCTCGATGAATGAAAATAAAAGCATCAGTCTGTCTGAAGAAAGATGTACCTGAGAGATAAATATGAACAGCTTTAACTATGTCCAAACAGTGGAGAAAAACGTCCTTAGGATGTACAGGAGTTGGACAAAGGGGAAGCACAATGTTCTGGTTAAGGTGAAAAGCAGAAACCACCTTAGGGAGAAAGGAGGCTCTAGGCCTCAAGACACCTTATCTTTTAGGAGTATAAGTAAAGGTTCTTTACAAGGTAAGTCAGACACTCCCCTCGCTGAGGTGATGACAATATGGATAGAAACCTTGTGGGGGACAGTGGCGAATCCAGAGGGGGGGGCAACGGGGCAATTGCCCCCCAGATAGAGATGCTCCCACCTGCGGTACCGTACGAGTGGCAGGAGTACATCCCCGCATACGGCCGGGATATACAGCTGTCAAGCTGTCACAGAGTTAACTGCGGTTCAGTGTAAAAAAACGGCACAGTACAAGTAATATGCTGGTTTTTTACACGGAACAGCAGTTAACTCTGTAACAGCTGTATGTCCTGGCCGTGTGCGAGGATCATAGGCAGGGCTTGAAAAATCCACTCGTCCGCTCGTCTGTGGCGAGAGGACGGTGGAGCCCGACGAGCGGCTTCCCGGCCGGCCATTGTAATTACACGGCCGGCTGGGAGCTTTACATTCAAGCGATCGGGCGTCTCTAGAGACGCTCGATCGCTTGTATTAGCAGCTGTCACTGCCGTTGCCGGTCCCGAGATCCGCTGTGCCCGATGCGGCCGGGACCAGCACGGTTTATGAACTCCCTTTGATCTCCTCTCAGTCCCCGAATGCAGGAAGTGATGTATATTACATCACTTCCTGCATTCAGTGTCACTCTCCAGCTACAGAAGCTGATGAAGCAGATGTCTGCTTCATCAGCTTCTCTGGGGATCCCTAGGTGACATTGGGGGTCTTGGAGACCCCTGATGTCTCGATAAAGAGGACATGTCATGTAAATTGGCTATCACATAGGGGGCTTCTTAGCCCCCTATGTAATAGCAATAAAGTTGTGTGTAATACAAAAATTAAAGGAGAACTACGGGGTTAGGGCTTTTCCCCATAGTTCTCCTAAGGGTAACGGGAGGACAGAAACTAATCACCCAAAGCTCAGTATCTTGCGGTATACTGAGACGCCGCAGCTGAAACGGATCCCGACAATTATGTCTGGATCCGCCCAGCTGCGTGAGTGACAGCTGGCTCTGCCTATCTAGAGGCAAAGCCAGCTGTACCCACCCCCTCCCCCATCCGTTCCGCCAGTCAGCACTGGAGGATCGGAGCGAGGAGGGGGGAATCCAGTCCCTCCCCTGTCACAGCTCTCTGCAGTGACAGGATTGAGAAGTGAGCGAGCGTCATTGTCACAGGTCGGCAAGAACTATGAGGATGAGTGAAAATCACTCACCTCATAGTTCTCCTTTAAAGAATCATAAAAAAAATAAAGAAGCATAAAAAAATAAAAACATTTTTTTAAGTCCCTGCCCCCCACATACACGCCTATGTGCGAAAACGTACGTGCCGCACATATTGCAAGTGACAAGGAGAAGCTTCACAGACATTGATGCTTGCCCCTCCCCCAACGCCACCCGGAGAGGAAGAAGAGAGCATGAGGACAGAGCACATCACCACTGTAATTCCGTTTTCTATCTTACACCGGTGACCTCCGCACTGCGTCACATTACTGACCTCCGCACTAGTCACATTACTGACCTCCGCAGTCTGCATTACATTACTAACCTCTGCAGTCTGCGTTTATTATTATCGCTCCCTCCGCCCCTCTGCTGGGCCCGGCCGGCTGCCCTGGACAATCGGGACCAAAAGCAGAGGCTGCACTGTAGTCAGGCAAATTAGGCGGCCATCTCGGCCCACGCAGGGGCTCTGCAGCTGCCTAATTTGTGTGAGTACAGACCACCCAAGGCTGGCAGCGGCGGAAATATCCTAGAAGGAGAGGCCAGTTGAGTGCGTTGTACCCCGGGGAAGAGGGGGGGAGCCGGGGGGGAGTGGACACATAGGCAGTGAGGGAGGAAAGGGGTGGCACAGTAGCAGTGGAAGAGCCAGATGGGGGGCTTATTTTCTGGCAGTGCCCCCCCCAAGACTGGACTCTGGATCCGCCCCTGGTGGGGGAGAGCTGATACAGGAATGTACCTGGTAGGTTCAAAGGGACATTCCTGAAGAGCAAGAGAACTAGGTTGAGATCCAATTGAATCACTTGAGGTTGTACAGGTAGAACTACAAGGACAGCACCCAGTACAAAAGCATTTACTAGGAAGTGAGAAGTAAGTGGTCATTGAAGTAATGATGAAATTAGTCCTTTGATTGTACTCAAGGTTAAATGTTGATTGAGACTAGATTGTAGAAAGGTTAGGATCCACATAGAGGAGTATGCATTCTGTTTCAATTATAGACACTGCATGATGTGGGCTTCCTAGTAGACATGTGCGATTCGTTCTGAATCAAAATTCGTACGGAAATTCGGAGATTCAGATGTATCCGAATTCCGAATGATAGCTTAAACGAATGCAAACAAATCCGAATTTCCGATTTTGAAATTCGTTAGCAGCAGTCTGTACCAATTTCCGTTTTCGTTTCGTGTTCGTTTCGTTGCAGCAAAGTGACATTTGAGATTTTTTTTGTTTTTTACAGTCTGCAGAAGAGGAAAAAAAAAAGTGTGAGGTTCCCCCCCAATTGATACCAGACCCTTTAGGTCTGGTAGGTATTGTAAGGGGGAACCCCAGCCCCCAAAAATGGGGAAACAAAAATGTGGGGTCCCCCCTAACATTCCTACCAGACTCTTCATCCGAGCACAGGCCCGGCAGGGCAGGAAAGGGGGGAGGGCCACATGCCCTCGGCATGGGGACGGTGTCCCCATGCCGATGGGGACAAGGGCCTCTTCCCCACAACCCTGTTTGTGGGGGTCTGCGGGCAAGGGGGCTTCTTTGCATCGGGGTACCCCTTTAATTAAGGGGGCACCCATTTGCCACTCCTCCCCTTATGAATGAGTAAGGAGTACCCCTACCCATTCACTAAAGAGTTCAAATTCAAACAAACCAGAAAAAATCTTTTAATTGAAAAAAAAACAGAGTAAATTTTTGACTATTCCTCTAATTAAAAAAAATAAAAATGGCTCCATTGATGTAATCCAGCGTCAATCACCATGCAGGACACCCAATGACCCGCCGAAATAAAAAAAAAAGTCCCGCCGCACAACGACCGTCCGAACACAACGACAACGCGCCGCAAAATGACATTCAGCCCAAAAGTAAACAGATGGGCGGAGCGAGCCTTGACGTCACGGCTCGCTCCGCCCATTATACATTCTCAGCTGTCAAATACCACATAGCATTCGGGAGCTCCCAAATGCCATTGGGGTCTATGAGCAGCGGTGTCATAATACTTTTCATATGGAATGAACGAACGAAACGAACACGAAACGTCATACAGACTACCACTAACGGATTTCGTCCGAAACAAATTGACTTTCGGACCCCAATCCCGAAAAACTAACTAACTAACGCAAATTCCAAATCAAAACAAAACGAAACTATTTTTTTGCAGGTGCACATGTCTACTTCCTAGCTTTTAGGGGCATAAGAATTACCAATTTAGAGAGACCCTAATCTCTTAGGACCTGGGCTTCAATAACCATGTCATCAAAGCCAGTGACTGTGAAGTAGGGTTTTAAAACGGCTCCTGAGACAGAAGATCTGTTAGAGCCCACTGGGTGTTTTTTAGGTGTCTGACAAGGTCATAGTACTACATCTGTCTGGGCTAGTCCAATGCTATTAAAACCACCAGAATGCCCTCTTTTTCAATCCCGCGGAGCAGACAAAGGAGAACACACAAAAGAAGCTCAGGAGGTCTGCATCCAGTGTTTCCCACCTATGACACAGGTCCTGAAACACTTTTGGGTGTAGGTACAATTCCTCCAGGTCCAGGTGCTGCCAGCTAAGGTAGCCTGCCTGCCAATCATAATGTCTAAAATGTGACTTGTGGACAAGGCTGTAACATGAAGTTTTGCCCAAGACAGACTTTATTCCACTGTTCTTTTACAGCAAGACTTATGGTTCTTCCCTGATGGTTAATGTAGAACACTGCTGTGGCATTGTCTGACTGAATCCTGGTTGGATAACCATGCAATCGATGAGTCCAGAGTTGAAGGAATAGTTGAAATGCTTGGAGTACCAGAATGGTGATAGTGAGATGAGCTTCTTCCGGCGACCATGTCCCCTGCACTGACAGGGTATCTACGACTCCTTCCCAGCAAGTCAGGCTGGCATCTGTCCTAAGAATCTTCCATGATAACAGATGCAAGGCTTTTCCAGAGCTGCATTCCTAAGACACTAGGCCTGAGGCAACCTTGTCCTGTGTGTCACTCATGCTTGTAGGTCCACTGAGTGTACTTTCTTGTTGTACACAGCCAGAATGTTAAGTAGCAACAGTCTAGATTGTTGGACTGTAGGGTCCGAAACTGGGGCTATGAGAGTTAGCACTTTCTCTTGTGGAAGAAAGGCTCTTAACTGTGCAGTATCAAGGATCAGACCCAGATACTATAAGTGATGTATTAATTCCAGCTCTTACATCTGAAGGTTCAGAATCCAACCAAATCTTTGTAGATTCTGGACAGGTCAGGTTGACATTGTCTGACAGAGTCTGTGTGTCATCTTTTCTCCCAGCAGAAAGTTGTCTAGATATCCCGCAATGGAAAGGCTCTGCAAGTATTGGCAAGGCTAGCATTATAGCTAAGGCCTTGGTGAATATTTGTTGAGTGAAAGCCAGACCAAGTGGAAGTCAACAAACTGGTAGTATTGTGTGCCCACGCAAATCATAATTAGCCTTAATACACTGGACAGATGTGTGCATCCTTGTCCACAGAGGCCAGATAGTCCCCTTGAGGGATATATAGTAATTCAAGCTTTCCACATCAGATCTTCTAGGAGCAACACTGCTGGCCACCACAAAGTTGTTAGAGGTGAGCTGGAAAGGCCCATGAAACTACTCCCTTTGTGTTTAGGATACAACAAACTGTGCACTACGGCAACTAAAAATTATACTACAAATCACCCTGGGTACTCACAAAGCAGCAGTGGAAGCCAGCTTACTAACTCACATTGAAAGTTTGGAAGAAGCAGTGTGACTACACATGCAATACAGCTGTTAGTGACTCAACACTCAATTTTCCAGTGCATCAACCCTTTCAGGGTAAGAACAGAAGAATTGTAGTAGCCTTATACGGGGCAAGAGCCAGACTTACCATAGTCGCAAGCTTGGAGCACGTTCTGTGGTGAACAAGCACAATACATAAATACCTGAGAGTGCCATAAGCTATGCCATATTCCATGCATTCTACACCCTTACTGTGAGTATAATCCCAAGGGAGTCTTCAGGGATCTTGATCACACCAGTGGCCGTGTTATGGCCCTGTACCTGTAAAGCCCTCTGCGGCTACCAAACTAGTACACTAGGTGTCTGGGGAGAGCTACAACCTGTGCCAAGTACCTAAGGGTCACATTGCAGGCAGGCCCCCCACTTCATCATGGCAAGGTCTGGGAGTGGTCTCCAAGGCAACTCCGATGATTAGCCAATCCGCATAATTGCAGCACGAGCTCAGCTCTGCAGTATAATGAAGACTTTTGATTGAAGAAAAAAAAACTTGATAAAAAGGTAAAAATTGATATACTTTTCTCTGAGAAGAAAAGACGTCTACACTCCTAGGACACTGGCATAAAACTGAAACATTATGGGATTGAGAGGGTTATACCTGGCTGTCCAATGGCTGTTTTGTTTGCCAGTGTCCCATTCCTCCTAAAGGCAACAGTATAAACCAATCCTCTCAGATTCTTCTGATTCTGTGTCCCTTGATGAACGATTAAAAAACAAACATACTTTATCATAGATTAGATAATACAGTAATTCTGAGGGTCCTCTGAGTGGAATAGGAATCAAAAGTTATTCAAAGAACTTCTGGTTTACCTCCAGTCATCTTTGGATACATTTACCAAAATGTTCATGTCGTCCTCTTGCATTATACGATAGGCAGCACTGACATGATGATTTTCTAGTACGGAGCGATCATTATACAATATTGCAGCATCTGACCTAAACAAAAAAAATAAACAGTGGCAAAGAATTTTAACCCTTTCATGACAATAAATAATTGAAGCTTAAATGTTCTAAATGTTATGTGTCTTCTGGGGACCTTGGGGCGTGGCTTACAACGCCAGACGCACATTTCCTTCTTTCTGTGGAACCACACCCACCCACAAGACCATCCGGATCCCTGGTGAGACCCTGCACAGTACTCCTAAGACCCCACACACCCCTGGTGAGAGCCAAAACACAGCCCTCGAAAGACCCCGCACAGCCACCTGAGACCCAGCACAGCCCACCTGAGAGCCCGCACAGCCCACCTGAGAGCCCGCACAACCTCCTGAGACCCTGCACAACCCACCTGACACCCTGCACCTTAGACTCTGAGAGATCGCCCGGCCTCCTCAGACCCTGCACAACCCATCTGAGACCCTGCATAGCCAACCTGGGACACTACTCAGCCCACCTGAGAGCCTGCACAGCCCCCTGAGAGCCCGCCCAGCCCATCTGAGAGCCAGCACAGCCACCTGAGACCCCGCACGACCCATCTGAGACCCTGCACGGGCACCTGAGAACCCACATAGCCCACCTGAAAGCCTGTAAGCCTTCTGAGACCCGCACAGCCCACCTGAGATGCCCCACATCCACCTGAGAGCCCGCACAGCCTACCTGAGACCCTAGGGACATCAGTCCGCCACCCTGGATCAACACAGAGTATGTAGCATCATATTATCTTGCATTGTTGCATAATGTATTGCTGGGATTTGTAGGCCTCTATAGATGGTGGTATTCTGCATTGCTAATAGTGCAACCTGTCAGAAGCTGGATACAGCATGTGCACTATATCAAGCAACTGACAGGTTATGCAAAATGTCTTAAGCAAGAAGGGGTGGGGAAAATTTAGATTGGGGGGTGGGGGTGCCTGAGTTTAGTCTTGCCTAGGGCTGCAAAAAAACAAAATACACCACTGGCAGGAACGCTTACTGGTATCCTTAGAGTTGGGCTGGTATCTCAGTACAAGCGGTTCCCAGTTTTCTGGTCTTGCACAGTTCTGCACACAGCATCTGGATAGGGCAGTACCCTTACAGGGAAGCAATCTCTAGGAGTCTCACTGGTGCACGCTTAAGGAGCACACCTCAAGCCACCTGCTGTATGTAAGCCTTGGATTACTGTTCTGCCTTAAGAATGGAATACAATGTGCCTAAGGGTCCAGTCACACCATCTGTGTTGGAACTGCTTTGGCCATTGTTTTCAGCACAGCCTCAAAGCAAGTTAAGGCAATTTGACCTGTAACGGATGGTGTCTGTTCAGACCATCAGCATGACTTACTTTTTTCAGCGCAGTGGGATGCGACGCAGTAAAACCATCCAACTGTGTTCATAGAACTGAATGAAATGTTAGTTCTGACATTTCAATAAAGTTCTAACAAAAAAATAACAGTGCAATGCCCTGGGATCAGAGCTTCGGCACTGTGCCAGGGCACCGCACACCAGCCGCTGTTCGGTTAGCACAGCGTCTGGTGTGAATGGACCTTTAATGTATAGAACTGCACTTTGGAGGAACAATACTGCTTTGTTGTAACTGCTGATTGCACTGCATAAAAGTGCTGAAGGGAGAAGTTGTGTTGCATGTTCCCTTTGAATCTGCAGTTGTGGCTCCATGTCCATAACAGAGTGGGAAAGAACTCTGGAAAATATATGAAAATCTACATCCTATAAAAAGCGTCCTATGAAAAGCGTCCCAAAATTCTAATAAATGCCAGAACCAGCAGAAACATGATCCATATAATTTAAAATGTATTTCCACTTTTGCAGCCAAATAGGGATAACACCTATTTTATATTTGTTACATGGTCCCATTCACAGCGCTAAAGCCCAAAAAAGTAATATTAAATTGCTGCTTTCAGTTTAAATTGCTTTTTAATTGGGTAAGGGTTTCTACTAGGGATGCACCAATAAAGTTTCTTCGATATCAAGTACGAGTATCGGTACTCGGTACTCGCTGACACCGTACCAATACCGGTGCTTCTGCTGGCATGGAGAAGGCTTCCCGGACAACCAGGAAGCCGGGTGGTGGGTAATGACATGCCTCCCGGCTTCTTGATTGCTCGGGAAGCCGGCTCCATGTTGTTTGGCCGGTTTGATTGTGATTGGCCGGGCAACTGGCTTCCCAGTCAATCAGCATCAAGCCTGCTTCCCAGCCAATCAGCATAGAGACGGCTTCCCGGCCAATCAGGAAGCTGGGAGGCGGGTCATTACTTGCCGCTGGCTCCATGTTCCCCCATGGGACTGCATTCTGACCGGAAGTTCAGGTATTGGTGAAGGTATCAGAGCATTTTTTGCGAGTACGAGTACTCACTCAAATACTCGGTATTGGCACCAATACCGATACTAGTATCGGTATGGGTGCATCCCTAGTTTCTAGGGTTCTTAAGGGTTAAAACTTCTACTTGCTTCTCCTTCTTTGTAATGTCAAGAAAGACTGCGAGGGGAGGGGCTTTTTTCAATATAATTTTTAAAGTAGATTTGAGCACTGCCTATACTATCAAAGCATTACATGATTATAATCCTTGCTTCTACTTTGCTTGTTAATGAAGTTAATGAGAGAAACACAATCCTCAAACTTCAGTCCTAAGTCTTTCTATAAGGACAGATCACTGTAAAGGTGCTGAGAAAAAAACTGGATTCGGTCATCTTACCTGCTGCAACCAAACATCTAAAAGGTAAGTTTTTTTGTAAAAAATATTTTTCGTTATGGGAACATATAACAAACATATAAAGGTATTTTATCAAATATGGCAGCAAAAGTGGAAATACACTTTAAGTGTGCCAAGAGGGTAGGGTGTAATGATTGTGTGCTCCTCAACAGCCATATAAATCTGGCAGATGCGGCTAATATTTTTTTTTGTTTGTTTACCTCGTCTGTATATGGAAGTTGTTTGTGGTCCCAGTGTGCTCATAGTCATGGATAGCAGCAGCTAATATCATTGCCAAAATTTCCAGTTCTGTGAGCCAGTGCTGCCAAAGCGAGATAAATTATTATCACAGATATTGTCATAAAAAGCCCATTTATATTTGTTATTTCCAAACAAGAATTACAGCGTTGGTGTCCTAGAAATTACAGTATTTGTCAGACAAATGATATATACAACTCCTCTTAATAGTCTAAAGCTCCTTTGAGGCTTTCTGAAAAATATAATAGGAATATTTAAACATCCTATCCTACATCTATTTCTATACTCTCCACTACCATACCCCTGCACTCCTTTCCGCTGTGATACCTTCTACACTTTTCTCCTGCACATCCCCTCCAGTGTCATATCTTCCACACCTATTACCTGCTGTCATACCCTCTGGCACTCTTAGCCTGAACAAACTGCTGTAATAGCCTCCCATTTCTCTCCTGCACATTCTCTCCATTGTTATGCCTTCCACATTCCTTTCCCGAACATACTGCCTGCTGTCATACCCACTCGCATTCCTTTCCTGGACATACTGCCTGCTGTCATACCCACCCGCATTCCTTTCTTGGACATACTGCCTGCTGTCATACCCACCTGCATTCCTTTCCTAGACATACTGCCTGCTGTCATACCCACCCGCATTCCTTTCCTGGACATACTGTCTGCTGTCATACCCACCCGCATTCCTTTCCTGGACATACTGCCTGCTGTCATATCCACCCGCATTCCTTTCCTAGACATACTGCCTGCTGTCATACCCACCCACATTCCTTTCCTGGACATACTGCCTGCTGTCATACCCACCCGCATTCCTTTCCTAGACATACTGCCTGCTGTCATACCCACCAGCATTCCTTTCCTGGACATACTGCCTGCTGTCATACCCATTGGCGCTTCTCTTCCACAAATACTGCCCGCAGGCATACTTCCAGCACTCTGCCTGTGTAAATATTGCCCACTGTCATACCCCTGCACTCTTCTCCTACACATATTGCCTGTTGTCATACCCTCTACACTCCTGTTCTGCTATACAGCCCGCATGTCTCTCTGTCTATTGTCATATTCTCAGCACTTTTATCAAACATAACTGGGTATTCAAAGTGAACACATGTTCACCTTATTAAACATTCCCATTGCTAAATGAATTGCCTCTATTCTTTAGTAAATCAACCCCAATGTTTCTTCTCTTTCTGAGATTTCTGTATGTAAACACTTCTTCAGAATTGTTTTTTATTATCCCCAACCTTGCCCATCCCCTGTACACGTTTGGGTACCCAAAAGTGAATATTGTCACTTAGCTTAGCGAACAAAGTTTCAGTTTATTTAGTTTCCTAAAAGCATTAACTACTCCTTTAGTAAAACAACCCCACTGCATTCAATAGATAAGTGTTTATAAGTTACTACAAGTAATTAAAGCAGAACTGTAGACAAAACGTTATTTTTTAGTTTTAGGGCTAGTTCACACCAGAACTGCATGCGTCTGTGCAGCTGTAGTGCGATCCGTTTTGCTGCAATCTTACCGCGATTTGACCGCGATTGATGTTTTTCTTTGCTTAAAATGGGATTTCAGGTCCATTCAGGTGCATTCCGAGGCATTTGCATGCATTTTTGATGCATTTGATGCATTCCGTCACAATCCAATGCAGCTAAAATAGGGCAAGCAGTATTTTTTCTGCCTGGATCAGAATGGACTGCACTGTTGTGAACAGTGCACAAGAAATACCATGGGAATGCATTGTGATGCATTTTTGATGCAGCTGCAAAATGGAACGGACTGCATCTGGTGTGAACTGGCCATTATAGTTTTGATTACTGTCTGTGTCCTTACCCCTTGCTTCCTATCCTGGTGGCAAACAGTCACCAAACAGAAAGAGAGGGGAAAGCTCCATAATATGGACACAGACAATTATAACCTGAAAGATTTTCAAAACCTGCTCCATTACATCAAGAAAAAACAGTAAATTAGGGATGCACTGATACCGATACTAGTATTGGTGTCAGTGCAGATACTGAGTATTTGGGCCAAGTAGTCATACTCGCCCAAATGCTCCGATACCTTCCCCGATACGGGAACAGTGCCGTAGGAGAACATGCAGCTGGCTTCCCAGCCAATCAGCATGGAGCCAGCTTGCGGGGCAATCAGGAAGCCGGGTGGCGAGTCATCACTCGCCGCCTGGCTTCCTGATTGGCCCGGGATGCCGGCTCAATGCTGATTGGCTGGGAAGCCGGTTTCCTGGCCAATCACAATTAAGCTGGCCAAACAACATGAAGCCGGCTTTCCGGGCAATCAGGAAGCTGGGGGACATGTCATTACCAGTATTGGTACTCGGTATCTGCACGTACCGAAAGCAAAATATCTGTACTCGTACTCAATACTGAAGAAACAGTATTGGTGCATCCCTAATTGAAATGAACCTGCAGCCAAATCATGCACACTTAAGTATTTATATTTTCTGAACAAGCAGCAAGCCCTCATTCACCTCTGTAGCTTTAGGCACTGTGGAGATAATCTTTAAAGATTACAATTGACGTACTGAAATCTTAGCAATTTGGTATGAGAACAGATCTTGGCAAATCAAATTAAAAAAACACAACAGATGTTTCTAAGCAGTTAGAAATCAACTAAAACTGACTTTAGAGTCTCTGTTGTAATATTTGATAATCTTTGAGAATGAATTACTTAATAGTGCCTGCAGCTAGAGAGGTCAGGGATTTAAAAAAAACTCCTTTGCTGCACATTAAGAATATGTGAGGACTTTATGGTCCATAGTCTGGGCACAGGTGCACTATAAGTATACTTAACACACAGAAAATGTGCTGCATATTCCACTTCTGTTCTGTGAAAATGTTTCTTACCATGATACCCGTATTGAGCAATATGTAGTGCACAGTTTGGGTAACATCAGCTGCATGAATTAAATTGTGGTATGGATTTTTGAATTTACTGTAACCAACTTCTAAAGCTTCCACAAATGATACAAGGCCAGAAACAGGAATCTGCAAAAGAGTAACAAAAATTTGTTATGTGCAATCATTATACTCCAATCATCTGTAGATAACCAATAGAAGATAATATAAGAATAAGTAATAATAATAACATGCAATGCTAGCAAGGTACAAAAAGTTTTTGGTTGACATGTCATTACACATTATATTTACACATTATATTTTTGAATGATGGAGAGCAGTTAAATCTAAAGTTATCCACATTGTAGGAAATGTATTGCTGCACAATGCCGCTTAACTAAGATATGGAAACAATGTTTTCTTTGTGAAGCTGTAATACAGGCAGTCTCCGAGTTACATACATTTGACTTACATACGACTCCTACTTACAAATGGAGGCTATTACTGTACAGCAGGGGTAGTTGTAATGCTATCGTGCTCGTGCCGACGAGGAGTGTCCGCCTTTTTGGGTCTGGTTCGTAGTACTGTACGTACATTACATGAAGATGGCTCTTGTTAGATGTGTAGACGAGAGGTGCCCACCTCTTCTTCCGGGTCACTGTGAGGTTTTTACTGCTGTCTGTATCCTCATTAGAATTTAATCTCACTTCCTGTCCTTGAGTCAACAAGAAATTCACTCCTGTAAGAGTTATCATGGGAAAACATGTCTCCCCTGAAGCTTTATCACCAATCCTTGTTCCCACGACAACCCAAAATTTTCAAAATCCAATTGTCACAGGGACAGAAAGTGAGGTGAAATCTTCTGAACAGGGGCACACACAGCAAAACAAACTTTACAGGTGGCTAACCCTTCCCTATGTTCTCCAAAACAAACAACACTTTTTGGGGGGCTGGAGTTACACTTAAAAAAAATTAAAGATTTAGCTTATCTGGAGCAAATAAGTTGCAGGGGACCAGTTATTCTTATAATTAAAGTCAAGTGAATTGGTGGGCTATATATTTTTGAAAATGTATAAATATTCCTGGGTGCCTGACTGATTAAATGTGAGCAAACACAGATGCACTGTGTTTGCTCACTAAACTGCAAAGTCAGAATTTACTATAAGATGAATTGTGACTGGATCTTAGGGGTTACTGCAGCTTAATTTCTCAGTAAATCAGAAAATATGTAGTTACCTTAAAGCGATTGATAAGGTCGTATCGTGTAAACAGTTCATAGACCATAAACTTAAGTGCATGTTCCCCACTAGCTTCATTTAAAGAAAACACGTCAAATGACCATCGATCAATATCCTGTTGAATAATAAAAGAGAACAATGTATGTGAAATGGAAATGTATTTTAATTACATCAATCACCTAATTGAATTGTTGTAAGTGTATGCAAAAAAAAAGAAAAATATCTATATATCTATATATATATTGTTATAAAACATCATGTACATAATTGATTAGGTTGAGGTGGGATATATATATATTCAAAGATATAGTCAATTGCAGTGGCTGATAATTATTAAAGAAGTGCAGTTACAATGTAACTTAGGGCAGCCTTTCTCAACCAGTGTGCCTTAGAACCCTGGTGTGCCTCCTGGCTACCTTAGTAGCAATATGCTTCTCCATGGTGTGAGTGGGCGTGCCACCAGCACCATGTAAATGAATGACACTGATCCAGGCAGTGTGGAATCCATTCAGAGAAGGACAGAAGTTCACCTCTGTCCAGGCCTGATCTGCTCAGGTCTAGTCCGCCTGCCACTCTCTGCCATGCTGCAGCAGCTGCAGCTCTTATTGTGGAGTAGGTGTTCTGACATGAAGGGAACCCTACTTTTTTGTGTGTTTGCATGGCGTTTCCCCTTAAAATCCACACCAGACTCCTATCTTGGATAAGGGTCTGGTATGGATTTTGTAGGGACCACACATTTTTTTTTACATTTTGCACTGGAGTGCCTTAAGATTTTGCAGACTTTTAAAAAGTGCTATGACTGAAAATAGGTTGAGAAAACACTGACTCCGAGGATGTTAGGTTCTGTGGTAGTCTAAATATACTGTGTATACCTGCCTATTTCATTGTAGCACTCACACATATTTTATCTGAAAGAGTTTAAAACAGATGCATTAATAATTGTCGGATCTCAAGACAATCTGTCTCAAATGATCATGTTAACAGGAAAGTGGAAAAATATAATTTTTTATATTCGTTTTATTTGACACAGCAAGACAAATGTGTCGTGAAAAAGAAACCCAGCCAGTTCTTGAGATCAATTCAATGCAAAATGAATGATGATGATTCAGCTTTGTGAGACCTAAACATGTGGTTGGTCTGATTTGGGCTGTTAAAGTGGAAGAAGATTTTTTAATCATCTGCTTTAAGTGAACATTGTAAAATATTAATGCACCAAAAAAACAATAAACATTTGATCTCTGCAAGCATCATTTGCATCCTTATTTAAAATTCCATATGCAAAGCCACACGGTAGAATTTATGACCTTTAGCAAAGGCAACAGTCTATATTCTTTTTGATTTTTATGCTACTACATTTTCTAATAAAGTTCTAAATGTTTCTCCACTCATCCAAGTGACTTCCTCAGTCACCCGGCATTAATTGCCACAGGGGTTATTCAGTTACCTTAAAGGAGAATTATGGGGTGAGTGAAAAACACTCATCCCCATAATTCAAACTGACCTGTGACACTGAAGCTGTCACACGTCGGCTCTATTGATTGGGAACTCAGAGAACACATACCGCTGATTGCTGGCTTCCCAATTCTCTCTCTGAAGAGAGCAGTGACTGTCAGTCACAAATCACCACAGGGATTCCCCTCCCCCCTCCCCTCTCCGTTCCTCCAGTGCTGACTGGAGGAATGGATGGGGAAGGGAGCATGCACAGCTGGCTCTGCCTCCAGAGAGGCAAAGCCAGCTGTCAATTAGCCAATAGGGTGGATCCCAACAATACTGTCGGGATCCGTCCCGGCTGCGGTGCGTTTTGGGTCACAGTATATATATAGTATATCCTCCTGTGACCCTGAAGAGAACTATAGCCTAAAAAAGGTTAGGCCATAGTTGTCTTTTAATTTAGTCACCATTGTGTAATAAAACTTGTCAATGTAGAAGTTGATTGTCTAACAACATGACAGAGTTGTAAAAGTTTGTATTATGAGTAGACATGTAAGCCGGCAAAAAATGTGTTTCCTTTCGGATTTTTCTTTCTTTCAGGTTCGGGTCCGAATGTAGTTTCATTTCATTATTCAGATTCAGATCTTTCAGTATTTCGTTTTAGTTTTGGATGGAGTTTTCTGATTGGTAACATGTCTGATTTAGTTTCATTTTGAAGGAAATTCGAATGTTCCGAAATTTCGTTAAAAGAATATGCAAATTAATTTCATTCAGCCTCATTGAAATTTGGACATTCGGATGCAGCCGAATGTCTGAATTCACAAAATGTCCACCGAATTTGCATTTGGAACAAAACAAAATTTACATGTGCAGTTATGACTTGTTTTTTACATAATCTAATCATCATGGTGATATGAAGTATGGGACAGGTATGAATTGTTTAAGTCGCATGGTTGAAGGTGTGATTGTTTGTCAAACAGTGTTTTTGTTTGTTTCCTGTAGGAGGTCTGATACTCCAGCAAACTGCAATATGTATTTTAGCAAACAGCACACAAACTTGATCAGGCTATGTTTTGCATTTGCAAATCCAGATGATTTCTGGTCCAGGCACCATGCACAACAACCTAGTCCTACAATCTAGTTATCATTGAGCAGCACCTCATTTTTCCAGGTGGATTCCTTTTTCCTCTCATACTCAAAAGCACAGTGTAGCCACTAAGATACTTAATGCACTCTGGGCTAAAAATATGGAAGTGTTCTGAAGAGCTCCCCTTGGCAGTTATCCACTGAGTTCTGGATAGTGTCTCTTATTTGAGCATGTATGTTAATTTCCCATGATATATATTAAAAGCTACATTTAGAGCGGAGATTGCAGTGGTCCTCAACAGAGAGGTTTTGCAGAATAATTTAAAGATAAATGTATACATTAATTTCCTTGTTGCAGAAGACATGATGTCAGTGAATGTTGTGAGATTTCACTTTGCACAAAAGTACCCAATCACGTGCAAGGAAAACTCTCTGGGGGGAATTTATCAATTTGGCTGCATCATCAGCATTTTTAAATTGTTGTATCCCTGATTTCTAGTGTATATCCAAATAGATTTATTATTCAACTTTCTGTTTCATTTCTAAATGCCTTTATAAGGAATACTGTCTCTAAATTGTATCTGTCTCTGAATTATCTCTAAATTGTCACCTGCTGGGAACCTCCTGGATGACAGCTGAATAGTCCCAAAGTGCTCAGCTGACTTGAGGATGTGAAGGTGAATTATGTTTGCGATACTTTAAGAAGTGCTCAGGAGCACTTCTAGGATGTGCGATAGTTTGGAGGTCTTTTAAGGTTGCAAATACTGGATGAAACTGCCGCACAGTTGATAAATTATGCAAAATGTTGGAAAATATGTACAGTGAGTTGCAAACATAAAAATGTTACAAGAACACTTAAAAAAGAAGCATAACAGAGATAAAACCTTTGTGGTTAGTTAGCATTACGTTTTGGCCTCTGCGCCTAAAAATATTGTTGCAAGTACGTTCATAAATTCCCCCTTTGTGTTTGTGATTTGGTATCCTTTGCAAAGTGAAATTTCCCCACATTCACCAAGCTAGGGAAAACTTCCAGTGGAAAGTGCAAATTCCCTTGCAAAGTGCACAGCCTATAGTTAACCAACCCCAATATCTCACCTCCAGGCAACTTGAACCTTTCAGCAAGACTAGAAAGTGACATTAGCTTATTAATAAACTAGAAATATTTACTGACAGTCCAATGTTGGTAGAAACGGTTGTTTGTGAGTAGGGATTAGCTCAGGTTTAGACAAGACCCGGTCTGAACCTGAGCACCTCCGAACAAAGAAGTACCATGAGCGCTTCCACCCAATCAGCTTTGGTATGGGCATTCCCTGCCCTGCAGCTGCATGAAAACAATGGGATGCTTGAGCTGATGTCATTTGCGTAATAAATGCATATAGCCATATAAGGTCAGTGATGCCACTGCATCCTGCCCCTTTGCTTATGTCAAACTGCAGGCTGGAAATTCCCCACCAGCAGCTGATTGGGTGGCACGGGAGAAGCATCCCTCTGTGCTTGGGAGGGGCTCCATCTGTGGTTCGGAGGAACCCAGGTTTGAACCCAGTTCAGTCCAAACCTCAGCTCATCTGTCAGTATGGCACAAAAATGTTTTATGTAATAAAAAAATCTCAGGTTAGTTTTAAGTTAATAAACAATGTTCACTACTATGTGTATTATTGTTGTTCTTATTGTTCTTTGTTGTAGTCACCATCATAACAATCACACTTATTAAAAAGATCCCTTTTGTTATTGCAGTTCTTCTATACTGTTCTATACAGCGTCAAATCAGCTACATTTACAAAGTACACTATCCATATTTACATTTACATTTAGCCAGATGATGCTATAGCTTTGATCTGCCAGATCAATCAAATGTATTAAGCACTATGTAGTGTGAGTGCTTAGGGGTCTATTCACTAAGCTGCCGTAGGCAGCCGAGTGAATGACCGACCTGAACACTGTTCGGCTATTCACTTCAGGCTGGTACGGCTGATTTCAGCCATACATCGGCTGAAATCAGCCGTACATCGGCTGAAATCAGCCGTACATCGGCTTGCTTCGACGCTAACTAGCATTGTACCCGCCCTCTGCTGATGGACCTGATGGAGAACTGCAGCAGAGGGCGGGTACAATGCTAGTTTACTATTGGCTATTGCACATTGAAATAGCCAATAGGAATGTATCAATGCATTCCAACGGGAAATTTGTTTAAATTTTTTTTCTGATACGGCTCTGTGTCGGAATAAAAAAAAAAAAAAGAAACAGCAGTGTTTTTCTCCTTGGCGGCCGGGAGTGGGAGACTCCCGGAGCGCCAGGGAGAGTTTGCTGTTTGGAGATCAGTGTCCCTGTTAGCAGGTAACCAGGAACGCTGATCTCTCTGCATGTGGCCGGATCCACTACTGATTCTACTGAACCAAAGGGGTCCTGGGGCCGAAGCTAGCCAAAGGATCGGCCGAAGCTACAGCTAAATCCTTCGGTAGCTTCGTGAATAGACCCCTTAGTGTAGTGTATTCAAATTATATTCCTGTAGTTTCTTTTGTTTGCTATGAACATCCAGATCTTTCCTCTATCTGATGGGCAAATGCAACACTCTGGTGTGGAACAGGCCAAATATTAGTGACCCTTAGAAGGGGGGGAAACTAATAATTTCTATTGCTGATAAGCTAACGCTCATCTAGAGTTTGTTATTGGATGCCCTATTTATTGATCTAAATCTTCAACTTCCTAAAATTCCAAAACAAAATTATGGAACCTCATTTAGGGTGTAGACTCAGGGTAAGCACGTCTAAACAATATGAACTGTATCAGTTACAAGGTTTTACTTGCTACAGAAATGATCCATTCTCCTTTAATGTTGATATAAGCATACCAAACAATTTCTTTTGTGACAACTTGTTTGGCAACTGTGCACGTTCTTCTAATATAATCTAATTTACTAATGTAATTACTATTGGCAATGAAAGGAGTTCTTCCATTAGAGACACTTTTCTGCAAAATGCTCTGCTACCCAAAGAACCTAATACAATCTTCAGAATCCAACACTCTCAAGAGTGTAGGATTCCTGGCCCTCAGTTCCCTACTAGTGGATTCTGTTATCTGTCAGGGTCCTAAAGTAAACCTTTATATTCAGTAAAGATATAAATATAAAGACAGATCCTGATCCATTGTTTACAATGTGTTCTGCCTATAATGGCATGGATCTCAAAATGTATTTTGAGTGCAGTTTCATGTACATTTAACTGTATTATAAATATATACCCAATAGGTGTAAATGGAGCCTAAGATTTATTTCCATTGGCTATGTCAGGTGGGGAGATGAAATCCCCAATTGCCAACATAGCCCAGGAATATAGAAAGCATGATGGCAGTTCAACCTAACAACATCTTCCCAAAACTTGAAGTGTCTTCCTACCATGCTATAGAACTGACTTTATGTTATATGACTCTTTAAATGAACACAAAAATCATAGCTTGATCATTATTTCCATTATGGAGGTGAAGGAGGTTCTCTCTTAAACTAAATCATAAATGGTTGTCCAGAAAATAGGTCACCTAAACAGAAGACAGGTAGCTGAAACAGCCAATTGCAAAACAGTAAGGCGAAGAGTGTTCCGATATTAGTAAATATTCTGGATGTAAATGGTTGACAATGAATAAGTTGTTTCTCTCTCCAGAGACAATTTACTAGGATGCAAGAGAAGATTGCCGCTGAATGAAGATATTATTTAACTCTCTTGCTTTCACTCACCATCTGTTGCTGAACTTTAAGTCCCAGTTTACTTTGACAGAAAAATAGGAATCTGTTGGTAGCATGTGTCTTTTGTATGCTACTCTATTTTTAGTGTTTCACTAACTATAACATACTATATATTGCTGCTGTCCAACTAAACTCTTCTTGTGTGTGTGACTCTACTACCAACTGCTAATCTGTTTCAGCCAGAAGATTGCAGAGAAACAGTAAAGAAGTTTATGTCGTCAACTATTATTAGCAATGGGGTCTCCAATGAACTGCTGTGTTAACATGCTTTAATTTTCATCTTACATAACTAACAGTCACTAGCATATTAGAATGTTCCTAACACTGATGCAAACAGAAACTAAGGGGGTTAGCCAAAGGCAGCCGAGTGAATAACCGAGCCCAAGTGAAGTGAGCCAAACGCTGTTCAGCTATTCACTGCAAGCCTCGTACGGCTGATTTCAGCCGTACATCAGCTAAAATCAGCCGTACATCGGTTGCCTTCGTTCAGCCGAACATGCTCTGGATGTTCAGCTGAGCCGAAGTGCGGAAGGAGTTCGACTCATCCAACATCTGGATCGGCTGAGCCGAAGCTCCGGCAGCTCACTCGCTGCCGTTCACCCCATTCTCATAGGGGCTGAACGGCAGTAAGGGAATAGCCGAATGCTGCCAAGCGGCATTCGGCTCGGCTATTCTGCTCGGTACCTCCGAGGTAGTGAGCAGAATAGAAAAAAAATTAAATGAATGAAAAAAAAGTTGAAAAATTATTTTAGAAATGTAAAAAAATAGGAAAATTACAAAAAAATGTTAAAAACCCCCCCCCCCCAAAAAAGAAGCACAGATGCACGCCAAGCCGACTGCACGCGACTAACTCCTGCTGCATAATGAAGCATCTGACAGATGCTGGCAATATAAAAACAATTGGGCGGAGCTAGCGGTGACATCATCGCTTGCTCTGCCCAACTGTTTCCTATTGGCTGGCACCTGCCAAAGTTTTCAAGCAGGTCCTGGCCAATAAATAACAACTGGGTAGATACGGCTGTGATGTCATGGCCGGCTATGCCCAGTTGTTATTGTTTAATGACAGATCAGCGTCCCCAGGTCCCATCCCCATTAGGGGATGCTGATCTGTCATTACAGCTGGGCGGAGCCAGCCGTGAGATCACGGCTGGCTCCGCCCAGCTGTCATTTGTGTGGAGATCCACGTTTCTCCACGCTTCGCCTGTCACTACTGCTCAGCCCAGCCAAAGCATATGGGTTCGGCTGCTGTAGGGCTATAGTGAATATCTAAAGGCGGCCAAAGTGAGCCAAAGGATCAGCCAAAGCTACGACTGGAGCCTTCGGCTCATTAGTGAATAACCCCCTAAATATATAAAAACACGTAATGGTAACTGATGTAATGGTAAGGTGACCCCAGCAATAGCAATGGTACACTGCCCAGTCTACCCACAATGTTTAGAATTTACAATTTTTGCTGCAGGTAGCAAAACCATCTGGCTGACCTTTGATATTGTGGACAAGTGTCCTCATACTGGTTCATAGACAATGATGTCAATGTGAGGCTGGTGTTGGACAGAAATTCAATGCAATTTGGAAAGTCCTCTTGAATTCCTACAGTACAACATGCCTAAACTTTTACAGAGGAAAATATCACAGACGTATTTACTTAATTTACCTTTAAACATGCTATCACTGTTGAGGGATATGTAAGACCAGCCATATTGGACGATCTTCTGTACATCCTAAAAAAAAGAGAAAATTATTAAAATACTTTTAATATTATGAATTAATAAAGGTGAAGTTTGTAGTTGTACAGTCACAATGACCAGCAAACATGGTTCAGGAGGTCAGTTTACTTGGTTACTAAAAGTCTTTCCACCACATGTAATAGAGTAGCATTGAAGTTTCAAACTTTTTTCAATAATGAATCCAGATTAAACAAATATACATTGCCCAGTAAAGTATATCTTTAGATTTTTGCCCAGGCACTTACAGTGGGAGGAGCAGGGGAGTGTCTTGCCTTGCTGTGTCTGTGTGTTTGTAAAGATACACACAGCTTACTAGGACATACAAGGGTGGCTCTATAGGACCCTGTAAGCGAAAGGAGCCACCCTAAAACAGGATGTTAGGGCCAGTGTTCAGGGGACCAGCTGATTCTGCAGAAAACTAAAACTTTGAAACATCAAGGAGCAGCATCAATGTAAGTAATTTCATCAACATTTAAAATAGGTTAAAAACCTTTTCACTTTTAATATCACTTTAAGGCAAACGTGTTGCCAAATCATACCGTATATACACTGAGTGGCCAGATTATTATGACCACCTGACGTTTGTAGGCAAATTAGCTATAATTAGCTATAATTTTACGCTGAAGTTGCTAGAGGGCCAGACCATTATAAATAGGGAAGCAGGTTGTTTACCACAACAGTAGAAGTGATTTTTTTCTGAAGATACGGGTAAACAACGCGATTTAACAGCCTTTGAATGTGGGATGATTGTTGGCGCTCGGAGGCATGGAGCGAGTATCAGCAAAACAGCAGAATTCGTTGTTCAATGTTGTTCAAATGTTCAAGAGCAGCTGTTCTTAAAGTGTTTAAAGACTGGACTGTCAGCCGAAAATCTGGGTCTGAACGTGCGAATTGTGGCCATCAGCGACTAGTCAATGTGACTGGTACAAGACAACAGAAGGGCAACAGTGCAGTGTCAGATTCCTCGTATCACCTTTCAACATCTCATGGAGTCACGAGGCAGCCCAACGAAGTCATCTCGTGGAGTCATCTCGTGGCCCAACAAAGTACTGATGGGGTGGTCATAATAAACTGGCCACTCAGTGTATAGCGAGCTAAGCTGATCTGTCATTAGAAGCTTTAGAAATGATTGTTTAGAGTTCTTCTTTAAACTTAGTCAGTCAAGTCAACTAGCCAAACAATGATCTGTATAATTTAAACTGTAAATTAAATTAAAGTATGCCCTATGAGTTATTACACTGGGGGATTACCTTATTAAAATAACTGAAACTAGCTTGGGAGCAATTAGATTTTCGCTGCAGCATTTTATCATGCATATTTTTGTTTAACAATTAACTACTGTTAAATTATATTGGGGGAATCCAATAAAGCCAGTTTTTGGTAGCTTTACCGACACTTGCGACAGATTCAGGTAGTTCCTGATAGCACCACTTTAAGAATCTGTCACTATGGCTGCAACAAATTAAAAAAATAATTACCAGGATCATGTTTTTTCAAACTAGTTTCACTTGTATTTGTGTTAGTCAGTGCATAAAAATGTTGTCGTGTCTGTTTTGTCGCTGAGCATTAAAACAGAAAACATTTATAGCTCACCTTTCAACAAATATTCCAGCTTGAACTGCATGGACGATACTCCGAAACTTTGGTTTTTCTTCAGGCCTCCTTCTCCTCATTCCCATTTTCCTTGTGAAGGTAGATGCCAACCAGTCTCTCACCTCCAACGGAACCGAGTCTGTGTGGATGTCAGAGAGCTCATCCTCTGTATCCAATAGGCGCCTAAATTTTTTGGTATAAATAACATACTATGAAATGTTTATCATAAGGTGCTTGACATCAACATGAATGAATATCCCATACAGAAGTCATGTTTTTAATTAAGCAAGCCTTTATAATTAATTAATAATATGATTTTTGGTTTTTTTAAAGTATAATTTATTTCCCAGCCTCACAATGAGAACAGGGAGAGTAAAAGAAAAAAAAAGACAGCACACAAAAAATAATCAAATACACTGCAAAAGGGAAAAAACACTGATGTGCAAACACTAAATAAAACAAAGTAAACTAGCCTAAATACACAAAAACCCAACCAAAATCTGACTTTTCCAGAAACAGTCAATTCCCTAGCACAGCCTTCTCCCTTCTTGCATGTCTCTCCTTTTCTGGGAATGTCTGTTTACTGTCTATGCTGATCCAGCATAACCTTTTTAGTAGACGCAAAGGGGAATACTATAGAAGAGCCTTTCTCAACCAGTGTGCCTCCTGGCTTCCTTAGAAATTTGAAATTTTCACACAGTTTAATGCCTTTGATGAGTAGGGGGCTCCTGATGTGAAAGAGGGGAACTCTGATGTGGAAGTGAGGGACACTGATATCAAACAGTTGGATTCTGAAATGAAAGGAGGGCACTCTTGATGTGAAAGGGGGGCTCCTAATAAGAAAAGGGAGCCCACTTTTTTGTGTTTTTGCATTGGGTCCCCCCCTTAAAATCCACACCAGACCCCTATCTTTAGTAATGTTTTGGTATGGATTTGTAGGGACAACACATCGTTTTCACATTTGTTTACATTTTAGCCTTGAGAGTGCCAGGGTGCCTTGAGATTGTGAATACTTTTAAATGGTGCCATGGCTGAAAAAAGATTGGGAAATGCTGCTACAGAATGTCACTTGATTAACAGTCTACTAGGGCTGCTGACCATATCAAAAGATGGTGGCACTTACCAGCAGTTTTAGGGCTTTTGGATATTTATGCAAGGGAGGCTTTCAAGGTAAATAACATACATAAAATATGCTAAATGCACAAGGGGGGACATGATTTTCATGTATAAAATGTTTACCGGGGATAGTAACATTAGCAGCAAACTTTTTACAATTAACTCGATGACAAGGACGAGAGGCCACCAATTAAAATTGGTGGAGAAAAAATTTCAGCGCAAGGGGCGAAGGGGTTTTTTCTCAGTTAGATCAGTCAGGGTCTGGAACTTGCTGCCACATACTGTGATTTCGGCTGAGAGAGTGAAATAATTCAAGAGGCGATTGGACGATTTCCTCAGGGACCGTAATATACAGTGGTACAAGACCTCTTAAGATTGAGAACACACATGGACCTATACCCACTACACACCATTAGGACCATACACACATACACAAATAGGTTGGACTTGATGGACATGTCTTTATTCAACCTCAAATACTAAGTAACTATGTAACTATGTAACTATGTAACATATAATCTTATGGAAAGATTTTGTTGAAATTAAGGGTCTCTTTAAGCTACCCAAATAAAAGAACAGACTTAACTTTAAGAAACTCTCTTCATTCATGTCTTCCTTTTGAACCTATTGCCTAGTTCTTTTGACCATTACTTTTAGTTTATGACCCTGGATGAGTATAGGGAAGCCGAATGACGACTAATTCTCAAATTATAAAGTCGCAGACACTGTTTTGGCCCATGCAGGCAAACTGCCCTGCCAATATCTTTACCCATCATACTCTTTTGACTCTTGTGAGTTCGTGGTTACAAGGGTTTTCTATTTTTAACAAGCAAGTACAAAATCATTCCATTTATGTGTAATTGCCAAAAGACAAACGTCACTCTGTTTGGGTGCTGCTGATCATCGTGATAACTATAAAACATTTCTTGAAGGATTCTGGAACTCAATAAAGTGGTCTGATTTTTTTTTTCTTGATGCAGCTTAAACCTTGGAAACCTGTTAAAGTTAATTTTCCTTTTAATAACAATGAACATATATTGCTAGGATTAGCTTTATAGGGCCAAGTATCATAGTGAAGATTTTGAATCCAACAATGAACAGGCAACATCACCATGTATGGCTTTTGGACTATTTTAAGACAAGTCTTTCAACAAGGGAAGAGTTTAGGTCATGACTTAAGGAAAAAAAACAGTTTCTGAGATGATTTTTTCCTCATGAATGACCAAGAATAATGTGTCTAATTAAATGACCTGTGGTGCCTAAAAATTGCTTTTGCTATTATCCTAAATTATGTCTACACTCTATTTATATATGGTTTAAATGAATGCACGGACTTAGTCTTAACTGCTTATAATTTAAAGACAATTTAATACAATGAAGTCACAATATGTGACCACCTTTGATAATTACTTGGTGAGAAGTATGTGGCTAATGCAAATGTTTATTAAAAATCTCGATTTTTCATGTTCTAAAATGCAGACACTACAACAGAATTTTAGTTAACTGTCAATCATAGATACTGTACATATTATAGTGGAGGCAAAATGGAAGCTATAATAAGTAAACTGACCCTGGTAACGGTAATTTTTATTTAAAGAAGACCACCCGTTAACCACCCGTTATCTTCCTTTTTATACGCCAAAGAGATGTTAAAATGAGCCCAACAATTTTTATTTGGATTAAATAGGCTCCCAGGCAGTCAACAAAGTAAAAAAAAAAAGTAACAAAGACTTCAATCAAGAGCTGTGCTCTGCAGTTCTTCTTTTTCCCCACGGGACGCCCGACATCATTCAACTGCAAAGACTGAGGACATCCTATGAATGTAATGCATCACATCCCTGTCACCACAGTGCCCTTCATTCATAGTATATTGATGCAGAGAACAGTGCTGAAGTCATCACGTCAACACCACTCTCAGCATGTCCAGGGACCGCACACTGTTGGAGAAGAGGAAGAGGGCCCAGCATGTCATAAGATTGGCCAGGAGATATTGGAACATTAAGTGTATTAAGAGTAAGCATATCATACAAAATTGGTTGTCTCCAAGGGGGGTATCACTTGTGAGGAGATTCAAGTCTGGAGTTGAGCTTTATGTTTCACTATGGTTCTTGAACAACGGATACAAATGGGAAGAGAAGGATCTTTGCTGCTTCATGGTATGAGTAAACTCTTGAGGATAGCACTTTTGAGGTTTGTGTCTCTTCTTTGCAGTACCCACAATAATAACCTAATTCTAGTTCTGTTAGTTGGCATATCCTTAGTTGTGCTGTGGTGGCCAGGCACATGAAAATGAAAGTAAAACCAAGGCATACAGCTTGATTTTGGTGTACCGTGTGCTCCCTTTTTACCCCTGTCCCTTTGGAACCCTTTGGAACCCTTATCATCAAAAAATAAAGTTTTTACCTGGTTTCATCAATGTAAACTGCTTCCAATACAGATGCTGCATATTCAATGTTATTTTTCAGGTCTGATACATTAATATCTCCCTTCTCAAGCTGTTTCACCAAACACCGTAATCTGTAAAAACAAATATATATATATATATTAATATCTATTTTTTAAAATACCATACATTTACTTAACACATTTTATCAAGAACATGCAAGTATGCAAAAAAAGTAAAAGAAATGTAAGATGTTATTTAAACATAGCACTAACATATGTAATATGATCCCAAAGGAAAGTGTTTTCCAGTCTATACAAAGTGAAGTCTGCCTTGTAAATTCAGGTTGAGCGACCAATCAACTTACTTCTTCCATTTACAGAAGCAAAGGAGAAACCTGATTGATCAATATGCACAACAGGTGCTATTTTAGTGCAGGGCAAAATAACTGACAAAATGTAAGCATTTACAAAAAAAAAGAGCAGGTAAAGGCACCTATATACATGAAATGATGGTCAGATATTCAAGTGTTAATAACCTGCCTGCCTAGTAGTAGGCAATCTAACTGAAAACAATATAGGATGTCATTGCTGACTTCACCTTTGGAAAATTCTAATTACCTAGCTATAATGATGACCCAGTGGCTTCATCGCTTTCTGAGTCACTGACCCAGGAAAGTGTACAGACAAGAGCTTCTGTCTATACATGTTGCATACTTCTTAGGGGTATATGGCTCAGAAAGCAATGAAATTAGAGACATGCAGGCAACTAGATTTTTGAGAGGGAAGTTAGCAGTGGCAGCCATTAATCATAGATTTTTGTAAGCCCAACATCAGCTTACACATTTTGTTTGGAATTCTTCACCCCTGAACAAAAAAACTGCAGAGTTCACTGCAGTACTCAGAAAAAGTCTAGCAGCACAATAAATAGGGATGGAATGGGATAGGACTAGTATTTTTTTGTGTATTGTGGAAATGGGCTTCAAGCAATTAGTCCAGGAACATCCTGTACATGCTTGTATTGTCTGAGCGTGCATGTACAGGATGGACAGAGGATGGTCAGACACCCTCAATGCTGGTCTTATCCAGGAAAAACACTGTCTATATTTTTAAAATAATTGGTATTTCCCTGTCTAAAATTGACAAGTAGATTTTTTTTTCCTGAACATATGCATATCCATAGCATTACACAATTTATTATTTCTTTGCACCAGATTGCATGTTCACCTTCTCAGCATTCATTATTTTCATGAGAAAATGAATAATACCAAATGTCAATTTTCCATGCATTTTCATTGAATACCAGTTTGAAATTAGTGATGATGCTATGTATTTCCCAGACTGGCACAGAATAAGTTAATTTTCTTTATATTTTTTTCTTACACTGTCTCCGCTTGTATTCGACCTGGCAATCAAGCCTCTGGCTCACCTGGTCTTGGAGTCTCCTGACGTTAAGGGAGTGAAGGTGGCTAGGTACCGTCAGAAACTATGCTTATTTGTTGATCATGTCCTTCTTTGACTGACTAACCCAGTGGTTTTTATCCCCAACCATATAAAGATTCTATCAGCCTTTGGCATCGTCTCGTGTTTGCATGTTGACCTTGAAGTCCAAGGCCCTCAATGTCTCCTTGTGTCCTTAAACTCTTCTTACTACTCAGCGTTCCTTTGACTTCTCTTCCTGACCAAGTCCTACAACACCCTATATTAGGCCAATTACCCCCCACTTTTCAAACGTCGTTGGACCTCTTAAATACCTGAAACTCCTATAATATCTCTTGGCTGGGTAGGATCGTGGCTGTCAAAATGTCACTCTTATTCTTTTTCTGTATCCCCTGTTATCAATGAACAGGAATCCTCTATGAGTGTTCCTGTTCATTGATAACCTGAGAATATAGTATGTTTACTATAACTACAATTATGAATGAACAGGAGGGGATATAGATCAATTCCCATTCATTCATAATTGAGGATATATTAACCATACCATGTCCTCAATTATCTACAAACACTCAGCGCTGTTACAGCCTCCTGTGACAGCGCTATCTCCTCTCCCACAACGCTCTGCTGATCTGTGATAGGCGGCCGAGCGGTGTGGGAGGAGAGACACCGGCCGCTCACAGCGCTCTTGTTCCGCAGCGCTCGGCCGGCTGTCACACTTTCTCTCCTCCCCACTGGGACACAGAGCAGCACCCAGCGGGGAGGAAAGAAAGCAGGGATGCGCCGATGTATCGGCAGGAAAATGGCACTTTCAGCATTTAGCCAAAAGTGCAATTTTCGGCCGATATGTTTCGGCGGCCGATATATCGGTGCATCCCTAAAAAATAGTGTATGTTTTTGTAACAACACCATATACACAATTAAATAAAGATATGAGTATATGATATGAGATAATAAAGTTATGAGAAAGCTGGTCTTTTTCAATAACCCAATCATATTGAAACAACATATCAAATAATATGGGCATTTTACTACTGTTTCCAAATGAATTTCATGAACTCAAACTGACATGGTAGTGCTCGGACAGGTTACACAATATTTGATTGATTTTGAAAATGTTGTAGAGTGTGGGGTTTATTTTAATTCAATATTTTATGACATTTAGAAAAATATCAATCAATGAAGCTCATACTTCTTGCTGATTGAAGAGCCGTCTGACAATGCAACTATGTAATTTCTAAAGAAAACAATGCTCAAACACACATCCTTGATTACACATCAGTGTATTTACATGTCCTTAACAATCAGGATGCTAAATATTTTCTTTCCCCTAATGTTAAAATATATCTGAACCAAAAACCTATTTTTAGTTTTGGATAGAGTGTGGAAGGGTGAAAACTCCTCTCAGGTTTTTTTTTTCTTTTTTTTCACATTTTCCCTCACTGGGGAGTTTTCTTTCATTTCCTGACTCATAGACACATCAGGAAACAAAATAAATCTTCTATTCGCAAGTATCCGCAGTGAAAGCTTTCCCCTCTCTTTCTGTTCTGGTGACACTTCAAATGTTTGAGTTTTCAGTGATTACCAGGACAAATAGAGAGCGTGAGTCAGCCCATGGAATAAATGTGACAAGGTTAAAAACCCCTTCGCACACCACCTAAAACAAAAAAAAAGCTTTGCATTTAGATACACTTTGAATAATATTGGGAATTATATGCTGTCCATTCATGTATCATCAGCACTGATTTATTCTACCGTAATACTTCAGATAGCTTCTATAATTCATAAGTAACATTTGAACTAGGGAATTAGTGCACAGTATGAGATTCAGCCCCTTAAAAGATTGATCCTAATATTAACCTTTTGATACATCTGCCAGTATTTGCAAAGCAGCATATAAATATTTTAGATTCGTTTTATCATTTATTTATGAATTTCTCTTTTACTCATTTTGTTTCTCAATACTTGTTCAATAATTTGCTAAGCCTACTTTCAGCTTTGGGTTTGCTGCATAGCAGTAGAACTTCTTTGTTATCACTTTAGTACTGAAGAGTCCTTCCAAAGTGCTAAATATTTTTTTGTTTTGGAGATGTGTTGGTTTGGTACGCTGTAACATTTTGCTTTTGTATCCTGTTCTAACATTATGCATCTTTTGCTTTCATTTATATCTAATTTGGTTGGATATGTTTTTATCCAATAGTTTTTTCTTGTTAAAAAGAGTTTAGAACTAGAACATTTCCTTTAATTTCTCCAATTTAATTATGTAATTAGCACATCTCTGGATATTAACTTCAATATAACCAACAAAATATTTATACATGTCATTTTTATGTAACATAGGAGAATGGTAAAGCACAGATATTTGCTTTTCAGTTTAGGAGAGCTTGCTACCTTTTCCAACTGACATGCAATGATCACAAATGTCTTCAGAGTCATTCAACATAACCATAAGGACCTGGATACTCTCTCATATTACCTATTGATTTACTTATTTTTTTATAGTGTATATTATTTTAATTTTTTAATTCAAATTATGAAGGTACAAATGATTAAAATGGTTAATATTTACCCTCAGAATGCTAAAAGACACAGTTTCAGCACTTTGGACAAGGGTCTCCATGTCACCATTGCATTTTTGTCACCTCAGGATGAGGTTTACAAAAAATGTATAGTGGATGTAACAGTACCCCTCTTTTTCCACTGACTCATTGAACAACAGATGTTGACAATGGTAAATTATGGTGAAATTGCAGTGCATGTGCTTTATAAATAGAGAAAAGCACAATCTGCTGAATATATAGGGAAAGATTTTAAAACCATGCCACTTGCATTTAATGGATATCTTGGCATTGCCAAAAAACGCTTAGCCTGCTTGTTACTTCTGTGATGATTGTGGAAAGAATTTGACCACCGAGTATGGCCTGATTGTCAGAGGAAAATATGTGTGCTAGCTCTTTGTTATATAATTAAATGTTATCAGATATTAGTGAAGGCATTGTTAGTAATTGTTTAACCCATTCTGAATTTTTGTTCTTGTTTTTGGTTGTTTTGAGGTTAGATGCATAAAGGATTGCTTAGGGTGATACATTTTATTGCTAAATACATTTGATTAAAATTGATACTTTTTTCAATAGAAGTAAACAAGAATAGCTAAATATTGTTATTTGATACCATATGTTTCCCAATAGACAAAACTCTTTCCAGAATGAAAATTGGTGCAGGCTTTAATAAAGTTATTTAGGAATATTACACCAGTCCCTGAATTCTCAAGAGAGGATGTTAACAGTCAACAAGGGCGTATGTTTAATGAATATTTTTCCTTATTATATTTCCTTTCAGAAAAAATAAAATGCTGATTAATTTGAATTATTCATCCAATGCCTTTGACTCACTGGGAGGAAAACCTGACTCACTTCTATAATCCAAGAAGAGTTTATTCTCACTTTATTGTAAAGAAATGAATATAGAAGAATTTATTAAGAAAACACCAGCATTTTACTAAACACATCCACATTATGTAGTGTATAAAATTTGCTTGGCGAAAAATGACATTTCTTCAGGTTCTGCTATGATAAGTGGCATGTTATCTTGACAGTTTTGCATAAAAAAAACCTAAAATGAACTGTTATATCGCCTTGTACTTGAGTCAGTACCTTTATTGCCATTGCTTATTATTTATAGACAGTAACGAAAAAGAGATTATCGGAATTCCTTCTCTGATATAGCTTCACTTGTAGAGGGCCTGATGTCTGCATGTGTCTGCAGACAAGTTCATCTAGCAATAGAAGGAAATTTAAACTGCCGGAACCCTTTTTGTGGAGAGCAAGATCAAAAATAGAACATCCTTGCAAACTTGATTAATTTGCCTGAATATATTATACCAGGTGTTTTAATATTAAAACATATTAATAAATACAGTTTTGCAAGTGCATATTATCAGACTAGAATAGTATACTAGTTGGGTAACTTAAATGAGGAGGACTCATTTGAAACTCATTTGAAAAACATAGATAAGCCAGACTAGAATTTGCTAAAATGCATGTTGACAAGCCACAACACCTCTGGGAATGTCCATTGGACAGATGAAACTAAAATGGAGCTTTCTGTCAAGTCACATCATCTCTATGTTTACAGACCCAAAAAATTAAGATTCAAATAAAATACTTCTGTACCTACTGTAAAACATGAAGGACATTCAATTATGTTTTTGGGCTTCTTTTCTGCATCTAGCAGGGGGTGCCTGGTGCAATAAAAACCCACGACAATCAAGGTACTCTGGAGTGAAATGTACTACCCAGTGTCAGAAAGCTTTGTCACAGTCACAGACCATGGGTACTCCTACAGGATAATGACCCAAAAACACAGTTAAAAATGCCCATGAATGGCTAAGAACAAAAGATTGGACTATTCTGAAGTGGCCTCCTATGTGCCCTGATTGGAATCCTTCTGAACATCCATGGAAAGACCTGCAACATGTAGTCTGGAGAAGGTAACTTTCAAACTTGAGACAGATGGAGCAGTTTGCTTAAGAAGAGTGGGAAAAACTAACTGCAAAGGTCATATTGAGAGTTAGAGAAATAGTTTGTTTGCAGTCATTGGGGTTGATTTAGTAAAGGCAAATAGGCTGCTCTACTTTTCAAGAGAATTTTCCCTTCGCTTAGTGAAAGAAGTGATGCTCTACTGACTTCCATCATCCAATTATGTGCAAGCAAAAATACTGTTTTATTTTCCTTCCATGCAATTAGATAATCTTTGTAAAGTTAATTTTCACCACATCCACTAATCTAAAGTAGCATGCCTTTAGTAAAGCAACCCTATTGCCTCTAAAGGTTGCACAAAAAATATTAGGATAAGGTTTTCATAATTTTTGTCCATGCCATTTTCCTTATATTATTGTATTTTGTTTCGTAGTATTATTTAAAATATTATGTAAATATAACATCTATTTTTTATTAAATATAGATTAGGCAATGGTGGATGCCAATTACTTTTGTCAGTTTAAGTTTCAAGTCGTTTCAGGGAAAATGTTGGGTTCTTCATTTTTTTGTGAAAGTGTACCAACAATTTGTCCACATTTGTACCGTAAAAATGATATTAAACATCAGTTTAAAAATGTGAAAATTAAAACAACATAAACTTAACTTAAAGGAGAATTATGAGGTGAGTGCTTTTCACTCACCTCATAGTTCTAGCCGACCTGTGACAATGGGACTGTCACAGGTCAGCTCAGTAGATCGGGAGGTGAGCGAACACATACCAGCGTTCGCTCACCTCTCGATCCTGTCACGGCTCTCTGCCGTGACAGGGGAGGGGCTGGATTCCCCCCTCCCCGCTCCGATCAACCAGCGCTGACTGGCGGAACAGACGGGGAGGGGGCAGGTACAGCTGACTCTGCCTCTAGATAGGCAGAGCCAGCTGTCAGTCACGCAGCTGGGCGGATCCCGGCATAATTGTCGGGATCCGCTTCAGCTGCGGTGTCTCAGTATACCACGAGCAGCAGCTCGCGGTATACTGCAGCATCTCAGTATACCGCGAGTACAAAACCAGGAGACGGAAGAATGGTCAGAGGACAAACAGAGGCTACAAGGCAGGCAGCAGGCAGCAGAGTCAGGAATAAAGTCAGGTCAAACAGATATCAGAAACAGGATAACAAATGCAGGATACAGCTGAAGATCTCTCAGCAATGTGCAGATGCAGGAGCCATCCTTAAAAAGCCTGTGGCGTGTGCAAGGTGTTGCACGTGTACATGCGCATCGGTTTCACACATGCACATTCCTATGTGCAATATTGGAATCGAAGCACCAAACACGCGCATGTATATCCACATCGGCTTGAGATTCGGACAGGAGCTGTACTATGGGTGCTGACTGAGGTACCCTGACAATAAAGGGGTTTTCTGTTGTTCCCTTAGCAGAAAGATAAGACTGCAGTGTGCACAGGACAGCACTACATTTCTGGTTGGATCATTTTCACTTATGTAACAGACATAATAAAATGCTTTTACTTACTAAATTCCAGCAAGAAACAACTAGCATAGAATATGTGAGTGATCTTTTTTGATATACTGTATGTCTTTGAAATAATTGTGTCCAGTGACACAATGTGTGACAACCCAAAATCCACGTTGTGCTGGCACTGGTTTATAAGGTGTGTGCACATTTATAAAGCTCAGCGGGATTCTGATTCGTCTGTACTTTCAGATTTGCTGTTCTGCCCGCTGATTTGGCGCACAACTGGCTCACATACAGCACAGGAGAGAGAGAGAGACAAAGAAGACAGAGAGAAAGAAATGTGAATATTGTATGTTGATGTTGTATTAGTCATACTCAGGAAAAAAAACAACAACATTAGTTCACATGCAATCTTTGTAGCAGAAAATGACCTAGAATGATTAGGTCTTATCGTCTTTTTCTTTTTCAGCGTTCTGCTAAATCTGCTTCAACAATCCAAGCAGTTGGAAAAACAAAAACCAGCCATCTGCCAGCAAAACTTAAATTAAGTACAGAAAGCAGAACAGTGGTATATTAGTAAACACTGCACATGAATTTGAAATACCAAGCATAAAGGCTACAAATAAAGACAGTGCAAATACACATGTACAACTGTATATCTTGAGCGGAACAATCGTAGCAAACATTAAGCATCTGGTGCCAGCAATGCTCGGGGTTAATGTACGCACACTGACGTCACACGCGGCTATGAATCACTGCCAACATGAAACTTGCAGACACAGTTACACGTCATTAAGCTGTAAGTACTATAATTTAAAGGATATCAGTACCACTGAAGGATCGCAGAAATGTTACTCTGCACAAAAACAATAATAAATCATTTCAATGATTCTGTAAACCAAGGGGAGCATTTCCTGTCTGTTTTTTCTTCCTTGTGTTAAACATACAGTTGTGTGAGTCATGGTTTATTTCCCACCGACTGTATTAATAACAAAGAACAAGGGATATATCTATAGCAAACTGGCAATACACATTACAATCTCATTGTAAACACCCATGTTTTACCAAATTTAAGTTGGATGTGAAAAATGTAAAATGTAACAAAATTGACGGATAGAAGAGGCTGTTTGGTTCACTTCACAATCTACTCAGAACTAATGAAAAAGTCCCAGCTTTATAGCCGGGGATGGGATTCAGGTTCACCGCTACCATGGGTTTGAGGCGAATTCTGTTGGTTGGAGAGTTGCTGTCCTGGCAAATTTATGTGCAGCTTTATCTGCAAGATTTTTTTCGCACCATAATGCACTGCATAGCCTTTCAACTATGGCGAGCATACTGCAAAGTGATTTGCAGTGGCTGTCCAGCGTTCAGGAGGTTAATACTGATGGCTCCTGAATGCAGTTTTTTTCTTTTAAAACCTATTCTATTGCAATACTACTGCACAACCGCAAATACACGCGGATGCTGCATGGTGACATTAATTATAATGATCACATTTGTCAGGTACAGTACATATATGTGTATATAGCACCGTTCAGCCACAGTGCAGACATTGCTGCAGGCGATCAGGCAGTAAAACAGCAGATCAACTGCCTCTTTTAACGACCCCCCTGCTGCACGGCCTAATGGTGGCCTTAGTCTTGCGATGGTTGTAAAGTGATTAAAAAAACGTACGATCTGCCCATCTTGGACAGGCAGATCGCACTCTCGATCATCGCAAGACCGCCCCCCTGAGGGGCGGGCTTCCGATGACCGCAATGCTGAAAGGGCAGCGTGCGCGTGCGCACACCGGCCCATTTGGCATTTGTCTCCAAAGCACCGTTCTAACCAGCCGAAATCGTACGATTCTCGGCTGGTTTTCCAACATGCTCCTTAGACAAAAGATGTGCGACCGTACAGTAGAAACGGTCGCACGTCTTCGTTCACACTGTTCGATTCTCGTACGATCGCGGGATTTCCCGCGATTCTCGTACGAGAATCGAGCAGTGTATGGGCACCTTAAGAAGGACCAGTAACACTGAGATGGCAAGTGGTGGTGAACAGTTTGGACTGATCAGCCTGTACAAAGCAATGAGAAGCTGACAGCAGCCGCAGTTGTTCACATGTAATGGAGCAATTAGCAACTGTTAAGGAGAAGTGGTTGCTTCTGGATGTAAACTATTTGCATTCAGTGGTCTATAATAATTAGAGATAATAATAAGCATTTTATTGGATTATATTATTATTATATTATATTGAGGAATACCTGAAAGTAGATGAAGATGTGGGGAAATGAGTCAAAAGAATATTTGACCGAATCCCACTGCTTGAAGGCATGTTGTAGATTAGGATCCTGTATAGGAGGATGAAGAAGAGGAGAAGTTCACAACAAGTTGAAAATAGGGGTGGAGAAGCACTCCACAATATCCAACAGGGCCCACTGTGGCAAATCCGTGGTTGCATGGAACAATGTCAAGGGTGTGATCTGAGTGGCTGTATAGTACTTCCCCAGATGAGGAACCCTAACCCCTTCTGAATGTCTACGATAATACAGAACATGAACAGCCAGTCTTAGTTTACGAGCCTGACACATGAACTATAAAATCTTTCTTTGTTCGATTCATAAAATGTGGCTAGGGATGGGGGATCGGCAGGACACTAAAGAAATAAAGAAGCTTAGGGAGATAGGACACTTTGATAGCATGGATTCTGCCAAACCATGACAAAGGAATAGCAAGAAGAAGCCAATAAGTGGTGGGAGGAGGGGTAATTAGTCCTAAAAAGAGGGTCGAATGATGGGGGCTCCTAGATTCCCAGATAGGGCAAGGAAGTAGGCCAGAAGAAGCCATTATTTGATTGAACTAAGTGGAGTGTCCGGGGATGCAGTGCAATGTTCAGGGCCCTGGACTTAGTTTAATTAACTCGGAGGCAAGAAAGCACTTCAAACTCCATAAACATTTTGAAATAAATTAGGCAGAGAACGATGAGAAGAGGTGGTAGCCAAAAATATATCATCCAGAAATAGTAAAAGTTTGTGTTGGGTGCAGGCAAGCTCAAGGCTATGGACCAAATAGTTCATATCATTAGCAACCACAAGTGGTTCCAGGGCCAAGATAAAAAGGATAGGGGTGGGGGCAGCCCTGTCACATACCCCAGAGTATGGGAAATGGTTCTGAACTGAAGCCTGCATAGCGAATGGAGGCAGAAGACTGGGCAAATAAAGCAGAAATCTATGCCAAAAAGTCCTCACCAAAACCCCAATAACGGAGGGCAAAAAATGTATACTGCCATGATAGCGTGTCAAACACCTTGCGTACATTCAAGGAGGGCAGTATAATTTCCACAGACCTGGATTGGGTAAAGTGAATGAGTTTAAGAACCTGGCATACATTATCCCCTGCCTGCCTGCCTGCCTGCAAGACACAAAACAAACCTGGTCCTTGTGAATGAGTGGGCCCAGGAAAGTATTGATTCTCATACTCAAAACCTTTGCCCGGAGTCTCACGTCCATGTTAAATAGTCACTATTTAACATGGACGTGACACTCCTGGCAAAGGTTTTGGGTACGAGAATCAATACTTTCCTGGGCCCACTCATTCACAAGGACCGTCCACGTACCCTTACTCGTGGTCCAATTTCCAACATACTGTATGTCACATACAGTATGTTGGAAATTGGACCACGAGTAAGGGTACGTGGACGGTTTGGGCAACATAACGATGTGCGTATTAAGGGCCTCAGGAAAAGGCAGTTGACCCTTAAGAGGATAAAACATTGAGGTTAAATGAGGAGTGATAACATCCAAAAACGTCTTATAAAACAAGGAAGATTACCCAGGACCAGACTTCTCACTGGGCTTAAGTGCTTTAATGGAAAGGTGATCCTCATCCTCTGTAATGTCAGCATCAAGTAAGGTGGCCTGTGAAGCCGAAACAGCTGGTAAACGAAATTGTTGGAAAAAAGGTTGCGCTTAGTTCAATGGACAAGGAGCCAGGGGCCACCTAGAGTTGGGAAAGATGTCGTTGAAATTCCTCCAAAACCAACTGTGGGTTGCTAGAAAGGACGAAATGGCTAGTTCCCAAGGAAATCGTACATTTCTCAGGTTTGAATGAATTAAGAGGTTTCACTAACATCATGCTGGATTTATTGCTACGCATTTAACATTTCTGTCTAGTCCAGCGTCATTGCCTCTAGGCTGCATAGCTGAGGCATAAGTTAAGCTCGGTTCTGACTTTATCAAGGCTAGTAATAAGTAGTTATTTAATTACTGAAAGCTTAAATTTCTTATAAGGTGTCACGATCTGGATCAGGCTTGGACCTGGCATACATTATCCCCTGCCTGCCTGTCTGCCTGCAAGACACAAAACAAACCTGGTCCTTGTGAATGAGTGGGCCCAGGAAAGTATTGATTCTCATACTCAAAACCTTTGCCCGGAGTCTCACGTCCATGTTAAATAGTCACTATTTAACATGGACGTGACACTCCTGGCAAAGGTTTTGGGTACGAGAATCAATACTTTCCTGGGCCCACTCATTCACAAGGACCGTCCACGTACCCTTACTCGTGGTCCAATTTCCAACATACTGTATGTCACATACAGTATGTTGGAAATTGGACCACGAGTAAGGGTACGTGGACGGTTTGGGCAACATAACGATGTGCGTATTAAGGGCCTCAGGAAAAGGCAGTTGACCCTTAAGAGGATAAAACATTGAGGTTAAATGAGGAGTGATAACATCCAAAAACGTCTTATAAAACAAGGAAGATTACCCAGGACCAGACTTCTCACTGGGCTTAAGTGCTTTAATGGAAAGGTGATCCTCATTCTCTGTAATGTCAGCATCAAGTAAGGTGGCCTGTGAAGCCGAAACAGCTGGTAAACGAAATTGTTGGAAAAAAGGTTGCGCTTAGTTCAATGGACAAGGAGCCAGGGGCCACCTAGAGTTGGGAAAGATGTCGTTGAAATTCCTCCAAAACCAACTGTGGGTTGCTAGAAAGGACGAAATGGCTAGTTCCCAAGGAAATCGTACATTTCTCAGGTTTGAATGAATTAAGAGGTTTCACTAACATCATGCTGGATTTATTGCTACGCATTTAACATTTCTGTCTAGTCCAGCGTCATTGCCTCTAGGCTGCATAGCTGAGGCATAAGTTAAGCTCGGTTCTGACTTTATCAAGGCTAGTAATAAGTAGTTATTTAATTACTGAAAGCTTAAATTTCTTATAAGGTGTCACGATCTGGATCAGGCTTGGAGTCCAGCAGCTGAAACAGCAGGCAAAGTCGTAGTCAAACAGGCCAAGTTCAGTACACAAGCAGACGGTGGTAGTATAGGAGCAGGCTGAAGCGTAGTCAAAAAACAAGCAGAGGTCAGTAGCCAAAGGTATCAGGTATGAAGTGGAAGCCAATGAGAGTAGTCGGTGAATCAGCAGCCAAAGGTCGGTACACGGGTAGCAGTATGAGCGGATTGTATCACATGAGGAGCAAGGAAGCAAGATATTGCCACAATTATTGCCTGTCAGAATCTAATGTGACAATTTGTATTAATTGACTTCTACACAGAAAATATTGCTTAAGAAAATACAACTTATATGTGCTATAAAACCTTTAGTAAGTTGAAAAAATTATTTTATCATTAATTAAAACATAATTAAATTAAAACAAAATTAAAACAAGGCATCAATGAGGATTCCACATATGTTTATGCATAGTGGTTTTATACAAATATTTTTGTATTATTATGGTCAGAAGTAAAGAAATACAATTACATTTTTTTTAGTACAGTAAATATTTTATATTCATACCATGTAGTTTATAGCATGTGTGCAGATAGTTAGTCTCCTTTTTACATCTTTTTAAGCCCCCTTGTCACATCTCCTTAGCAGTCTGTTGTAAAAAAAAACCTGTTGTTTACAGTGCTTTGTAACTCAAGCTGCAGTTTACACACAGACCTGAATGACTTATTTACCGTGACTCATCTCTTATCAGATAGCTCATTGCAAGATTCTATCAGACAAAGCTAGTTAGCTAGCCAGGAGGAAGGCAGTTACTGCTGTGTTGCATCTTAAAGGAGAACTATGGGTTTAAGGCTTTTCCCCATAGTTCTCCTTAGGGTAACGGGAGGACACAAACTAGCGTCCTCCCATCACTACAGCTCGCGGTATACTGAGACACCGCAGTATACCGCGAGCTACAGCTCGCGGTATACTGAGAAGCCGCAGCTGAAGTGGATCCCGACAATTATGTCTGGACTAACCCAGCTGCGTGAGTGACAGCTGGCTCTGCCTATCTAGAGGCAGATCCAGCTGTACCCGCCCCCCTCCCCCGTCTGTTCAGCCAGTCAGCGCTGGAGGTTTGGAGCGGGAAGGGGGGAATCCAGCCCCTCCCCTGTCACGGCAGAGAGCCGTGACAGGATCGTCAAGTGAGCGAACGCCGGTATGTGTTCACTCACTTCCTGATCTACTGAGCCGACCTGTGATAGTCTCATTGTCACAGGTCAGCTAGAACTATGAGGTGAGTGAAAAGCACTCACCTCATAGTTCTCCTTTAAAGTAACACTGAATCTTAAAGATGCTTATAAGGATCTACAGCCGAGTGATACACAAATAAGTTACACTTTTAATAATAGTAAAGATAATTTGAATGCAGTTTTAAGATTTCACTCCTGAGTTTATTGTCACTTTAAGATAACTCACAGTACTGTGTAAAGCCATTGTCATTATTAAGGTTTATTTGTAAAAAAGTAAAATTATATGAACACATAAAAGTGACAACAAATTGTAAACAAAACTGACCCAAAACCACTATAGTTTTCCTTTAAAAGTGACTGGATCCCTTTAAGTATACATTTTAACATGACATTAGCTAAACCACAACTTTCCAAGCTATGCCTGCTTGAAGGCTTTAATTTCAACTTTTTAAACACTTATGTTCCTCTGTCTGCAGCACAGAATCTTATCCTTTAGCATGCACACATGTCTTCTAAGTTCTTTCCAAAGTCTTTTGCACTGGCATTTCTTCCATTTTACCTGTCTCATATGCAGCTGTATAACATTTTATCTTACTCTGTTTTATCTCTCTGTAATTCAGTGGCAGTAGAGAAAATTACTAGCTTCAAAAGGTATCAGAGATACCCCTCCCGCAAAATGGGTATTATGGTTGGAGTTTAAATTTGATATTTAAATTATATATTCCTCCAAGCTTGGTAACAATAGATGAGATATCTGTCTTTTCATAATAAAACACAAAGGAGTGTAGAAATTACCTTGGTTACAGGCACAATCCACACAGTCTAACACAGTGCAAAGGCAGTGAGCATTTGTAAAGTACATAGTACAGCGTTAAAGGGGGTTTATAGACTTTTATTTTCAATATAAATGTAAAATTATGTAAATAATCGTTTTCATGTTGATAGTTTTTTACTATCATTTCATTGGACATGAAAACATATATTAAAATGGTTTTTAAAACCTAATTTTCTATTTAAATGTTTTTTTGTAATTATATATGTACATTCTATATATGCTCATTTATTTTAAAATATTTTTTTACTTCCTACATTGCAGCACAACATTGTATATAGGGTTGATTTTCTAAACCAATAAAGTTAATTCACTTTGCAAAGTAGATGTTCATTTAGCTGAGTGAATAAGATGAAGCTGAATTCAGTTCAACTCATGTGAAAACAATTCTGATTTTGTTAATTTATTTTTATGTCACCTGACTAGATATTAAAATTGAACTCAGTGTCACCTTATTTACTTTGAGTCTGTAGATTTTGAAATTGAGTAACATTATATATATTATCTTTGGTGATGTTCTTTTTTGAACTGGAAAGTTTGAAGTTTAGCTAAGAGGTGGCAAATATACAGAAATAGCTAATAAAACAATGTTTCTTATGTCAACACTGGCAATGATTGTGATTATTATGGTAAAGACAAAACTTCCCACAGAGTACAGAGTACACAGTGTAAAGTTCACCACACATGTTACAATCTGAAAAGTGTGTTGTGAGTTTAAGGGATCTGAGCAAGTGCATAAGAATTATGTATCTCAGTATCTAGAGAGGCACACTTTGATAATAAGCTGGTCAGGTTTGCAGAAATTGAGAATTATATTCTTACTAAATTAGAAGTTCTGCCATGGAGCAGGTTTCCCTAAGGTGGTAAAACCTGCGTCCATATGCCATTTTGATACAGTTTCACTTTGGTATGAGAACCCTGAATCCTGTGATTTATGGGCTAACCCCTATATAACTGCCACCCCTCATTTTAATGATAGCACATCATTGGGACAGTGTTCATACTGGACAGTGTGCATATAGGTTACAGGGGTATGACCTTGAAGATAGGAAAATCGAACCTCTACCAACAAATACATTTAGGGAGGCACATTAAGGGGGTCTTTTTGGCTAAATGAGATAACAGTAGACATCTTCAAAGCAGCTGACAGGTTTACTTTGATTGTCAATAAAGATTTGCTTTAATTGTTAAAATGCATTGCCTGAGCTGTAGCGTAAAAAAAATTGCAATGATATGTACAGTATATATAGATATATATCTACATTTACTGTATCTCTCTCTCTCTTCTCTCTCTCTCTCTCTCTCTCTTCTCT
>NW_017306668.1:512675-530496 GCF_000935625.1 Nanorana parkeri | reverse complement strand
TCTCTCTCTTCCTTGTTTTATAAAATAAAATATTAACCTTTAATACATGACAAAGGATTTCTCGAATACTATGGCTTACCCACAGGCACAATACAGCAATAGTCATCTACTCTCATCCTTGCCCATATAATTGAAACTCCATTCTAGTCAGATTCCATTTAATTTAGTTGACTCATTCATATTAAGCTATTCATTTTAATAAACATTTTTTTTAACATCTTCATGATTATTAGAAACTGTATAGCTAGTGCAAAGACGCCTAGAACTCAATTTGCTAACTTGCATGTGGAGAAATAAAAATTGTAAGACCTCTGTTTGGCAGCTCTTCATATCCAAACAGGTCTGAATCAAGAAAGCTCTGTTCCTATGAACCAGGAGAAGCTTTACTTTCTGAGCTTCATGTGTAGGCTATGGTGATACATTAGTGGGAGGGTGGAAAGGCACAGCATGTAATCTTAATTCAGGACAGGCAGAGACAATAAAATAATGTGGTTGTCTGCTTTAGGAGGTCAGCTAATCTGCATATTAGCAGCCCTTCCAGCTTCAGCAGCTGAGACAGTATTGTTAATAGGTTGTATTTAGAAAATTAGACATCTGTGCCGTTAGAAACTATGAAAATGTTCTACTTTACTTTAAAGTGGAAGTTAAGTGATACTTTTAAAAAGTGATGACTTAATATGACAGAAGAGATTATGTAAATCTCTTCTGTCATAGATCCTCACTCCTGCCTATCAGCACTTTTTATGTTTCTGTACACTGAGCCGTGCATGCAAGGGAGTGACCTCCTCTGGCCCTGGTCATTCAAGCGGCTGAAGGCTCTGAACCCAGAAGAAGATCGTGGCAAAGATGTAAGCTCTGCAGAAGGAGGAGAACGCTGACATTACTGCAGTACTGGAGGGGATCTCTTTGGCAAGTAAGTTTGCCATAATGTGCTAATATGCTGTGCATACTAGAACGTTATGGCTAAAAGCCTCTTGGGGCCTTTTATTTTCTGTAATTTCAGTTTAACTTACATGACATTATGGTGGGATAGTGTGGTGCTGTACATCATGTGCATACCTAAACCCTGTAAAATCTTGTAACCAATTTTGTGTAAAGTTGGCAGTAGAGATTCAATGATCGTTATCCAAGAGATTATGTTTTTAGCACTACAGTTATACTGCAGTCATAAATAAAAAACACTGTATAATAAACTTTTACATTCCTTTAAAACTACATGTAATTTTACAATGCAGGTAGCAGAAGTGTTAGAATACACATTATTGTATCAATTGCAACAACTACTGCAGTATGCATTTTCAGTCAGTAGATGGCAGTGCTTATAAGTTCTGTTATATCTATGGCATTTACTCTGTTGCATTGAAAAAGCTATCTATGGCTTCCTTCCTGTTTTCCAAGCCATGTGCAGCATGCATATCTGACTGTGTGCTTGTGTTTCTCTGTGAGCCTGTGCAAGAAGTTCCAACAAGAAGTACCTGCATCTTTCTGCATCTTCTCTCATCCCTACAAATTAGCAATGAGAAAGGTCAGGATTGCACTAGGAGCTATCTATACTATGCTGCATACACATGTGCTGATGAAATCCAGGAAAAAAGATCAGAGTTGATGGTTTATTGGTGTATTGCCACCAGTGACACCACTGTATTCCTTAACTCTTACAGAGAAAGTAGTATTACACCTGCCTACCAACTGCCCCAGATTCCACAACACTGTCCCGGGACATCACCAAAATTCCGGCACCCAGAGATTCAGGCTAATCGAGGCAATCAAATGTTCAGAACCATTTTAATTGGTTTCAAATTGCAATTGGGAACTTAAGCTGTCAGTGACAACCGGGTTTGAGAGTGAGCAGCTTTTAGCTCTCAAAGGAATTAGGTTTGTTATATTTTTCTCAGCATGGGGCATTATATAATACAGGGATTTGATGAGGGCAGGAGGAAGTTAAAGGAAACCTGTAATTAGAGAAATATGTAAGCTGTCATTACCAATATTTAATACAATAACAAAAATGTTGAATGTAACATTAAAACACTGCAGTATTAACTCCAAAGATATGCTCACTGAAAATGTATCATACTTATCCTCTGAAAAGACTTCATATTCCTCTTAAAAGGGGTTCTTCATAAAATATTAGTTGACCAGATAATTCATATGCCTCTGTGAAGTTATATGGATATTTTTGCCGGGTCTAGGGTTACTTAAAGTAGTACTAAACTCTCAAACTTGTTTTCAATAATGAATGCAGATCAAACATATATATATACATTGCCCTGCAAAGTATTTCTTTACATTCATTTGCCCAAGCACTTACAGACATCATGTTTCCAAACAGATCCAACTCTCTTAGCTCAGTTTTCCTGAACTTCCTGTCCAGTAGAAGATCACAAGGGACAGAGCAGTCTCCAGCAACTGTCCATCTACTAAATTGGGGAATGGAGGAGGGAGGGTATAGGATTGGAGAATGGGGAGCGGGGGATTGAATTGCCTTGCTGTGTTTGTGTGGTTGTGGAGACACACACAGCTTACTAGTACACACAAGGATGGCTCCATAGGACCGTGTAAGTGAAAGGAGCCACCGTAAATCAGGATATCAGGACCAGTGCTCAGGGGACCAGTTGATTCAGCAGGAACTAAAACTTTTAAACATCAAGGAGCAGCATCTATTGTAAGTGATTTAATTAGCATCTGAAATAGCTTAAAAACCCTCCGACTTTACTATCACATTGACTTTTCTGAGCAATGTAAATAAATCAACAGCACCAGGATTTACTACTGTTCACATTTTAACATATTTACAAACTTTTTCCTATATAATTTATGACTAACAGTAAGGTCAAACAGTATTCAACCATAAAAGAAATAAACAGTGCTGAAGCCAAAGTCACGAATGAGAAACACACCATGTGTTTGCACAAAAAGATCTGTTCCATGAGAATCAAAATAGATAAAAAGGAATTATGATTTCCCGTAATTTCAAAGCAGGTTCTGTACGGTCAAAAAAATTTCTTTGTTGATGAGCATGAAATGGGTGACGAATATAAGTACATTAGGTCACATGAAGCCATGATCAGTACATAATGGTCATGTGCATGTTAAATTGTGCACACTCTAACAATCTTTTAGCTCTTAATGACTAAGTTTTGCTTTGATGATACATGGTTGTAATTTTTTCAGCTTGGTTTATAATAGCATTGTCTTTTACACCAGGGCTGCATTTTGTTGTTTTTTTGTCCAGCGAGATAGATTGTGCTCTTTAGAAAGTATTCTGTATAGACTATTCCCATCAGTCCCTAGAGTCAGAGAAGCGTACAGTATAATGCCCCTGCTGCAGTCATATGCACATTCAGGGCCAATATACATGCAAGCTCATTATCCTACTCATACGTTTCGGAATTGTGGGAAAAATAAACTTAAAATAGGCCCATGTGAAGGAATATACAAACTCAATACAGACAGCGCTCATACAGTGATCTAGATCCATAGATCTAAACTCGGTCACTATAATACATTTTATTAGGTTAATGCTACTCAAAAAGTTGTTTTCAATCTTTTTAAACATGCAGCTTTCATTGAAATAATTTCTGGTGATCAGGATGACAAAGTCTTTGTTCAGTCACTTCCCCTTGGAGGGGTGACACCTTTTCCCAATTGTGCTCCTGCGTTGTCACTGGTCACATGCTCTCCTTGTGGAGACTAAAGTCACACATTGCACTGGTTTGGTCCACTGTTGTCACTATCAGGAGTCTGATCAACAGCAATGATGTGCAGCTGACATTATATTGTATTAAATGCATGTAGAAAGGAAGTAGCTGAACTGTTTATGATATACAGTAAACTCCCCATTATCCGGTATCCACGGGGAATGGTAGATTCTGGATAAATTTAGTTTCTGGTTGCTTGAGAGTTACTATTAAAAATAGGTGTAACTAATGCCATACCACATACTATACCATACCATAACAAACTCTGTATTGACTTCATATTAATATTGAAATGAAGTAATCAAAAGCAAATTAAGAAATATACACAGTTAAAACAAATTAAGACAAATAGGCACATGATCATTTTCAGGATAATACATGCTGCAAATCAGCAGAACAATGAGTACACAGGGGATTTTTTTTCTGGTTAGTTGAATTCCGGATAACAGAGAGTTTACTGTACTGTACAGTGTTTTCACAAATGAACTGTAATTTACTTTAGCTTTAGGTTTACTTTAACCCGGAACAACAGCCCCATCCATTCAGCTATAATGATACTTCTATTGCTGCTATAGCCCCTTTGGAGCTATAGCAGCAATAGAGGCACAGTCCAGATCTAAATGATGGGTTAGGTAAGTATAGAAGGAAGAAAAGGGAGTGGGTGGGATGGTCAGTTGTGGAAAAGGAGGGGTATAAGGCTGGACAGCGTAGCATAGGTGGGCTAGCATTGGTGGGAGGAGATTAGGGGTAGTCTTTTTAGGGTCCAACAGGCAGGGAGCCATTTTGTTGTGAAAGCGCAAGGGGACTAAGTCCCTCCCACACTCCCATTGGAAATATGAGTGATTGCTGATAGTTAATTGTGGTACCTGGAGGAGGGATACATGGGTTTTGTTAGAGTTGAGGTGAGTACCGGCTCATCTGGTGTTAAAACTATGCATTTGCCAATGCTTTTTTTCTTTTAGGGGTCGTTACCGGAGGAACAGGTCCCTGACAGTGTCATAATTTCTACAATCAAGGTGCTGGTTCAATCCAGGGTAAAAAACAACACAGCAAGCACGCCAATAGTATGGGCACCATGCTGTTAATAATACAGACAACTCAACGATCAGTCTTTGGTCTGCATAAATGAAAGGTGTGATCTTGCTAGCTTCAATCCATTTTGAAAATCATTACTGCTCTTTCAATTCCCTTAAAAATCAACTACAAAAAAACACATAGTTTTGCTGCATTTATATTTCATAACACTTTCCCTTTTGACAAAAATTATACGAGCATCACTTAAAACCCATATACATGGCAATACTAGCACAACAAAACAGATTTTTCTCCACGGAGCCCTTGCCGAAGACTATTTATAGGCTAATAAATTCCACTGCTGCCTGGGAAATATTAAAAATAGATTGTTCTGTTATGATAAAACATTAAAAACTATTCCACCCTAATATTTCCAAAGCAACCAAACCACAAAGCACTTAGTTGAACATTCAGGTTAGTGTGTCTGTGATCAAAGTATGTGGGAAGGGGGAGAGCTATGTGTGTGTTCAAGGGCGTAGAAAAATTTGCTTAACTTATAACAGTCAAAAGGCACTGAGATTCCCAAAATGCAGAGTGCTCTGTACTGAACATAAATGACTAAGCTTCCTGTTCCATGTCTCTTGTACATCTGCTTCCCTCCACATGTGCCTTACCTTTGACCTATCGCTGTAATGGAAATCCTTAAGCGCAACTGAGGCTAAAACCTTTTTTTTTTAGTTTTAGATAGAGCGGTGACCCTTATGAATTAAAGTTTTAAAAAAATCCCAAATTATGGGTGTTGACCATCAGGCATTTCCCTCTTTTTGGAGGGGTTTCCTCTCACTTCCTATTGTGTATTGTGGCTATCTGACTGGAATGAAGGGAAATCTCCCCAAAGAGACATAGATGGCAAAAAAAAAGCTGACAGGGGTTATCCCTTACTGTATCCAAAATTAAAGCAAACGTTTTGGATTCAGTTCTACTTCAATAATCAATAGTAAAGAGTAGGGATGTTCAGATACTAAGTACCATACTCAGTACAAGTACAAGTACAGATACTTTTCCAGCTCCAAGACTAGACTAGAAGAAAACTCAAAAGTTAGGAGGCAGCTGTTACTTTTAAGGAGCATACGGAGCTCCTAGGATTTGTGCATCTCTGTTTTAATATATGAATTTTTTAAAATAAATATATATATATTAGGGATGCACCGATACCATTTTTTTCAAGTACAAGTACTGATACTTGTCCAAATACTCACAGATACCAATTACTGATAATTTTTGTTTTTTGTCATGTGGCAGTTTTTCTAAGACAGTACAGACTAATGATTTCAGGACAGTGGTGGAGTGCCAGAGCCAGGTCCCAGCTGCAACCGCTGCAACTCTGGTAGTTCTCGTGAAAATGCCAAGTATTGGGACTGGTATCTGAACATCTCTAGAAAGAGCAGAAGGGGTAGACCAGTATCTCCAACTAGCAGTAAAAGAGAAAAAAAAAAGAGTTATTTGTTTTAGAGTGCAGCCGGTTTTGAAGGTCTCAGGGTATTTTACAGTGGCTCAGATTTCTATTAAATATCTCTGTAAAGTAATGAGTAGTATTTCGATGCTATATACATTAAGAAATCAGTGTTTTAATGCACCTCTACCCAGCAAGTACCAATCGGACAATCAGACAGCTGCAAGTTCCATAGCAGACTCTGTTTTGTGTGGATGGGGGATTCTAATGATTTTCTTTCATTGGAAGAAATGTAGCAGTGTATGTCTAGCTTTACTCCATTTGACAGCATTGGTGCTTGTGATTGTCCCATTGGGGCATGGATAGTCCTCAGCCCGGAATCAGGCAATTTGGATCTTTCACAGATCACATGGAATTATCCCTAGCAACAATAATCTGAATGCAATAACCTGTAGTACCTCTTGTGTCCTTTCAAATATGTGAACCAATCAGAAGATGCACATTGGCCGTGCCCTCTTGTGTACACGCAGGACATATAAGGAGGGGGCAGCTGCACTCGCCGCAGTGTTTTCATGTGGCGGGACGCCAAGCTGTGCCATCCTCATCACATGTGTACTGCATGTATGCTGTAGCTCCCTGATGTCCAAAATGCAACCCAATGGCATCACTTGCTGTTAACTCTAAACTGATGACACGTAAAAGCTAAAATATATACTTCATGGGTGAACCATTTTGCCTGCCAAAAAAATTGTAGCCAATGCTGTTCTCTAAAACCCCATGACAGACAGTCTAGACAGGATGATGAACTCCATGCGGTTAAAAAGCCCTGACTGGCTCAGAGCACCGATCCTTCTTGCAATCTTCAAGTGCAAGTTACAGGAAGTGAATATGCAGATTTCAGGTAACTATAAGTCCTTTTAAATCTTTTAATAAATATAAATAAATGCAATTCCAGACAACAAATGAAAAAAAAATGAAAAAAAAACACAGCAAGCTACTAATAGGATCCAGCGCACACTGAACCTATGCTAAAATTGGAAAGTTCACTGAATCTGCTTTCTCACCAATAACATTCAAGCATTTAAAAGCAGATTTGAATTTGATTGTTCAGTTTGAAGAACTTTGGTTTGGTTAATTGGTTTTACTTAAGGATTTCTGTGTCGATGAGATGGCACACGGTCTACAGTGGGCTTATTTGGAAATAGCTCTCATGATCAGAAATAGGGGTTCTCAAGTCACCAGATTACTGACAATAAAAAATGGGGTGAACCTGAGCAACATGTAGACAAAAGTACTGGGCAAGTAGGTTGTGTTCCCTGTGGGCATATTATGGTTTCATTTTCAATTTTGACTGGGGTGTACCTTTAAATTGTGTGTTTAAAAAAAAATCTTCCTGTACTTCAGCTTCGATAGACATGGAAAGCGCCACGATAAATGGACTCCATAACATTCTGAAGATTCTGACATTTCCTTAGCACGGTAACACCAATTGTATGGTGAGATGACAGGAAGTGGAAAATGTGTAATAAATGGAATGGCATGATGCAAGGATATGGATAAATATTAATATAGCAATACACTAATGCCTAGCAACAGATTCTAGGGATGTCAGACAGTATCATACTATAAACTGAAAGGAAAAATCCCATTATGTCTAAGACTGGTTTATTTTTTCTTTATCACATTAAAAGTGTGATCGTGACATTTATAAAATGCCAATGACATACAGTATTCTAAATAATAAAGGAAAATATTTCCTTCCAGTTTTTTTATTTTGTCCTGTTAATACTGTTTGCATTTTCATATCAAGTTATTGTCCAGCTGTTTAGGGACACGTGAGGAATATGTTGTAGTTTTTCACCCCCTCCATTAACAAAATCATGCTTAATAACTTATATCTCCAAATTGCTTTTCTGTATCCAGAGACAGCTGTGGATTCTACATTTATTACATTTTATAAATTTGAATTTCAGAATAAAGGGCCTCCAGCTTATTCTCACTCTTCAAGTTAGAAAAATGTGGGCACTTTACACTTGGACATTGTTTAATTTTATCTTCTAAAGAGCATCATGTTCACCCAGCATTTGCAAATAATTTTACTCTCTTTACACAGCATTCTTGGAGTTTGTAAAATCTTGGATGTGTGGTTAGGAGCAATACTTAAAAATGGTCATCTCATATCTCACGTTTAGATACAGCCAACGATCCAGTGCTCACTGCAAATGTGTCACACTAACATTCAGTGCTCATCCAACTCTAATTCCGGCTACAAAGTATACCTTTTCTGAACTCACTACTTAATGTTGCTCAAGTCCTTAGAAAAGGGAGTCTAATGCCCCCCAAAACGCATTGGCGGTATCTGTAATTTCCATTCAAATAAACAACCAAAACTAACCTTCACGTCTTTGTAAGAGGTGCTCCTAACCACACATCCAGGATTGGATCTTCTGTTGAGCAATCTCCCCATCATGACCAGAGAGGCAGCAGCCTTAGACCATGGGCAGGTCCATACACTTCACACATACTGTTATAAGTGCGTACCTCCCTTAAGAAGTAGATCCCCATTTTTTCAGATTATTATCAAAAACCATTTTCTACTTCAACTGGTCCAGCTCGGCTACATATTCATCAGTTCTGAAGTTTGTAAAGGGAAACCTGTAGTGAGATTTAATTGAGGGCTTCCATCATATCAAATAACACCAATTAATGTAGTTATGTATTCATTACAAAAAATGTCAAGGGTTTTTGAAATGCAACTAGTTAAAGTACCTGCATTTGGCTTAGTATCAGCCTCTTGGAGGAACAGCACTAGGAGCCAATCAGGTTTACTGCAACCAAATGGGCTGTCATGGAGCCTGATGATAGGAGGAAATAGCAGAGGGATGAGCTCATCAGTAAGCTGCTGCTCCTTAATTGTCAAATCACAGGTTATGGGCAGAGAAGTGGCTTAGCTGTGTTGCTCTTACTGCAGTAGAGAAACTTACCCGGCTGTGCTGCTTGCCAGTAGACATGTAAGCTGCAAGAAAATTTGTTTTGTTTTAGTTTCAGATCCATTCGGATTTTTTTTTCGTTATCGGATCCAAAATTCCGGATCAGTCTGATATTGTCCCCATGTTAGGGAGGCCTTGTCCTCTCTAACATAGGGACAAGGTGCTTTGCCCATGGAGAAGCACCCACCCCATGTTAAGGGCATGTGGCCTGGTATGGTGCCGGGGGGCGCATGATCGTCCCACCCGTTCCTGCTCTGCCAGGCTGCTACTCGGATCAAGGGAAGGTATTTTGGGGGGACCCATGCTTTTTCCTTTAAAACCCCTACCAGGTAGGAGTTTTGAGGGGGACCTTACACTTTTTTTTTATTGTCTAACAGATTTTAGTTAATTTCCAAAAATTCGGATAAATCCCAAAATTCTTATTCATTTGAATTCCTTATTATTCTTCTGATGCATCTGAATTTCCGAATATGCCGATATTTGAATCTTATATGTCTACTTGGCAGTACTGTGGCAATCTCATCTATTTTGGCAGGACAGAAATATAAATGCATTGGCAGGTAAAGCCGCACTCATATATGTATTTCATGTGTATTTTTGCTGTTTTGCCTGAAGTTTAGTTTTAATGATTAAAATCAGCAGGTTTAATTATCGCTGTGTAATAAGTCTAACCAGGTAATTTGGGGGTTGGGCCTTGGTCCTCCTTGAGAATGGAGCTTTGTTGCCTTTTATGTAAAGTTAGGGTAAAAGGTGAGGGATATTGTAGCTGTTTCTCATCTGTTCTGTAGAAACCTTCAGTGGAACGTGCTGTTCAGAGTGAGTGACAGCTTATGAAACATATCTGTGTTACTCATATACTAATTATCACTTATTTCATTTATCTCCTGCTATTACGGCTGTAGGTGGCTTTATTAACGGGCCATCGCTCACTGGGCTGCGCTTCATCTGCACTCATTAGAAAAGGATAACAGAGGTAAAATAATTGGAAAAAGTCATATTACAGGTAATGGTAATTGATTTCTATATGGCCTCATAAATTATTGGTCCGTAATCTATAAATGTTCACTGGAGTCTAAGATTAAAGAAGATTAAAGGTAAGTGACACAATCAGGTTTATTCTAATAACTAGTAGTGTAGAAGGTTTAGCGACTCATAAAATGTATCTCTCCAGTACTAACCTGGTAAACTGAAATATGACTGGTTGCTATGGGTTACACCTCTGTTCACATCATTATAGACTCTACCAATAAGTTAATTATTGAGTGAAAAGAGTTAGGCTGCGTTCACACCTAGACATTTTTTGTGCGTTTTTGCCTAGGGTAGTTTGCTCGTTTTTACGTGCGTTAGGCACGCGCATATGAAGACGCGCATCTTGACTGGCAGATCAAAACCATTGCAGTATGGGTCGTGCATTGTTCAGGTTTTATTATTGAAGTTTATGGAGCTAAATACATGCAAAAACACCCCAAAAAAGCTCAGGAAATTTTTTGAGCCACAGGTGTTTTGCAGCCTGCAACAAAACACCTGGGTGTGAATGGGGGCCATTGAAATGAATGAGAATTTAGGTGCTGAGCATTTTGTCGCTCATAAATATGCGCAACAAAACACCTAGATGTGAATGGGGGCCATTGAAATAATGGAAATTCAGGTGCTGAGTGTTTTGTCGCTCATAAATATGCTCGACAAAACGCCTAGGTGTGAATGGGGCCTAGAAAACAGGGGTGGTCTTGCCTTTGCATTAGATGGATTAATAAATTTTTAGCACCAGCTTTTAGGCCTGGTTCACACCTTAGCATGTTTTTTTGCACGTTTCCATGCATATAGATACGTGCGGAAACGCGCAACACACAAGGCATTGCATTCCAATGCGAATTATTCACACCTGTGCGTTGGTACGTGCAGACAAAAATGCACAACGTGTAAAAAAAGGGCATGCACAATCTGATTGTGGTTGTAGCAGTGAACGCATGGACAAACGCGCATCTATTAAAAAGTTGTGTCCGCGTGCACGCTCAGGTGTGAATGGAGTGCAGCTTCCCTTTCCTTTCTGTTGCTTAAGAGACTCTGTCACTATGTCCTGAGTCAGCAGAGTCTCTTTCAAAGTGACACAGTTGACTGCTGGACTGAGAGAAGAAGAGTAGATAAAGACTGACCGACACAAAAACATAATGTTAGGTTAATTTCTTCCTGATCAAGTCTTATTTGGACTGTGTAGCACTTCTATCTTCAGCTGATTAATTCATCTTCATGAATTAAGAGTGGAAAGACCAAATGTATGGGCAACTACAATATTTTAAAGTGGTTTTAGGACTCACTAAGGCTGGGTTCACACCTAGGCGTATCGAATATGCACGTTTGTCGTGCGTTTCGTGCCGCGCGGTTTTACCGCGATTTGCGGTAAAAACCATGCGACAAACGCACGTTTCCGAGGGCTACCTGGCTGTATCACAATGGATACGCGCGGCAAATACGCCCCAAAGAAGCTCCTGTACTTCTTTGGGCGTAGGGCATTTTGCAGCGCATTCCTATGTGCTGTAAAACGCCCAGGTGGCAACCATGCCCATAGGCAATCATTGGTTTTCACATGTTGAGCGTTTTACAGAGCGTAGGAACGCACTGTAAAACGCCCAGGTGTGAACCAGGCCTAAAGAAATAACTACGATCTCAGAAAATTGTGTCTCACTATTCAGGGCATGTATCAATAACGACTCATACAATGAACCATAGCGTAACTCTGTTCCGGGTCTCTCTCATTCTCATTCCACCCAACCCGAATGCAGGCCCCCCACAGGCTTATTCATACCTGATATTTTGGTATATAAAAAACATATGAATAAAAGTCAAGGCATAGCCTGCCTAGGCTCCTCCCTCTGATGGTTTTCATTCCACATTAGAGCATATGCATTCTATTTTACAACTATTCTCTATTGTGGAGTAAAACATGCCATAGGGAGGAGTCTAGGTGGGCTATGCATCGACATTTACTCAATCAAGGTTTAATGCAAGAATGAAGCATGTAATGCAGTTCACATTTTCTTTTTGCATGCACGAATAAGTCATGCTGCCTGACTGCGGAACTGACAGAGACACATTTTCAGGGTTGCTACCGTAGTGACCCCATAACAGAATATAATAGTATAATAATAGTACATAATTTTTTTTATTTAATTTTTTCACAGTTCTATAAACATTGACGAATCCTATTTCATAAAGTAGCATCACATAAAAGCTTAGCTCAAGCTCTTGAATTTTAGTGTTTGATGGATGCCAGATGGTTTTAACTGATGAACTGAAACTACAAAACATACAACAAATAACATAGCAACAAATTTATGTTTAAGGACAGTTTAAGCTAAAAAAAAAAGTGTGTAATCACATTACTCTAAAAACCCAAATAATCAAGACTTCTTTTTAAAAAAAACACATAAAAAATGTTCTGTAAACATTAGGCATTACTGTAATGAAATTTCCACTAGCTCTCCTCAGCAATGTTTTCTTTCCTGTAATATATGCTTGTATCCCCTATCATTAGAACTGTCAGTGCGTTGCAGGACCAGATGGCCATTTGAAGAAAGGAGAAATAAGCAGCCCAACAAGCAGAGAAAACAAAAATAACAAAGTGAAACGATCAAAGGAATTGTACCGGAAAGAAAATAATGAGCTAGAGTTCACAATCTGAGATGCAGAATATTGAACATCAGAAAAATATAATAAATCATGATTAGAATAGATATGGTACCCTAAAAATAAAACTGAATTTGCATGCTGGCCAATAGATTTACTGGGTCTGGCTGTTAATAGGGGTCTTCCTTCCGACTGTGTTGGGTTAGATGTTTCCGAGAGGAATCAAAATAAATCAAGGGTATTTTTTTAGTCCTCTCCTACGTGTCAAAATGTCCTGCTATGGATGTCCTCCAACAATCTCAATTTCTTTCAGTTAGGCTATATGCATTAGAGTTGCCACCTTTTCTTCAAGCAAAACCCGAACACTCAAGCGACGTGTAGACATTTTTTTTGGAGAATGAGTGGTGGCGTATTCATATGTAAATAGCTCCACCCATTCATATGTAAATATCACAGTTGAGACTATCTTCAGTGGGGGGCCAGTAGCCCCTATATTAATTTTGGTTGCCCCTGTCTCCCTGACATCTTGTGTCTGGGTTTCTGCTGCTATGAAACCCGAACACAGCATTCAAAACTCGAACTGTCCGGGTGAATCCTGGACAGGTGGCAACCGTAATATGCATCCATATTTATAATATAATACATTAGGCGGAAAGTCTCCTAAAAGTCATTGTTTCTGAATGAAGAGTTGGTCACTTCAGCAAAAAACAATTATTCTAATGGCTTCCCCAATATTCTTATATAAGGAAGTACTGCCTCCCCAGCCTAACATTGAAAGTGTGATTTCAACTTATGAAGCTGTAGAGAGGTAGCGTTATCTCACAACCTCATTAGTGTTAACAGACATTTGACTTCATGACACGTAGGAGATTGTTAAAGAAAACTGTGAAGAGGGGGAGGGGGTTGGGAAGAAGGTTGGGGAGTAACCCTTTCCCTTGCCAGCTACCCCTCCCAAATGAGACCCATGTGGTTAACAGAGTCAACACCTCTCCAAGTGCTGTGGAATTACAATAGTGTATCCTCCTTCCCTTGTTATTGGCTGGAATTTAATTAAATCCAGAGAGACAAATCAAAGAAAAGGAGGACAAAGGCCTATAATAGCTCAGGTAGACAGTATAGATGCATATGTTGGACCAGACTTAAAGTATATCCAGCAATACCATATATTATGAAAGCTTGCAATTTTATCCTGTTTAGAGAACACTATGTCCTCTATCTCTTGGACAAAGTTTACTTGGTTCACCCTTTTAACCGTTTGTGGGTGAGCAGATCTCCAGTATCTGCAGAACACTAGCATTGTTAATAAAAAATGGTGTATTATGGATTTGTTGTATTTGGAGATAGAGCCTGCCTGTGCATGTACTAAGAATACGTTGGGCTAATAGGTTATGGGTTCCCTTATAATTGTCGAGATGAGAGTGTGGATTGCAATCCCAACCAGTTTTATTCCAGTACAAGTCCAGAAATTGTGAAACAATAAACCTGTATCAGTGGAGCAAGGGTAACACATTTGGGGGATACAGTGTGAAATATATTGGGTGTTGGATACCAATGGGAAAAGATCTTAGAATTGGTCTCCTAAATGCAATTGCCTTGTGAGCTTTTGAGAGTCAGGATACTGATGACTTGGCACTGCTTTCCCGAGATTTGCATTCCCAGAGCAGGTTCCCATTTGTCTTTAAAATTGAGCATGGCTGGCTGACTGGAATAGCTCAGCATTGCATATAGAATTATAAAATTCAGGTTAGATGTCTGGTATCGCATTTGACTAGGACCATAAATTGAAAAAGGTTATCGGGTCTCATTAATACACTGCAGAATATGGGGAACTGGTTAGGAAGTGTTTCACTTGTAGGCAAGACCACACTTGTATGCGATAGATCCCTTTGTAGCCCAAATATCTGATTCTGAGTGGGTAAGGAATTGATTGCATTTGAAGAACATCCCCATTCTCAAGAGAACAACAGGGTGCCATTGTCGGAGAAATTCCCTGAACTCACCTGCGGAGAAGTTGGGATTACCCCAAAAATGTGTAAAGGAGCCTGAGTTTGTAGAAATGTTATTTTGCTTGCTGCGTAGAAAACATTTAAGGAGGCTACAGTAAATTGATTTTGAACTATTGATGGCAGGTGTGCTTTGTCCAGCTAAATAAAGCCCATGTTGCATCCTATCAGGGAACCAGGGATACCACCTCTTACCAGGGTCGCCAGTTACAGCACAGGGCACACGGTCTCCTTCCTGGCAGGACTCCTGGCGCCATGGTTGCGGGTGCGCGAAATGCGCAGCGGGTGCTTGCGTACGGTGGACAGACTGTGCGTGCGCGCACGGGGATGCGCGCACGTGCCCGTGCCCATTAGTGATGTCAGGTGTTGGCCATGATGGGGGAGGATCCCAGAACTCCATCCGCCCATGCCCTCATGCCATTGGCTCCTGGATAGAGAAGCCTCCTGGTTGTCTCGGCAACCAGGGGGTGGTCCTGGGTTCCACTGGGTATAAATTCCAGTCAGAGGCCTGGCTTGTTGCTGAGTTATTCTACCTTTATGGTGCAATCGCCTAGCCTCTTGTGTTGGAGACTGCTGTCTTTCCTGACCCTTTATCTGAATTCCCGGTTACTGACCCTTTTGGTCTGCCTTCCCGTTTTTGAACCTAGCCGCCTGCCTCGACCCGGACTGGACTTGACTACGCTTTTGGATTTCCCTCTTGTTCTTCGATTTTGGACATCCTTATCCGTTCCAGCCAGTGGGTTCCACTCACGGCTCCGCCGTACCCTGTGACACAGCCATGCCTGCTCTAGTTTGACCCATGCTTTAGTATGTTTGTGGATATTCTTATCAACTAGCCACATGAGGTAACATTCCTAATAAGATCTCGTGAGCTCAGAGACCCAAGACTGCCCCTTGTCATAGAATCCTGATGAGTTCATTATAAAAAAAAGAGCATATCATCTGCAAAGGCTGTGGATTTATATGCAGTGTTGGATTGACAGTCCTTGCATTCCAGGATGTTATCTAAGTACTGTAACAAAGGGTTCCAGCAATAATGTAAGGATGTTGGAGGACAAGGGCCCCCCTGCTGGGTACCATTCCAAACCTGTAATCTTTCAGAAAAAATTTGGTTCACTTTGATTTCAGCAAAAAGGTTGGCACTTACAGCCCCTATCCAAAGTATTGTATATGGATTTCAAGACTGCAAACATAAAATCCCATGCTATTCTGACAAATGCCTTCTCTGTGTCTGTAGATAAGAGGAGGGTCCTGTGCTCCCCTGCCCAACACAAACCCTACTTGATTAGTTATAAGGAAGAAGGCGATTGGACAGAATCTTGGCGAAAAGCTTCAGGGTACATTGTATGTTATTGCAATTTTAAAATAATTATCCCTGAAGTTATTCTGAACGGCAGATGCTGTTTATAGAGTCCTGTGTATAGTCCTGCTCAAAAAAAAAAAATAGACAAGCAAGAAGTGTTTTTTTCTTATTATTTTTAGGCCTTAATGGTATACAAGGATATGTTTTTTCATGAAACAAAGTAAGAATTTTGCTTTAGTCTTTACCGTTCCGGTGACAATCTAGAGCAGGGGTAGGCAAACTCAGGCCCTCCAGTTTCAAATCTAATTAGGCATTGCAAGAATCTGACAGTCATGGGCATGACTCCCAGAGGCAGATGCATGATACAATTTGTAGTTTCCCCACACCTGGAGTTTGCCTACCCCTGATCTAGAGTATATATTTATCTGTTGCTTTTACTTCAGTTTTTATTCTAATTTTGCAAACACAAGGACCCTGAACTAGTTGACTTACAACACATGTCGCCTGCTCGGCCATTCTGCACAGAGAATGTGAAAGTTAAAGTTAATCTCTATACATAACATTTTTATTTTTTAGATTTGGGTTGAGTATGGAATAGCTAAGAGCGCCTGACTGCTTGCAGATAGTGTCCTGACTGGAATTTGAACCGGGAACCCTAAGTGCTGCAAAGCCTTGCCTTACCTCCACACATAAACACTTTGTAACACAGTGGGGGGGAATTTATCAAAACCGGAGCAGAAGAATCTGGAGCAGTTGCCCATAGTAACCAATCAGCTTCTCTCTTCAGTTTGTTCAGTTAAGATTTGAAAATGAAAGAGAAAAGCTGCTTGGTTGCCATGGACAACTGCTCCAGATTCTGTCTGCTCCAGTTTTGATAAATTCCCCTCAGTGTATGGTAACTCAGTAATAGGAAAGATCAGCTACAGGGAGACCTCAGGCTATACTGGTGACCAGTCCTTAGCCCTTTGCCTGCTTTTTTTGGGCACAACTTTCAGAATTCGGTCTCTTTTTGATATTACACGCAGCTGCTATTATACTTGATCTTTCTCCCCTAATCCATTTTGTACAGGAAAAATCCACCATGATTCACAGTTTTACCTGGTATGTGCCTGATACAAAAAGATACACTGCTGCTATATATACATTATATGTAAAAGAAGGGCATGTCCCACTGTCCTTGCCTAAAGGAAGTAGGAGAGGAAGTTCACTCATCTACCAGATTGTGAGTACATCTAAAAACTAACAGTAAACGAGCCAGGTTACAAAGAGATTTCATTTTATTTGCAGCATAATGCCTCTGTCTCAGAAATGATGGCTTTGTGTTGATTCTCAATATCAGGAACAGGTGAAGGATACATTTTCAGTATACAGGGATCCTGGTGATATAAAGGTCACACTACAGAGCTCTTTTGCAAATGTCAACTTCTTATTATGCAAGTGTCTGTCATAAGCACATTAACATTTACAGTTTTCCTGGAGTTCAGATAGCAATGTGGATTCCTTTTACATATTTTGTGTCTCTGTTTTTCTTATTGATTGATGGTAATTTATTTAATAAGCCCATAACACACATGATTTATGCATTAAGTGTCTTTGTGGTTTACATATAAAAATTATGCAATGATATGGACTTATTTAAAGAGTGCCAATACCTGATTTATTTATTTATTTTTAGGGTGTCTATTTTTAAATATTTACAATGTGTGTGTGTGTGTGTATGTATATATATATAT
>NW_017306668.1:507202-511688 GCF_000935625.1 Nanorana parkeri | reverse complement strand
ATATATACATATTTATGAATCCTGTGTAAAAGTTGCATGAATTTTGTGGAATTTTTTTTTTTTAAATAGACCCCTAGGTGTGCATAAAAAAGATTAGTTAAATGTCAAAAATCGTAGTAAACTGTGTTAAAAATAAAAACTGTCAAGGTAAGGGGGAGATTGTAATCAAATTTATTTTAGAAGTTTTTACACTGGTGTTTTGTATCACTTTTCATTATTTATACAAATCTTTTGTTTACAGATAAACATTTTATGTAGGTGATCCTACATAAAAAGTAATAAAATTACCTTAACAGAACATTCACGGTTTTCTAAAGAGAGCACGGCAGTAGCTTCACACTTTCTCTCTTTCTAATTTACACTTCACATAGAGCTGTACAGAGTAGGGACCTTATTCATTCAGCTGTGTGTGTAAACTGAGCTGCAGCTCTTCACATCTGTAAGCAACTGGCATTTTTTGAAGCAAAGCAAGTGAAGTTTTCCTTGTAAACATTTGAAAAGGATTCTAGTTCTCCACCTGTTGGCTGGAAATAGTAGACATTAAATATTTATTTATAATATTTTACATTTACCTAAAATAATTAAAATCACTCCTGCACATAATTTAACAGAATGTATACAAAACCATGTACATTCATTTTAGTGGATCAAAATCCTTGCCTCCACCTAATGTGTGTGATTATGCACCTACATAGGCAGCCGTATTTGATCTGCTGGTCCTCTTCTTTCACTGATGGTGGTCTGTCTGATTAAAAACAATAAACTTTCCGCAGTCTGTAAGATTCACATATATCCACAATGCATCTGGTAGCCTAAAACCATGTCCTATACCTAGGCTGTAATTAAGTTCTTAGTTCCTGAAGTTTTTATTCAATAGTTTCGTTTTTTTACTTAAATCTGTAATGTTTGGATATAATGCATTTAGATATGTTGACATATGCCCTATTGATATAAGTAAAGTGCATGTTTCTAATGACAGGCTTAGTTTTATTAGGCTAAGAAATGTGTGTAACCCACAGGAAATAATCAACTATAAGGTTTCATCACTCTGACTGCTGAAAACAATCTGAAACTGAAATGTCTTTGATCGTGGGTAGCTCTGATACATCAATATTGTGTTTTATCAAATGTGAATTTAAGCAACCCAATATTGATACAAGTGAAGTACATACTGTTACACTACATAGAATTGTGTTATTAAAAGATTAACCTCTCAATCCAACCAGTAACACACCTTCTGTTCTAAGGTGACAACAATGTATCTACAGAGTGGTGGAGGAGTGAGAAGGATAAAAAAATTGTTTGAAATTTCAGTTCAGTGCTCAGGAAGGTACAGTAGAAGGACACTGGATTTCTAGCAAGATCAACAGGTATTATTCTGTACATTCAGAACCTATGCAATTATAAATTGCAATAAACTTTTGCCCACAAATAATAGTGCTTCATGAACTTTATGGGTACAGAGGCTGGAAATATTCTCAGCATAGTGCATGGTTAAAATTTTACATGATATCTTTGACAGTATATGCTACACATATGGCTACCTCTTCTGACCCGTCTGATTTATGCAAGGCTTAGTGTGTCTGCATTCATTCATTTTCTTCTGTTCTCCTGTTATAAAACCAAAAGTTGAGCTTGCATTGAAATAGGGTAAATTTTTCCAGAAAGGACAATTATACAGTAATCCTCACTTGTACGTCAGAGGAATAGGCTTCAAAATGATAGAATCCAGGCACTTCTCAGTGGAAAAGATTACGCTTGTTAAAGTCAAATATTTTAATTCTAAATGTCCATCATTTTTTTGTGAGAACTAAATTTTTACCGCAGAGAACAAAGCAGATACATTTATGTTTTGATGATTCCGACAGTAGTACTGTGTAGGAAATAAAAGATTAATGGCATTGCTAGAAAACAATCTACTACTTTTAAAATGATCAAAAACTGTGGAATCAGTGACAAACTTTTACTGGAAATCCAGTGTTAACTCTACCAATGCTTTGATACGCCACGAATTTATAAGAACATATTCAGAATATTATTCTAAACACTTTGAACTCACGCAGAAGAACCACCAAGATGGATGAATTAATTGAATTTATTTTTAAGGATAAGGCAATAAAAAAAATAGAAAAAAAAATTATTTGTACTCATATTTATTTAATTATTGTATTTATTGTAAAGCGCCACGCAAACTGTTGGCGCTATATAAATCCTGTATAATAATAATATCCGATCCTAAAGGCAATGTAAAGTACATTTTTAGTGAGCATTTATTTTGAGTTTGAATTGCAACATTTATCCAACAGTGTAACTATGGACAAAATAAAAAATGTCATGTATGATTCAGTCCTTCACTAGCAATAACACATACGTTTTCAGTATTTGTTACCGTCCCTTGTAAAATAGTTTATTACTTTAAAGCAGAACTCAGGGTAAAAATTGTATTAAACCTTGCAGTGGGGCTACTTCATTAGATGAGAATGGAGGAGGAAAGGACTGTGTTAATAGTAACAAGTGAGGAGATCTAAACAGTAAAGGTAGTGTAAGAAAGTAAGCATTCAAAGGGTTCACTCAAATGGAGTTTTGGACATCCACAGGGTGCCAATTAATGGTGGGGTAATACTTATAACATAACCTCTAATGTTCAAAGCAATGTGGGATATGTGGAAAGGAACCCCAGTTAAGAACTACAATAGGTCTGTCCCAACACCATGTTGTGCTCGAGTTCATTCGTATAACAGATTTTCTGCATTACAACATTATGATGATCAACAACAATATAGGAACAATGAGTAAGAGACAGGATTATTTGTAATCATCTTAATAATTTGGATCATTCTAGTCATGATTTTTTAAGAAGGGAAACACCACAAAAAAGTGTGCATACACTCCCCACAGACACAGAGTGGGTGGTGTAGTTGGGTAGCGCCTCAGTCTCCGGCATCCTCCCCGCACACTGTTGCGAAAGCCGCCGAGTCCCTGAACAGGACCCACGCTCCCCAGGTAGCCACATACCTGGACTGCGACTCCCGTAAACTGGAGGTTAAATCCTCCATCAGTCTAATCTCCTCCACCACACTCTTCTTTTTAATGTAGAAAAAAAAAAAGTTTAAATACCTCTTCTTCCTTTTTTTTGCTGTTTGCATTTCCCTTGAGAGATTTCCCTTCACTTTCCATCCTGCAGACAAGAGAGGAAGTAGGGCTAGTTCACACCAGCCCCAATGCGTCCCACACCAACCCCAGTGCGTTCCAGCCCCACACCAGCCGCAGTGTGTTCCAGCCCCACACCAGCCCCAGTGTGTTCCAGCCCCACACCAGCCCCAGTGCGTTCCAGCCCCACACCAGCCCCAGTGCGATTCGGTGCCGGAACGCACTGGATCGCCCCCCGGCCGGCTCACTGCCTTCTGCGGCATAAAGAGGCATGGGGGTGTATTGAAGTCAATGGCACCGCAGCCACGTCCCCTGGCCGCAGTGCGATCGCCTGCACCATAATGCGTGGAACATGCATGCATTCCGGTTCGGTGCGATCAGAAAAAATGCTGCATGCACTATTTTTTTTTCAATCGCATCGGACCGGAACAAAGGCATTAATTTGCCACGTGTTTTGGTGTGGGCAATCAAACTGAGGCTCGGGGGGGCGTGGCTGCGGTGCCATTGACTTCAATGCACCCCCATGAATCTAGATCAAAATAGCCAAATCAAAAAGAAAACTGCCATCTAGCTTGCTTTCCAAATCGTTTATATTCTAGGTTTTTTTAAATTCTCCTCCCAATTCCCCTGCAATCCACCTTTTAGTTAATAAACCTGCTATTTTGAAAATAGTGTGGAAAAATAATTTCTGTAACACAAGAATGTATACACGAGTGGGGCTTGTAGATGGGCGGAGCATAAGGGGGCCCCATAATCTCATATTGCCCGGGGGCCCCATGCATTGTCAGTCCGCCCCTGGTTCTTTCTACAAACTCAAGGACTGAAAAATCCTGCTTAGTTCTATCTGAGGGGGCTGGGGTTGTTTCAAATAATTAACCCTGTCTGTACTGTGCCGGCAGATTTCATTATCACTTGTAAACTAGATAAGCAGGACTATCTGTCCCAATAAATGGTTAAAGACCTACAGGCATTGTATGTTAAAGCACTTAAGTAAAAAAATTGTCCCTATGTCTGTCCCTTATCAGCTCACAGGCATGAATTAACATAAATTATTAAATCTGGGACTAAAATTTGCCCCCATCAGACATTAGATACATTTGTTTGTTAGATAAATTATTTAAAAACTATTTTTTATTCTATTTTAACCATTATTATTATTAATTTCAAATCCCCTTGAAATGAATAAAATTAGTAACAGTCATTATCCAATGTCTCGTTATCTAACTATTGAAATGAGGGGACTAAAAATGTTTCAGTTACTAAAGAATATTATTGAGGAATAATAAATAAAGGAAAAAAGGATAATATTCAAAATGGAGTTAAAGATGTGTTTGCA
>NW_017306668.1:499512-507172 GCF_000935625.1 Nanorana parkeri | reverse complement strand
GGGGGGGTATTGTGCTTTTAAATAAAGTTGATTACATAAAATAAATGGAATGGATACTGACACTTACAAACCAATTGGTAGTGATGCCACTTTCAACATTAAACAAGAAATGATTCAATTAGTTAAAAAGCATCAAAGACCCATCCAGTACTTGTGTTTAAGTAGTGGTTCAACACAATATTCAACACAATGCAAGCACAGGGAGAACATGCAAACTCCATTCAGGTAATGTTCTGGTTGGATTCAAACCAGTGACTCTATTGCTGCAAGGCAGGAGTGCTAAGCACGGAGCAAGTTTAGACTTTTTAAAGATGAACAAAGTAATAGCTTTCAAGAAAATATTTTTAGAGATTAGATGATACACTAATCAATGGATGTTCTCTAATGCAAAAGATTTTCTATATTGTTAGGCTCCAATGTATTAGGTAAATGTGTAAGTGGTTAACTTGTAATTATACTTTTTTTTACCATATATGATCAATTTTCTATTTAAATACATCTTTATTATCAACTCTTATAGAGAGACAACCTCCCTACCAGGCCACTGTTCACTGATAACAAGCACATACATTTTCAAAATGACGGCAACGCAGTATAAGAGTGTAGATAGTGGGAAATGTAACTAAATGGATGGAGATGAAACCTTCTGCCATAGATGCTGTGCCACAGTCAGTGTTTGTTAGCTGGTGCTTTCTATGGATTGATTATCATTGATGCAGCTTGATTGTTACAAAGAATGGAAATAATTCAGCTCATTAATGCGCACACTAGTTCCAAACAAATACTTCATTATTTAGTGCCCATTTACACCACACAGTAGTCACCAGCACTCGATTATATGTCGCCCAGAAGAAGGGACCCTGCGTGGCCCCGAAACGTTGGCTGTATGACGCTTGTGATATTATAATAAAAAATGCTTTACTTCTTGCACATATCATCGAGTGCTGGTGACTTCTGTTATGGACTGTATCTGACACAACGCCATCCGTGTTGTCACTTCAAGCACCAACCTTCCATTAAGGGCTGTATGCTGTATGGAGTGCAGGTGATTTTGTATTATCCATTCACACAGCGCATGTATTTGTGCACATAACACACATCAGCTGATGAGCGTGCAATGCATTTTTACCAAGCTAAGTTGTATGTGATTCTGATGCACTGCAGCTTACTGCAATGTGTTAGGGCCCATTCCCACCATATGCATTTTGCCTTGTCACGGATCTGCATTGAAAAAAGTACTGCATGCAGTTTTTTTTTTTTATAGTGCAGCAAGATGCAGCGCAATACAACCTCTCTATGCCCATATAACTTAATGTAATGTCACTTGTGATATTTTAATACAGTTCAAAACAAAGTTAACAGTGCAGTGTGCCAGGATTGGTGATGCATCAGCACCGTTGCACACTAGCAGCTGTGTGATTTAGCACATTGGCTGGTGTGAATGGGCCCTTAGAGCATGTCAGAATGTGTTGTGCAAAAATACATGTCCTCCTTTTTTATCACATATCGATACACTGAACTGTAGTGAACTGAAGCCATAGAGCATTAGGCATACAACCTTTTTTTTGCATTGGGACTGCATTAGGCCATGCTGCCCAATGCAGCCCAACACTTCTGATATGTCCTAACATACTTTCTTACATACGCACATTGAACACTCAAGTTTTTCTTTCTGTAGGTATCAGTACTAATAATATGTCCATACTGTGTCCATACTGTGATTATAACACTTCAAAGCAACCTTTCAAGCTTCAGAAAGTTTGTATTAAAGAACAGTACAGGGGAATAATCAAGAGCTGGGAAATTATAACATATAAAGCTGTATAGAACAATGTTACATGTCCAGTTTGAAGACAACCTAATAAGTAGCCGTGTAGTATTAGTTGTCTAGCTGTCATTTTTTAAAAAGCTTTGTAAACCTCTAAAAGCGTGGAAAGTAGAGAAAAGAAAGGCATACCACAGTGCAGTTTTATATTTTTAAGTACATAAGCACTTATAGTAAAACAGTAGGTCTGTAGGTGGATTCAGCAGCAGCAGCATGTTGAACAATATTAGTACTGTATACCCAATGTTAGGCAGCAGGGGAGCTAGAGAGAAGTGTAGGCGTCTAAGCTCTATTCCTTGTCTTTAGGCACATTCTCTATCAGTTCATGCTAACTGAATTTGGTGTTCAAAGTCCTTGTTTCAAGCAATATAAAATATTACTACTACTACAATTAAATATTACACATAAATAATTTCATGTAAGTTTGTTAATCCTTTATGCTTGTACACACTTTTTGAGTATCCATGGTGCAGAATAGAAAATGTAGAAAAATATCATATCCTGTTTAATCCATGCAAAGGTTGCAGCAATAGCTATACCCATATGATAACACAAGTTTCTCAAAGGAGGCAATGGGCATTTCAAGAACTTTCAAGTACATGTGGGGAGTCAATATGAATGTGCCATTTTTTTTAAGGTAGTGAGGGAAATATGGAGAATGCTAAGCTCCTTCAGTAAATGCTAGTTGCTTTGTTGTCTTTAACCTCAGTGCTTTCTGAGTTACTAACCAGGAACAAGCATGCAGCAAGTGACTTCAGAGTGAAGTCAGAAGTCCTGATCTGCGCTTAGAAAGAAGTGAAGACTGAGGGCCAGCATAAACACTAGGTAACTGATATAGGACATAAAGCACAGTACAGAAATGGCAGCCTGCACATATCCCTCGCTAAAGGTTTACATCAAACAGATGGTAAAACTTTAAAAATGTTGTAGCTCAGACATGACAACCACTTATATATCACACTTTATATTGGCAGTGGCCTTTTGGGTATACTTTATGCACGTGGTCCAGTACTCAGGTGCTCCTAACAAATCATGCAGCAGATTTTAAAGCCTTGGCAGAGTGCCATAGCAACACCAGGCTAGGAAGACTCCAAAGGATGGTCAGACAGTCAAAGTTTAAACCAATTTGAGATGAGGTAATCCAGAGGGTAAAATGCAGAATAGTCAAAGAACAAGCAAAGGTCAAAGCAAGCCATGCGTAGATGGTGTTAAGGGTCCACTCAAATTGTATTTAGAGTAGGGATGGTTCGGGCTACAGTACCATGTGTAAAAGGACACGAGGAACAGGTTTGGAATTGAAAGTCATGGGTGGAGTTTAACAGACCAGGACAAACAGGATTGGCTACTAGGTAAATCCAAGAACAGCTGATTTATCCCCACATAATAAGATGCTGGCAGATGCCCACTGAACCAAGAGCTTGCTCAGTTACATTTCTGAGTGTGAACAGCTCACCTAATTGCATAAATGGAGCACCAGTGCACGCACTAGCAGAAAGATTGGGAATCTTAAGTGTGGGAAGACCAAGTGGAAGTGGAAAGCAGAAAGAAGGCAGCAAAAGCAGGTGTAGTATAATCAGAAGCAACTGGTGGAAGAAGCAGAGATGATGACAAGTCTACAGGAATTGTCTACAAAATTGAGCGTATACAGGGAGAGCTTTGAGAAGGGCTGAGCTCCAGTCAACAGGTAGAACCCTGATCATGCTGTAACAATCAATGAACATCTGGCCATCTTTACACTTTCTTAGGTTGGGCTAAGGCACAGGTGGAGTGGTATTCCATTGTAGTTTTTGAATTTTTAAATCTTTTAAATCGGTGTAACAAAAACTTAAATTTGCACGCACATGTATGATTTACTTACTAATTCTTAGAGTAATCTATCAGCTTGACTTTTATGTGTGTTTAGCATTAAATAAGAACTCCAGGATGCACATCACGTTATATATTTAGGTCAAATTTAGGTCAAAGGAAGCAAACTGCTGTAACACTTTATTATAAAAGTTCTTACTTTTCTTGTGATTCTCGTTTTTAGCTGCCAGTGATGTCACATCATCCTACTATTAGATCAGTCCTTCCTGCAGCCAGTGGGAGGATCTAGGTAACCAGTGCGTGTCATATTCTAAAATAGAGAGCTGACTACATCTCCCATGAGCCATTGTAAAATAGAGGAAGTGGGAGACATGTATAGGAAGAGATGAGGGTGGAGGTGGGAAGAGCTACAAAGTGCTATAATTTCCAGTGACTTTGGTCTTTTTTTTTCATTTCTTTTTTTTGCTGAGTGCAGACACAGGGAATATATACATTACAGGTGCCTCTGCATGACAACTTCCCCTGCTTTGAAGTCATCCTACCTCCTCCTAACAGTCCAGCAGGGCATCTGGCTGTGTGTAATTTTTATGTCCAGTTCATGAACTAATTGTTCTTGTGAATTGATTCTTTATAGTGAACTGGACGGAATGATTAATCTGACTGAACTGATAACTGATTCATTTGAAAGGGTTCAGTGTTATATCAATAGGAGAGCCGCTCTGGTAATATGATCCTATAGTGAGAGACTTCAGCTTCTGCCAGCCCCTTCCTGCAACCAATCAGCCAGCTAACAGTACACTGAGAATAAGACCTTACAACAGTCAATAGTACACAGTACACTGAATCAAAGAATCACGAGTCTCCAGTAGAACACAGTACACGGAAAGAATCAAAGAAGCATACATTTTCAGTAGAACACAGTATACAAAAGATTCAAAGAATCATGAGTCCCCAGTAGAACACAATACACTGAAAGAATCCAACAATCGTGAGTCTCCAGTAGAACACAATACACTGAAAGAATAATGAGTCTCCAGTAGAACATAGTACACTGAAAGAATCAAAGAATCACAAGTCTCCAGTAGAACAGTTACTGAATCAAAGAATCATATGAGTCTCCAGTAGAACACAGTACAATGAAAGAATCAAAGAATCATAAGTCTCCAGTAGAACACAGTACACTGATTCAAAGAATCACAAGTTTCCAGTAGAACACAGGCCACTGAAAGAATCAAAGAATCATGAGTCTCCAGTAGAACACAGTACACTGAAAGAATCAAAGAATCACAAATCCCTAGAAGAACAGTACACTGAAAGAATCAAAGAATGGTGAGTCTTCAGTAGACCACAGTATACTGAAAGAATAAAAGAATCATGAGTCCCAAGTTGAACACAGTAAACTGAAAGAATCAAAAAATCATGAGTCTCCAGTAGAACACAGAACACTGAATCAAAGAATTATGAACCCCCAGTAGAACACAGTACACTGAATCAAAGAATTATGAATCCCCAGTAGAACACAGTACACTAAAAGAATCAAAGAATCGTGAGTCTCCAGTAGAACAGTTACTAAATCAAAGAAAGTCTCCAGTAGAACACAGTACATTGAAAGAATCATGAGTCTCCAGTAGAACACAGTACACTGAATCAAGGAATCATATGAGTCTCCAGTAGAACACAGTACACTGAATCAAAGAATCATATGAGTCTCCAGTAGAACACAGTTAAAAATGAACCGATTCATGTAAAAGATCCGAACTTCCCATCACTAGTATAACAGCATCATGTTTTACATAGAGGTACAGCACCGCCCAGTCTCAGGGAAGGAGGTGTGACAGAGCAGGGAGGAAAAGAAAGGAAATGAAGGTGGTTGAGGGCAGGATTCACAGGCTTGTGCAATGGATTTATCGAAGACTACATTGCTGTGCAGATAGGTAAGCACATACTTTTAATACTTCCAAAAGCTAATTACAGTAGGCTGAAAATCTTTTTTCCCCGGAGTTCTTCTTTAAAGAAAAAACAAACACTTGCTTCTTTTTAGCATCTTAATACATTTAACTGAGGCTGTCAGCAATTCTTAAACCCCTAAAGTCCTCAAATTTATAGTCCAGTGTTTTATAGTGTCCTTCTTAAAATCATAAACATTTACAAATGCAGTTATGGTTCCACGGGAAATAGCACAGCATTACCAAACTGTGAAATAGTAAAGTTGAATTTGCAGTTGCATTTTATTTTTTTCTTAGATACAGCTTTGTCAGTCAAGTGTAAATTTGTGAATCATTCTTCATTGTTTAACCATAATAGCTGTTAAGTATCATTTTCAAAATCAAATGGAGGAGTGGGAGGAGGTATGTCTAGCATTTAAATTATACTCCAAGCGCTCATTCATCCTGAAAATCCTAGCAGAAGCTGCTGCTTCTGGTGACTGGTGCTCACAAGTCTATATTGACAATTATTAGGTGTTCTCTAAATGTATGTGGGAATGTCTGTGGGAAAATTGCCAACGCCCACAGAGAGGCAAGAGAAAACCACGGTGAGTATTATTTACACACAATACATTGCACCATTCTTAATAAATTCTCCCTTAAAGGAAGACTGTCATAAGAGATTAATGTATGCTTCCATTACTAAACTCTCCTTTGAGATAGCTAGTTCCATGGCTGCAGTAGCGTAACCAGAGTTCTGGGCGCCCGGGGCAGAAATGTTTTTTCGCCCCCCCCCATTATATAAACAACCACTGGAACTGTTCCCTGCACCTCCCCCCCACACACACATGTTTTTATTTTAATTTTTCAAATTTTAATATTTTATTTTTTTAAAAACTTTTTCATTTTTTTATCGAAAGTGCCATTTTCGGCCGGGGCCCCCCCTTCACTTTTCGCCCGGGGCCCGCGCCCCTGCTGCACCCCCGGTTGTTACGCCACTGCATGGCTGTCATTCTGGTGCTTTGAATTCAATGCTGTCTGAGTGATTGAGCCTGGACAATAATCGGAGAGCATGCTGTAAAGCATGCTGTAAAGGAGTTCTTTATTATCTAATTTACAGCATGCTTGTTTAAGGACTGTGACTGAAACATATTGATGTCAGACATAGCCAGGCATCTAACATTTTCTGAAGGAGCCTGCAATGGTTGCGCCATACTTCTTATAACACTTTAAAGCAGGAGTCTCAAAGTATTGTCCCACAAACCAGTACTATGAGGCCCGGACCAGCTGACACGTGGTTAGGAATTATTCGCCCTGGGCGCATTGATCATGCATCCAGAGATAACGATTGATTCCTAACCTCATGCAATCATATCACATACCATTGCATGCGATGTGCAGGCGTTTACATTTAGCAGCTGTCACCTGATCATTAACTTGAATGGGTGACAGCTGCTGCATATAAACGCCACATTAGGGATTCCTGCTGCAGGAAAATGCAATTTCCTACCGCAGGAATCTCTAATCACACCTAAACGTACAGGTGCGAATGGGGCCTTATTGTGTGTATATTAGGGTTGCCGCCTTTTCTTCAAGCCAAACCCGAACACTGTAGCGCCTCGCGGCAATTTTTTGGTAAAATACACTATGCGCATATTTTGTGATTAAATAACATTGGAGGTAATCACAAAGATGCCAGTGTGCCACAGATCCACAGATATACAATCTGTACACAGTGGTGTACTCTGGTTTGGGGCCGCCCTAGGCAAGACGAAACTAGAGCGCCCCCCCACTTAATCCGCAGGATCTCAGGGGGGCTGTGCAGGATCTGTGGTGGGCACATAAGATGCCAGTATGCCACAGGACCCCAGATATGTACTATACAAAGCAGTATCCATATACCTTGCCGCACTCCTTACCGTATATCCCAAAAGTAACGGGTGATCGTAATGACTGCGGAGGGCACCGCTCACAAAAGAACTCCAATACAGATGTCACCAGCACCAAGATTCCATGTTAGTGTAAATTAGGGATGCACCGATACCATTTTTTCGGTATAAAGTATGAGTACCAATATTTTTGGTACTCGCCTATACCAAATGCC
>NW_017306668.1:499256-499485 GCF_000935625.1 Nanorana parkeri | reverse complement strand
GTGCCCCAATTATCAGGAAGTCGGGCGGCGGATCATGACCTGTTGCCCGGCTTCCTGATTGCCTGTGAAGCCAGTGTTCCAGTGAAAGAACAATGACTTCAGAGGCTGCCTGACTTCCTGACCAATCAAGAAGACGGGCGGCGAGTCATGATGTGAACCCGCCTCCTGGCATCCTGATTGAAGCCAGCTTCTTAGCCACTTTTTTCAAGGCAGCCTGGCTTCCAAACCA
>NW_017306668.1:496483-497649 GCF_000935625.1 Nanorana parkeri | reverse complement strand
CGCTCGCTGCCCGGCGCTCACTGCCCGCCGCTCACCGCTCACCGCTCGATGCCCGCCGCTCACTGCCCGCTGCCCGGCGCTCACTGCCCGCCGCTCACCGCTCGCTGCCCACCGCCCGCCGCTCACCGCCCGCCGCTCACCACCCGCCGCCAGGTGAGCAAGTCTGCCGTTTGAATCCTGTGTACGGGTGGGAGCCCGCCTCCCACCCATACACAGGATCCGAAACCCGTACTGTCCGGGTGAAAACCGTACGGGTGGCAACCCTAGTGTATATTAGTGATTGTAATTCTGGTTGTGCATATTTCCGTGTGTGTGTGTATCTGTGTGTGTGTGTGTTTGTTTGTGTGTGTGTGAAGTATGAAAATTGGCAAGTGGCCCACATTGGAGAAAAAAAATGTGTTCAGTGGCCCCCGAGTGAATTGAGTTTAAGTATATCTAAATCCGAGAACAAAAATGACAAATTTTTCACCTTCTCAGTCCTTAGATGTGGTGGCTGCATTAGTTTTCTTTTTTTCTTTATTTTCAGCTAGTAATCTTACCAGTAACACACTTCCTGTTACAGGGCTACACTAAGACTCCTCACCTCCATAACATAGGTAGGAGGTTTGGTGTAGTTCACAGAGAGAGGTCAAATGGGCAAGACTGATAACTCAGCCTGACATAGCACTGCAGAGTAAACAGGAATCCAGGAGCTCCCTAAATTTCTGGCAGGATCTACAGGTATATTTTTGCACTCATCAGACAGTTATAAGAAACAATTGCAATGGTATTTTTAACAGACCAAAAAGCAGCAAAGAGGAGGTCATTGTTATGGCGTGCACACACTTCTGTTGCATCCCGTGTGATCAGGATAATCTACAGATAATTATTTATTGAATGAATGATTCGTTCCTTAAATGTTATATATAAAGTAATTGTCAAAACAATTACATCATTTAGAAGTAGGATGTGTAATAGCCTGAATTATTACACGCATAGCAATTTTGCCGTCACATGCAAAGCTCTGAAATACTCTTTCTAAATGGCAAGAAAAAAAAACAAGTTTAATGTTTGCTTAACTTGTTCCTCTGTTAGAAAGCATTCAATCACGAGAAAATGAAGAGAAAGTCAACATATTTGTATTTTATTTCGGAGCTGCATGTAAAAATGCTTAGAATTTATATATA
>NW_017306668.1:488336-496295 GCF_000935625.1 Nanorana parkeri | reverse complement strand
TATATATATATCAGTTTATTTTTTTAAAGCTAGGCACATTCATTACTTTTTCTAGTCATATAAAGCCACTTCCAGGCTAGAATTCTTTCCATTCTGAAAGAATTACCGAGTGGCCAGGTCATTGGATACAGTAATATATCCAGTACCAGCACACTTTTGAAGCCACTTTCCAGCTGTTTGTCCATTACACCACCAGCAGGGAGAATGGGCCAGCTGGAGGGAATAATGTAAGTTAAAAGAACTAAACACTACAGGCCACTGTCTTTTTGATGTGTCAGAGCACAAAACTAAAGCAATAACTTTTTCTAAGAGCTTAAGTATACTGACCTTTCCAGTTCTGTACTCTGTTGTCTAATTCATACAGGCTTCAACTCTTAAAGAAACTCACTAACCCCCAAAAAAATAGCAGGTAAAAGCACAGAAAAATATAATGCTATAAAATAAGCTTTTACTTGCAGTGCTTCTTGTTTTCCATGAACCCACAGGGCAGCAAAGTGGCTTAGTGGTTAGCACTCCTACCTTGTAGCACTGGGGTCTTTGGTTTAAATCTGAATCAGGACATCAACTGTGTGGAGTTTGCATGTTCTCCTTGCGCTTGCGTGAGTCTCCTCTGATTTCCTCCCACACTCTAAAGACATGCTGGTAGCACTGGCAGAACGACCAGGGTCGCAGCGGTCGCAATTGCAACCGGGCCCCGGTGTTCCGCCACTTGAGGGGGGGCCCAGCGAGGAAGAAGAGGGCACCCTGAGATAGTGCCGCTCCTTCCCTGCCGCACAGCCACCAGCAGCATGTACCGGCGGCTGTGCAGCAGGGATGGAGAGGCTGTCACTGGTCCCGCAGACTGTGCTGCAGGCACCGCTGGGCAGCACATTCTGCTGTGTGAGGACCCTCTCCTCTTAGCCCCGCCCCCTGGCTGGCGAGATGAGGAAGAGGGCCCTGCAGGAGAGGGAAGGAGAGTCTGGAAGGGGGGGGGTGCTTTTTTTGTTTATAATGTATTGCTGGGACTTGTAGTCCCACATAGCTGGTGGTATTTTGCATTGCTGTATGATGATTATACAGCAATGCAATATAGCTCCAACTATGTAGGACTACAAGTCCCAGCAATGCATTATAGTGGGGAGGTATGCTGGTGGTATTCTGCATAGCTGACGTTTATTATAATGTATTGCTGAGACTTGTAGTGCCGCATAGCTGGTGGTATTCTGCATTGCTGTATGATGATTATACAGCAATGCAGAATAGCTCCAACTATGTAGGACTACAAGTCCCAGCAATGTATTACATTTTTAAGTAGGGATACACCACTGCCAATACTGGGCATTTTCACGAGTACTCATACTCGTGAAAATGCCCCAATACTAAACGCAGATACCGTTGTCCTGTCAAGAACGCCGACATAGTCGAATTTGCCGACCTCAGCATCTACGCTTGCACACAGACCAGTATTATCGAGGAAACCAGGATTTATTCACAAAATATTTTGTTTAAATCGTTAATTGTGATTGTTAATAATATTCCATCCGTCATTTACTGCCATGGACGACATATTATTAACGGTCACAATTAACCATTACAAATGAATACTTTGTAAATAAATGCCGGTTTCCTTGTTATTCCCGTCTGTACGTAAGCGCAGATACTGGGTCAGCGTTCTCGACAGAACACCGGCACTAAAATTTTAAACAAGCAGCTGCTGACTTCCGGTTCCGGCGCCGGATGGACTAGCGGTGTTTTCCGTAGCTCCGTCCCCGCCACATCCCCACCGTCTAAAACGAGCCCGTTCCGAGCAACACCGAGCACCGGATAGCCGCCACTACGTACCGCTGGCCATGGACAAATTTGTTGCGAGATCGCAGCCGGCCTGCCGTGCGCTGTCTCTACCACCTGACCCGGCGGTCGTGCTGCCCGCATCGGCGGCAATGGACGAGGCAGCAGCTGACGACATGGAGCCGCAGGGTGAGTCGGAGGTAGCCTCTCCCCATCCCCATATCGATTACCAGCACCTGGCAGCAACTGTGGCATCCCACTTGAGATCAGAAATCGGGGCCATAATAGCAGAATCCTTGAAGCTGCATTTGGGGCCTATAACCGGGCCCTGGAATCACAGGCACACAGAATGCAGGCTCTGGAGGCTCGTGTCAGTGGGGTGGAGGACCGGGCTGCTGAGGCTGATAGATCCCACATTGAAGAAAAAAAAATGCTGCAATATCTGCAAGACAAGGTCGATGACCTAGAAAACAGATCTCACAGAAATAATCTCAGGATAATTGGGATCCCTGAATCAATAATGCCTGCTGATTTACAACGATTCTGTTCCTCTGTTATACCACAAGCCATGGGACTCACGTCTGCCTGCGCAGTGGAAAGGGCCCACCGCATAGGCCCCCCTAAAGATCAGGAAAGGCCCAGACCAGTCATTGTGAGATATCTGGACTATTCGGACAAACATCACATTCTGCAGACCTATAGGCGGCAACGCCAACTAGTGGCAGGCGGCCACAAATTGCTGCTTTTCGCGGATTACTCGGCTTAGCTGTCTAAGGTTCGCCGCTCGTTCCATGAGGTCTGCCAATCCCTGGTGCACAGGAGAATCAAATTTGTACTGGCCTATCCGGCGGTTTTGCGCCTGTCAGACCCCGACGGCAATCAACTCTGCTTCACCTCAGCTGCCCAGGCCAAGGGGTATGTGGACAGACACCTCTCTGATCCTGCCGCCCACTCTAGCTCGCCACTCAAGAGTCCACTGCGGAAGAAACGGACGTGATCGCCAGGTCGGTCCTCCGTGGTTTTCCCTCCCACCCTAACAGGGGTGCAAAGATGGGCGCGATCACACAGCCGAGTGACACATCTGCTCTGTACTTGACGGGTGCTCCCACGAAGTGGTTCTCTACGTATATCTTTTTTTATATTTCCATTCTTCACTGAGTTGTCGTTCATGTTCCGAGACTTTTTTTTTTCAACAGTGGCGGGGCGTAGCAACCGGAAGTTCTCGACCCCTAAACCACCGTGGCTCCTCGAGAGGTTAACCTTCCCTCTGTTACAGGTGGCCAGACCTATGTACACCACCATCCGGAAAAAAGGAAGTCGCTAATAGGTACCGACTCCTACCTGAAGGTTAAAGTTTGTTCTGCTTTCATTGTCTGTCTGCTGACATCCAAAAAGGCGATATTGTGTAATTGGATCGTACCTGATTCCCCTTACATAGACACATTCCGCCCCCTGTTGACTCGCTTGTTGTTACTGGACAAGCTGGATCCGAAATTTAATCAAGCACGCACCAAAACGTTTTTTGCTACTTGGACATCGTATGTTGCAGCAGAGTTTTCATTACAACAACTGCAAGATCTGATGTCCATTTTCAAACTGTCTAACTGGTATCTCGAGGCTAAACTGACGGGTTCCCTAGGGCCCCTGGATGTCCTTTGACCCTTGCTCTACTGCGCTCATTCAAGGTTCCCACCTCCACCTTCCACCACAAGTGTTCCTTTTGTTGCACCCACGCATACCCCTCATGGATCGAACTGGTCTTCTCCCCACATTACCGACCCTCATGGCTATAGGGTCTGCTACTAGTTGTTTCTATTACACATATTTGATGCACAGTATTCCAGCAGATTGTATCCATACTGTAAGATTCTAGTAATTCAGTTACTGTTTCTGGATGTATTTGATTGACATGTCTGGTTTTCAGTCTGCGTACTGAGATACAGTCTCTGTGGCTTTGCAAAGCCTGCTTGTTGTGTAATGCTTTCTTTGTGAATATTTTCAATAAAAATTTGACATGCTAAAAAAAAAAACAAGAAGCTGCCTGAGGCCCTGCGCTTGCTGGGGACCTCGGCAGCTTCCTGTTAACCATGCGGTGCCATGGGGGTGGGGGGCCTTTATGGTTTCTTGCACCGGGGGCCCTGAAGGCTCTAGTTACGCCTCTGGCTGGTAGGTTAACTTGCTCATGTCTAAATTTGCCCTAGACATGGGCAATCTAAGGTAGCAGCCTTAGATTGTAAGCTCCATCAGGGCAGGGATGGATGTGAATGTATAATATGTATCCCAACCATCAGAAAGTTGGTTCTTTAGAAGATTTGGCACAACACCCAAATGTTTGTAAGACCCAGATGTTTGAAACCAAAGCCAAAGTTTGGAATCATTTATGGAACAATAAAAGTGGTCATAAGATAGCAAACACACATGCTGACAGACGTGGCTACAGAAAAGCACAATGTTCCGTAGCCATAACACTGTGAAGTTCTGTTGCTTAATCATCAATAAAATGGCAGTCGTCAGCACTGATACTGAGGTGCATGTGGACATGTCACATGTTAATATACTGTACTGTATCAATCACATATCAAGCTGTTCTTGCATTGCTCGACTTTCCCTTGCTAGAGGTGTCAGAGAGGGGGGTGAGCTGGTTATCAAGCAACAAGGTCCTATTAATTCGGTACTTTTCAAATTGGAACTGGTCTGAAAATGAAAGAAATGCTAGGAGAGAGAAAACAAAAAAAGTATTCCTCTTTCTCCTAGAAACATTTTACTTTGTGTACACTGCCTATGGGGCATGTGCAGCGCAGTGTACACTTTGGCCCATTCCCAGAATGCACTGGAGTTTCATCATCAGTGGCCACCCACTTGCTGAAGGGCAAGCAGCAGCAGAAAAGATGGTGATAGCAGGGTATGGAGTGGCTAGGGCAAGCGGGGACCTGCCAACGCTGGAGGAGGGCAGCGTAATCAAGTGTGCTAATTCCACTATTGTTGCATTTTAGCCAAAGCAGAATTTCTTAATTTTTTATTAATAAGCTACTTAAGTGAAGTTTTCTTCACAAAAAATCAAACAAACAGATTTATGTTTTTTAGTTTGTTAAGAAGTTGTGTTTACTGGGGGGGGGCGAGGGGGGCATGGATGTATTTAGAGTAATTTAGTTTTTTGGTTTTGTATTTTTTGTATTTGTACGTATTCCTTTTTTCACATGTATTTCATCTTATTTCTGTCCTGTCACTATGTCACAGTTTTTTATTTCACTTGTTTTCATGCGTTTAATTTTTGGTTAAAAATAATGAAGCTAATGAAAGGCCATTTTGTGGCACAGAACAAGTGCCAGATAGCTGAAAGGGAAGATCAGATAATCATCAGCACACACATGGTGTACTCTTTAATAATTTATTAAATCAGCATCACATTTCATCATTGCCAACGTTTTGGGGCCATGCAGGGTTCCTTCTCCAAGGAGACACAGTGCCACCTTGAAGAGGGGACTCTGCCAGCCATGCGATGATAACTACAGCTTTAAAAAACACCTTAATTTTGCCTTCACTCTTGACACCAATGCTTTTTTGACTTACTTTCAGGAAGTAAAATCCCTTAGTTTCGCTAATCTGTACATATTATAAATAGGGTAGGTAAGAGTAATTAGTAAATTATATTTTTTTATTGATAGGATGTCCTCATTATAAAACAATATTTCATATTTATTGGAAACCTGTAATCAGAGAAAGTGTGCCTTGATCCTGCTAACCTCCTTATTTTCAGATGAGAAGCAGCAGAGGCGAATCTCTAATTAGGTGGCCCTTAATGTCTCTGATTAGAGACCTGCTGCTGCCTCAGTCTAGTTATGTTTAGCTCGGATTGCCATCAGGCATATCAAGGCGATCTGAGCCGGCTGGGCCTATTTTCAGTGGTGGGCCTGGAGCTGGCGATCCAGTAACCCCTATGTTAATCTGGCCCTGATTATATTATATTTATATTTACATATATATATTTACCTGATCAAAAAAAATATTGCACTAAGCACAATCATGAAATACATAAAATACACAGCAAACTTCCTTCAAATTAGCTCTCATATGCAAAAAGGTCTCTACGGCACTCGTGTCAATTGAGCAGAGAGCTAAAACATACTAAATGAAACTGAATACAATGAAGCTGGTTTAATTTGCTGCCTTCTCCCTGCACCCCTAGAGGCCTTTTTTCCAAACTATGTAATAGTAATTAGTGTCATCTTGGGACTGGCAGATTAGCAGTTTCCTTGTACTATTTTTGGAATACATTCTTCCCCAGGAATTCATGTTCTGATATCATTTTCACATAAAAATGTTACTTAATACAAAAATGATATCAAGTTTTTCTATTACCTGTTAATATCAAAGAAATGGTTAAGACCACAAAAAATTGGGGTGATTTGGAAAAGATGATCAGTTTAAAACTATCCCTGAAATCCTGCACATAGCTCAGTGGAAATGAATATTCTCTGGCTGTACAGTAGCAGCAAATAAGTTAACAGTGGAACATAAGCTAATATGACTAATGTGAATTTTTTGCATTCCCTAGACACAAAGATAATAGAATTTTTGCTGTTAGCTAGACATAACAAAATTTAAATGTTATTATTGTATTGTGCAATTCTTTATTCACAGTAGCTGAAAAACTGGTCCAAACTAAAATGGTGTTTGCATAACCTTTGCAATAGTATCCACTGAAAGAGAACCTTACCCCTTGCAGGGGTAAATAACAAATTCTGCATATGTAACGGAGAATTATGGGGAGAGCGAAATACACTCATCCCCACAATTAGAGCGGACGCGTGACGAGCAGCTGTCACAGGCCAGCTCTATTGATCAAGAATTGAGGGATCACATAATGGTCAGTTCCTGATCTTCTCTCTGCAGAGAGTGGTGACTGTTTGCAACTACCCACCACAGGGATTCCCCCCTCCCCTCTCTGTTCCGACAGAGCTAAGTGGAAAGACAGCCAGCTGTCAATCAGTTAACGGGGCTCTGTGCTGTCAGCATATAGCAGGCAATAGCCCTCTTTATGCTGAGCTTTGGGTTAAAGGAGGACATTAGTAAATGTCCTCCAGTGACCATGAAGGGAACTACGGCAAAAAAAGGTTGGGCCATAGTTCTTGTTTAATGCCCCACTTCCTCCCCCCTGCTACAACACTGCATTAACCTAAAAAAAATCTGTAGAGAGGAAACGTTAGCTAATATATTTACCTTTCCCCCAGTTGCTTCCTGGGCAAGGGTGACATCCACATCCTTCCCCATCTTGCTGAATAGACGACCCTGTAGTGTGCTACTATTCATTAGAGGAGATTTTGTTGACAGGATGATGACGTCACCCTGCTTCCCCCTTGTGATACAAAAGGTGGAGGAAAGGTGAGTAATGCATCTATTTTTCTCCCTACATTTGTTTAGGTGTAATGCATCATTTTAGCAAAGGGGAAGGGGGCACACTAAAAAATGGTCCTTGCATGGAGTGCAAGTACACTTCAAAGAGACAGGAGCAGTCACTCTGAATACACTTATATCATAGTTTAAACATGGCTAAGGACTCTCACCATGTGTAGTCCTCTATAGCCTGTGGCATTCTGCATTGCTGTAAATATTAGGGTTGCACCGATATATCCGGCGCCAAAAGATATCGGGTGGAAATGGCACTTTTGGCTAAATGCCAAAAGTACAATTTTTCTGCTGATACAGCAGCGCATCCGTGCTTTCTTTCCTCCCCGCTGGGCGCTGCTCTGTGTCCCAGCGGGGAGGAGAGAAAGTGACGGCCGAGCGCTGCGGGAGGAGAGTGCTGTGTTTTTTTTTGGGGGGGGGGCCAAAAAAAGCCTTGCACCAGGGCCCTTTGTTCCTTAGGTCCGCCACTGGTGTTGCCCCCCCCTCTTCCGTATGCTGCTGTTAGGGCCGGGGGGGGGGCCCAAGAAATTGTTTGCCCAGGGTCCAATCAGTATTAAAGACGGCCCTGACCATGTGACAACATTGGTACTTTGTAATTGGCCCACTGCTGTCAAATGCCTTTCCATATCTGCACATACTGGGCATTTTCTGGTCTCCCGGAAGCTGAAAGAATGAGTGATTGAAACAGTGAAGGAGAAGGCAAATGCTTGAGAAGGGAGGGGGGTCAAAGCAAACCTGTTGTCCTGTATTGTCATAACACAGGTGTGATTTAAGGTTCATATATAA
>NW_017306668.1:476032-488319 GCF_000935625.1 Nanorana parkeri | reverse complement strand
ATAATATATATAGCTATATATATATATATATATATATGTATATATAGATCTAGATATATATACCTAGGAGGCAATTTAAATAACAATGAGAAAAAGTAAACGTGAACCGTGATGACAAATAATTTCTATTCTTTTATGCTTCCGAAATGAACCATTTTTTTTATATTTTGTCATTTTTTGTATACATAGCTCCCTTAGCTTATATCATATGCAAGCACTTGAGATCTACTTTATTGATTTATGAGTTACAGAGCTGTGTCATATATATTCTATTCTGAATAAAGTACAAATGAAGATGTCTTTCCCCACTGATTCAGTCTGCAGAGCTATTGCTGTATTCCATCTTTCACGTGCTTTAAACATTTGGACTGCATTACCCACCAATATTTTGTATTTTTCATTCCAATGGGTGTGGTATTGCCACATCTGTCTTTTATTAAAGTAACCATGTGATTTCCATAAACACAAAAAAAAAACGCAATATTTTTCCTTTAAACTCAAATCCACAGTTATACACAATAATATTATGTGCTCTCTATAAGCAAAACACCAAAGTAGGGCATAATTGTGTGTGATCAAAGACTAATCTCTGAGCTGCACATGAGTAAGTGGAGAGGTCGGGACTACTGCCAGGAATACCATAACATCTGCTTGTTTCCAGCTTACACTCTGGAAGTTCAGGGGACAAGTCGCTGGTAATCCAGAGCTGATCTGGATTAAGCACCAAAGATAAAAACAGATTCCAGATCCATTAGCATCAAAATCTCTTTTTTATTTATTTTTTATTATTATTGTGCAGCATTTCTCAGCTTGATTTAATGCATATATGTTATGGGAATATCCTCCACTAACACAATGCTACATATTTTTTTCTTAAAGCTGAACTCCAGGTAGGTATAAAAGACATACATTAATGCAGCTCTGTGTTCATTAATATATCCGAAAAGGTAATTTTTAATGCAAGAAGGGTAAGTACCTTGATTTATACTTGGTTGCAGTCCATGTCCAGCAGAGCTCAGACTGGGAGAGGAAGCAGTACAATGATTCAATCAGTTGTGCTGCAGTGCTCATGTGTCAAAAAGGAACATGTTGATAAAAGGAGAGAGCAGAGTGACAGAGAAAATGGCTGATCAGTGTGCTTCTTCTCCTTTCACTGCGCAGTCACATGGTGGGGGCGGGGCGAAGACCATAGCTGGATGGAAGACATGTTTGGTGAGACATCAGACTCCCTGCGAGGTCCAAGCCCATCCTGGCTTCCCTGCCAACTACAGCAGATGAAGTTCCTCCTGGCCCTCCATCCCAGGAATAATTCATGACCCTGACCTGGTTCATACCCGAGCACTTGCAGGCTTCACGCTTGGTCAGACAGCTCATAGATAATGCACCTTCCCCAGGCAAGAGGCCTGGGGGAGAAAAAGGCTCTCAGATGATCAGACCTGGATACTTATGTACTCTCTCAGCATGCACCACTGGTTATGAAACCCCTAGTGATTGACTGGAGACACAAATATATCTATAGAATTGGTTGTTCTGATTTGTGGCAAGGCTGGACTCTCAGGTGGGCTATGTGGGCTCTCAGGTGGGCTATGTGGACTCTCAGGTGGGCTATGTGGACTCTCAGGTGGGCTATGTGGACTCTCAGGTGGGCTATGTGGACTCTCAGGTGGGCAATGCGGACTCTCAGGTGGGCTATGCGGACTCTCTGGTGGGCTATGCTGACTCTCAGGTGGGCTATGTGGACTCTCAGATGGTCTATGTGGACTCTCAGATGGTCTATGTGGGCTCTGAGGTGGGCTATGTGAGCTCTCAGATGGCTGTGTGAGCTCTCAGGAGGTCTATGCTAGCTTTCAGGAGGCTGTGCAGGAAGTTTGGGGGTCTCACCGGGTGTCTGAAGGTGGGCAGCATGCTTTCAGGAAGGAGCCACAGGGGGAGGAGAAGATGTGCTTGCCAGCCTGTTCCTGTTTACAGGCACCCGCAGCTTCAGGCAGATTTGCTGCCTGAGGTCCTGCTCTTGCTGGGGACCTCAGACAGCCGCACCTGTCAAAAAAAAAGTGCCGGTATCATTACTTAGTCAGTTGACCTTACACCCGAACACAAGATTCAAAAACTGGACTGTCCATGTTTAAACAGATGTGTGACTGTTTACACCCATTTACCCCTCACCTCTGGCCAGGTCCAGGAAAACCAACAGATCTGAGATCCATTTCGACAGAACTGATTGTGCCAGATCAGGGGTAATCTAATGTAATACATGTCCATTTACATCCAATCCCCTATAGACCAACATGGGTCTGGGTCATTTCAGTTTTTTTCTACCATCCCAAGATGGAGGAAAAAAACTGGACAGACACGTATATTACAAAGGTGACATCCGATCTGTACTGCTCCAATCAGGAGGGGATCCAGTCACGGTAGAGCTATGTAAATCTCATGAATGTCCAGAAAAACAAATTCTTTGGTAGGTAAAACAGTTCCCTTTTGTCTTTTATCAGTGTATTTAGATGTTTTCTTGGGTGTCAGATTTAAAACTAATCTGAACTGAAGGACATTTAGGTTGCTAAAGCACTGTGCTTCCTAAATAATTGTAATTTCTGTTAAATAAAATACAGTGTTCACCTTTGTAAGCCTTTTCTGCATGTAAGTGATCTCCTGCAGCCTCTTTCAACCATTTCCAGTCTATATGCACTCCAGCAACTGTTGCATGTCATTTTTCACAGTGACAAAATTGGACCATGCCTGTGTGCTATGTTTGCCAGCATCGCCATTTGTATTCTCCATTGAGAGACTGTATGACAGGTTGACAACACAGGAGAGCAGTTTGGAGACAAGGACAGAGGGTTGTCACCCTGAAACAAGAAGTGCCTGAACAAGAACTGTCAGAATTGTCAGGTGTTATATTATTAAATGTGCCATTCATTTCGTTCCGAATCAAAAGTCAGACGAATTTTCAGAAATTCGGACATCTGGACACATCCAAATTTCCAAATCCCAATGCATCCGAATGTGTCTGAATCCGAATTTCCGTTTATGAATTTTGGATCCTGTCTGAATTTCATTCAAAAACGAAACTGAATCGGACATGTGACTTTTCTGGCCAATCAGATGTGTTTGTCTGTTTAATTTTGTCTGTATGGATCTGAACACAAATTTTCGTTACGGCAACATAGGAGCCATATACAGTATATACATGTAATACTAAAGCTGAAGCTCCTACAAATTCAGGATCCGAATTTCTGGAATGCATTTGGGAGCTCCCGAATGCCATTCGGGTCTGGGAGCCATATACATATATTACTAAAGCTGAGGCTCCCAGACCCGAATGGCATTCGGGAGCACCCAAATGCAATTCAGAAATTTGGATCTCGAATGCCACTCAGGTCTGGGAGGGTCAGCTTTAGTATTAATATCGGTATATGGTTTTCTGTGGTATTCGCAACGAATATTCGTAAACTCATTCGAAACTAACGACAATTCGGATGTCGTTCAAATCTGAAACATGAACCAAATTAAATTTTGGATCCGAATCCCGATTTCCAAAATAACAAAATATCCGAACCAAATTTTTCCACAGCTTATATGTCTTTTATTAAAACTGTAGATTTGAAAACATATTACATTTTTGGCAATTTTCAGAAACCTATTAAAGCTTCTATGACATATTAGTGATTGCATTTACCAGTCCACATTAAAGTAAATTGGTTACATATGATGTAAGATCACAGTGTTGTTAAATAGGGGAAAATACTTTTACTGTTGAGAGTTATGCCACCATTGCTGAGTATTCATCAATTGAAACATAGCACTTTAGGCACTTTTATTTAAGTCTCTGATACTTTTCAGATGCAAGTTGCTGGCCATTGCACTGATTGCAGACAGTTATTTAGCATGGCTGCCACTAGACTAACATGTAACAATACTTTGTTCTTATTTCTTGGACACAGCCAGGGAATATGAAAAATTATGTAATGCATATGTGCTGAAAAGTCTGGGACCCCGTCTTCTACCATTTTTGTATGCCCAATGTAGCTGTAGACAGAATGTTGGAACTAAAATGATGCTTCATAAGTCATGCATTCCAGTTCTCTGTTTGCATGCAGGCTATGCACAGGGTAGGAAGAATTTTCTAAATGGTCAATTACTGAGAGACACAAGGGGCAGCCTCAGAGGTTAAAACCCCACATGCTTATAAGATCTAGGGTGATGAGTCTTGAGGAGGAGAGAGCTCAAAACAGACCTCAGTCGATGAAGAGGGTCGAGGAGCAGAAAAGCAAGGCAAGGAGGGTAGACAGTAAAGTTGGCCATACAGCAGTGGAATTTTGTTTGAAAGCATTTGTTTTCAGAACCTTTGTTCAGCTAAAGGAGAATTAGTGTGAGAAAAAAAATATACTCTTCTCAATTCTTAGAGCCGGCGCGGGCCAGTCAGCTGTCAGATGCTGGCTCTATACCAAGAGCTGAACAATCATGTTCATCATCGCTCAGCTCTTGATGTCTTGTCCCTGCAGAGAGTGGAGATTGTTAGTCACAGCTCCCTGGAGGAATTTCTTCCTCCCCTCTCTGTTCCTCCAGTACTCATTGGAGGGACAGACAAGGGAGGGGGTGGGCACAGATGGCTCTAGCTCTAGAGAGGTAGAGCCAGCTGTCAATCAGGCAGCTGGGTGGATCCCAGCAATATTGTTGGGATCCTTCTTGGCTGCTGTATGGCTCTGTAGCAGTAGCCTACTATATGCTAGCTTTGAGTCACAGAGCTTTGAGTCACAGAAGTATATTAGTAAATGTACTCCTGTCACCCATACGAGAAGAAAAGCCAAAAAAAAGGTTTGACTTTACTTCTCCTTCAATGACGTTAAATTGATGATTGTTTTTGATTGTAGTAACAAAACAAAAAATAGAAGTAACAGGATAGAAAATTGGGAATGTGGTTTTCTCGTTCAAGAATATATATAGGCAGACTTGAAAAGTTACTGAAAGATCTACTTTATTGTTTGTCTTAAAGTAGAATAAGATTTGATGCAATGTTCTTGACCTGAGGTATTACAATCACAGGACAGATGATGCGAATATAAATACTATCATGCCCATTTAGACTGTCGCGGTTCAAGTTGCTTGGTCCCTCAGAGGGACCGAGCAGAACAGAAAAATAGTTTAAAAAGTACAAAAAAGTAAATAGAAAACCATTGTGCGGCTCCGTGTCAAAAAAGTACAAAAAAAGTAAATAGAAAACGATTGTACGGCTCCGTGTCAGAATAAAGAATAAAAAGAAAAAGCAGCTGTCTGGAGATCAGTGTCCCTGGTTAGCTGGTAACCAGGGACGCTGATCTCTATGCAAGTGGCAGGAGCCAGCCCTAAGATCACGGCTGGCTCCGCCCAGCTGTCAGAAGCAGGCTGTCGGCCTTCCAGCTTCGGCTTTCAGCGCGGCTCAGCCAAGCCGAGGCATATGCCTTCGGCTCGACTGAGCCGCTCGGCTGAGTTCGGGAGCTGTACGAGCTATTGTGAATAGCCCGTACAGCAGCCTGTACTGTGTCCTGGGGCCGAAGCTAGCAGAAGGATACATTCCAGGATAATTTCCAATTTCAGGGACAATGGTCACCAGTACGAAAACAAAGGATAACATTACCTAACAAGGTTGCAAACAGCAATTACATTTTCAGATTTGAATTTTCAGTAAGTCATTCAGAGTAGGACAGGACACAGTGGCTCTGGTGAGGCTACTCTCCAGAAAAATGGGACCCAGAGTTGAGAATACACATTTACAAAGTCTAATGAGAGCACCAAACAAAGGGTCTGGGAGTCCAAAGTCTTTAATATTGGTATTAGTTTATAATTATTTGTTGTGTTAGTGTAAATAATTCTCACAATGCATTGGTGGATGCATGTTTTCCTGCAATTGACTAATACCAAAATTAAAGATTTTGAAGCCCAAGACCCTTTGTTTGGTGACTTTGTACATATTGCAATAAAAACTTGTGGTTCTGTTCTAAAAATGTATTAGTGCTTGTATCTGTGAGTACTTGAACAATTAGTTGTACTTTGTCTTGAAAAAATGGTATCTATATATATATATATATATATAGCAAATCATACATTAAAACAGGGATGCACAAATCCCAGGAGCCCCGTAGCCAATGCTCCTGAAAAATGACAGCTGCCTCCTAACTTTTTTAAAGTTTTTCTCTAGTCTAGTCTTGGAGCTGGAATAGTATCTGTACTTGTACTTGTAACGCGTAAGGTACATCCCTACAAAAAACTAAACAAAGTTTTGGCTATAAAGTGGTCATATGAAGAGTGAAACATGTGAGATGCTATTGCTGATCTTCCCTACAAAAGAAGATAGTTGCATGGCTGCCATGTTGCTCCTCTGGTTTCAATATATTCCAAGAAGTCTACATTTACATACAAGTTGGTAATTCTTAACCTCCTTTTGAAAATGTAACTTGCCTGGGTAATATTGTAACCCACAGATGTTTAAGACACTGACCCCAAGCAATTATGCAGATCAGGGAAGTCACAAGTTCTAATTTACTGTACATACTTGATAATGGACATTGACTGAAAGTATTGAAACCAGAAAATTAGCAATAAAGCCAGGGCAGTGGCATTTTTAGAAACGTCATCCTCCATGTTGCTCTTATGACAGGTTTCCATAAAAGGCCAACCTTTTATTACAGAGGAATTTATTACAGAGAAATCAGATGTTATACATTTTTGCAGCCTTTTCAGGCAAAATAGAAGGTAATGGAAAGGTCTCATAAACTGAACTGTTGAATACAGTAAATAAATGTGACTGCAGATAGCAGAGATGTTGTGGTGTTGTTTATCCAAGGTTACATAGTTTCGGGCAGCTTACAAGCTTATACTTACCATGATCAAGTAACAGCAATTTAAAAAATATTTTGAAACGAATATATAGGTTTATAAAACAGTTTGAGGTGATGCGTGGGGCACATTTGATCTGTATACAGCAGGGTTTGATTCTTCAGTGTTGTGTACATAAGTCCACTGCAATATCATGAATATATGACTCAAGCTTTCACAAACTAAAAATCAAGCATTTACATATACTCCAAAGAGTCACTCAACTCAAAAATGAGATTTCATTTTTTGGTAGATGCTGGAGAGCTAAAGTATATCTAGACCCAATCACAAAGGTCACATATAAGCTTTACCATGTTAATGTGGCAAAAAGAAATTGCCAGAAACAGATTGTTTGGAATAAGATGAAATTGTATACTCTCTTCTCCCGCTGCTTGCACCTACAATCTGTGCATTAAGCTGGCCATACGTGGTAGCCTGAATTGGCCAAAATGTGATCTGTGGGTGGCTCTGTTGACACCCATCCATTCAAAAAAGTCGACTTTTGTCAGCTTATGAGCTGCAGTCACTGTTCGGGTATTCTGACAACTGTGGGCACTAGCTGTTTGCAAACAATAGCACATTTGGGAAGATTCCCCCATCCACACCGTTTAGCATGGATGGGAATATCAAGCATTTATTTCTCAGTTTCTCCATTTATGGCTAGCTTCAGACAAGAAAAGCCACTGGCTGAAGATCCTGAAGAAGCTGACAGTTCCAGGACTGAGTTTTGATTTCCTGGCTCCCCACCAAACCACCTTATCTTGCTACAGGACAAAGTGATGTAGCTACAAAGCAAAATATAGGTGAACACTTAACATACCACCATTAGCAACCATTCGCTCAGTAAGCCCAAATTGAAGGTGTCACCTGTAAAGATGATCACACTGTACAGAGCACTACAGCAAGGATCACTTAGTCATGAAAAGTGCCAGTGATGTGGTGTATAGGTACCCCTACTTTATCCCCGAAGGTCGGCCGTATTAACAGCGGTGGTTTCAGCAGGGATAATGAAGAACAAGGTTATAATAAGCAGCTTTATTTGGTGCCATAACATGTTTGTGAGATGCCACTCCACCTCTTCATCAAGAGAATACAAATTTATTCTCATAATTTTTTTCCATTTGAACCCCCGGTCCTAAAAGTAAAAAGCTCTCATGAAGGTAACACTGTCAGTGCCAAACAATCTATCATTTTAAAGCTAAGGTTCATGCCTACATTAATTATAAAGGTTTATCTGTGGCAGTGAGTTCCAGACCCTAACTGATCTTACTGTGAAGAACCCCCTTCGCCCCTTGTGCTGGAATTTTTTTTCCACCAATTTTAGGTGGTGGCCAGTAGTTTTTGTAATGGAGTTAATTTTAAACCGTTTATCGCTAATGTTGCTACCACCATTGAACATTTTGTACATGGAAATCATATCCCCCCTTAATCTCCTCACCTCCAATGTGAACATGTTTAAATTTAGTAGCCTTGTCTCGTAGCTCTGGTCCTCCATACCCCTAATTAGTTTGGTTGCCCTCCGCTGGACTTTTTCCAACTCAAGGACATCTTTTCTTAGTACTGGTGACCAGAACTGGACCGCGTACTCCAGATGAGGTCGAACCAATGATCTATAAAGTGGCAAAATTATAGACTTGTCCCTGCAATACATCCCCTTTTTAATACAGGACAAGACCCTGCTAGCTTTGTTTACAGCAGCCTGGCACTGCAAGCTACCTTTCAGTTTGTGGTCTACAATGACCCACAAATCCTTCTCCATTTCTGACTTCCCTAGCGGCATACCCATAATTGTATAACCCATTTGTTTATTTTTAATTCCAAAGTGCATTACTTTGCATTTATCGACAAGTAATGCACTTTGGAATTAAAAATAAACAGTGTTTTCATAACTAGACAATAGAAAAACAAAAACAAAAGAAATATAACAATATAACATAGAAAACAGTGTGGGAAATAAAAACAGATATGATTCATACTGAACATATCTTTTTTGTAGAAAAGCCTTATAAGTGTTTGTTAAATTAAATATAAACGGGAGAAAAATGTATAAATAGAACTGACATTTTTGTATTTTATAGCGTCTTTTGTACCGACATCCCAAGCATAATGAATAAACAAAGCACATGAAACACAAAACTGAGACATTTAAGGTACTCACTATACCACCTAAATCAGTTAAAATAAATATTTATTACATAGACAATCTTTAAAATCCACATGACTACATACAAAAGAGATAAAAACATGAAATTAGCACTAAATTAGATGCAATATATCCCTCCTGAATCATAAATAAATATAACACCCAGTACTGCGGTTCAGCTGAGTTTTCACAAAGTGACACTTGCCACGGTTGGCGGTTCATGAATCGGACAGCACCTGCACTTACCCCGAAGATTTGAGAACTGTTCGGATTCTCATTACTGTCTATTTTCTTTTTTGGTTCCAAATTGCATTATTTAACAGGTTAACGGGTATACACTTACCGCGAGTAGTTTAGCCTTACTGTTTCTAGCGTCAACCAGGACACTCATATGTACCTAATACAACCTTTAGGTACATCCACAATGTTCACATTATGATAATATTCTCCGGTTTATTTAGATTGTTCACTTCTTAGTTAGGAGGTCAGCCTCCCGTTCTGGTGTTCCCCATGCGCTCCACACTTCACTACCTCGACCCAGGACGTTGACCTGGTTTCGGTGGAGTGAACAAATTACTAATTTCAGGTTCAGAGTCTTCACCCCTATACTAATACTGCAATATATTGATATTCCCCTTACCCCCTCCACCCTCACCACCCCCCCTGCCTTCCCATTTGTTTGTGTCTTCGTCATCCCGCTCGCCCTTCCCCGTCTTTGCCTCTCCCTGTTGCCACCTTCGGCCCCTGGACTATAATAGACATGTCACTTAAGATAGTGTCTCTCAACGTTCAGGGACTTAACCATCCCAACAAGAGGGTCAAAGCCTTTAGACACTTTGCAAAAATTAGAGCAGATGTCTTACCTGCATTCTAATTATTCCCTGTTTTTTTCAGCTTCCGCATCTACAAAACACAGAGGAGTCCTAATAGCGTTCGGTCGCTCCACTCCATTCATATGTCAGAAAGAGATCAAGGATCCAGAGGGAAGGTCCCTAATACTGGTAGGCTCTATCCATGAACACACGGTTACGATGGTATCTTATTATGCCCCGAACACAAATCAACTAGGATTTATCACTCACCTTCTCCAGGTACTAGACCTCCATGCTAAAGGGACATTGATCTTGTGTGGGGACTCCAATTTACTGCTACATCCTCATGTTGATCGACATGATCCCAACCACCCGGCAGCCCCCTCTACAGACATATCTGCGGCCAAGCGCTTTAGGACCTTGCTGACCCAATACCACCTAGTTGACTCCTGGAGAGAAATACACCCCCTTAAAGAACAATATACGTTTTACTCCAACCCCCACAATGTCTTTTCACGCATTGACCACATTCTATTACGCCCAGACGCCCTTACACAGGTATCCTCAGCAGAAATCACTCCAATCCCCTGGTCAGATCACGATTCAGTTAGTATTATTCTCGCCTTAACTATCCCCCGACCACACAGCTTCACTTGGTCTCTGCGAGACTCTTTACTCACAAATCCTGATATTCTGGCTGCGACCCAGGCTTCTCTGACCGAATACTTCCAGTTAAATACTGACGGGGTCACTTCACCGACAACACTGTGGGAGGCTCACAAACCCACTATTAGAGGTCGGCTGATTCAGCTTGCATCCCAAGCCAAAAAGAAACGGACATCTCGCATTGACCAATTGGAATCTGAACTACTAGTGGCGTCCCAAAATTTTCAACAGAAACCCACTCCCGAACACAGATCTCGTTTGTTCCATATAAGAACAGAACTTAATCTTTGCCTAACACATCTCTCAAACGATAAATTAGCCTGGACCAAACATAGGTTCTATATTAAAGGAGACAAACCGGACACAATGCTTGCCCATAGACTGAGGGAAGCTAATCCCAGAAAAAACCCTATCCAACTTCGCCTGGGGGGGACCCCTGTCACTTCCCACCCCGGCAAAATTTTAAAGGCTTTTCAATCACATTTACAACATCTTTACCGTGCCACCGACACCCTCGATAAATCTAAATTAGACACATTTTTCGCCACTTTAAACCTTCCCGCCCTCTCTGAGGAACACGTACAGCAGCTTAGCTTTGGGAAACGCCCTGGGCCTGATGGCCTTGGCGCGTCCTACTACAAAAGGTTTGCTGACACCCTAGCAACACCTATGGCGGAGTGTTTTAATGCTTTGCGCACGGGGAGTGAACTGCAAACAGAATCCCTCCTATCCTCCATATGTATGATACCCAAACCGGACACTGATCACACGTCCTGCACCAACTATCGCCCAATCTCAGTAATCAATGCAGACTTGAAAATACTGACCTTAGAGGGGGTTTGGGACTCCCCTCTTTCCACAAATACTATCAGGCGGCCCAACTGACCCCTTTGGTGTGCTGGTATGGGAAGGGCGAAATGCCACTGTGGGTCTCATTAGAGGCCTATACTTGTTCCCCAATTTCTCTCCTCAATCTTCCCTGGCTCCCCCCCCAAATTTGGCAGAACATCTAAGAACCCAATTCTTACACACACCCTGAAAGTCTGGGAAGGATTGCACCGTCACTTAAACTGGGTCTCCCCTCAGCTACCTCTACTCTCCATTCACGGTAACCCAATGTTTCAGCCGGCATACACCAACCCAGTAGCTTTCGCACATTGGCGTGTCAAGTCCTTGAGTTTACTTAGAGATTTCTGTTCTGACACTGACATCACCCCATTTCCAGTGCTTCAAGCCAAACACCACTTGACCCCACGAGACATCTTTCAATATTTGCAAATCAAACATTATATACTAACTCTTTTGGATAAGTCAATGTCCCCTCCCTCCCTCACCACATTTGAGGAGTTCCTACTCGATGACACAAAACACAGAGGGCACATCTCAGTTTTATATGCTATGATTCTTGACCACCTGCAGACTCCACTCCCCACATATGCCTCCAAATGGGAACAAGATCTGGGGTGCTCTATCCCGGCTGAGACATGGTCTCAAATTTGGATGACAACCTCACGGAGCTCAGCAAATGTCCAGGCAATTGAAGCCAACTATAAGCTACTCCTACAGTGGTACCTGGTACCCCTCAGGATCTCCAGAGCCATCCCGTCCTACTCACCAAACTGTTTCAGGGGCTGCCGGGTGGAAGGGTCAGTCTATCACATTTGGTGGGATTGCCCTAAAGTGAAGAGATTTTGGCATAGAGTATACCAACTTCTGTACACTGTCACAGGCAAAACATTTCGCAAGGACCCCTTGGAAGCCCTACTACATAAGAAACCGTCGGTGTGCACTGTTAGGCAATACCGTCTGGTCAC
>NW_017306668.1:457016-475342 GCF_000935625.1 Nanorana parkeri | reverse complement strand
CTGGTACCCCTCAGGATCTCCAGAGCCATCCCGTCCTACTCACCAAACTGTTTCAGGGGCTGCCGGGTGGAAGGGTCAGTCTATCACATTTGGTGGGATTGCCCTAAAGTGAAGAGATTTTGGCATAGAGTATACCAACTTCTGTACACTGTCACAGGCAAAACATTTCGCAAGGACCCCTTGGAAGCCCTACTACATAAGAAACCGTCGGTGTGCACTGTTAGGCAATACCGTCTAGTCACGTTTATACTCACTGAAGCCAAGAGGGTGATTGCGAAGGCTTGGAAATCCCCGGACATACCGTTTGCGGAGGTCAAACGTAGAGTATTGAGAGTGATGTTCTTTGAAAAACTTACTGCTCTCCAAAGGGATGCTTTGGTATCATTTCGTAAACTGTGGGAACCATGGATTGAGTCATACCATCCTCCCTCCTTTGATATGGAATCCTTGATCCTTTGATATCTCAATAACGGAAGCTTTCACAAAATGTATATCCGGCCTCCTATCCCGACTGCTCCCCATATATCCCCTTCCTCTCCCATTCCTTTTACCTAGTTGGAACCAACCACTTCATACTTAGCCTCTGAACCTTGGTCCCAAAGTTTTCGTAACAATGTTTGTAGTACTTATACCAATGGAAGGTAGTCCTTGAGGACTGCACTGTTTGACTGTACCATTATATCATAGAAACCTGAGTTTGTAACCTTTATTTGATACTGCGTTTTAATACACACTGAATGTGAAAGTGTGATCACTGTTGTAAGCATTTAAAACAAAACAAATAAAAACTTTTTGAAAAAAAAATAAAATAAATAAATATAACACCCATGTGACCAACATATTCATCCTATATTACACTACTTTATGTTAGATCTTAATATCAAAAATGTGATAAGCCAACTCTATGTGGTCCCCTTCATCAGGAGTGACATGGAGGTAAATGCTTTATAAATACATAGGACTGAAGATTATTACAAGAAAAACAGTATATCATCATTTGCCTTCAGCAAGTATGGTGACCATCATCACTATTGTTCCATCTGTTGCTGTACATGGGTGCAAGCTCCAACTCTTATGGGACTAAGAAGGGGTTAAAATCTCCTATTGGGAGGGTCTGTGATGGAGCTCCTGTGCCTGTACACCTGCTGTGTCTATTGTAAGGGGTTCTCACTTTCATTGCTTTTTTTGCATTTATTTTAAAAAATGTAAAAAGGAGGTGCTGGAGCAGACAGAGGTGGTGGGAACTCCAAAATCTTCCAGGTGTAAAGAACAGAGTTGGGGAATAAAGTAGAAATATCCTGCTGTTTAAATAGCCATGTCATTCGAGAAGCCAGGGGTGACCGGTGCTTTGCGATTTCTTTCTCCATAATGTCTTACAGTTTTAATCTTTTACAGCCCAACTCCAGGTTCCTCGTTCCCCCACTTTTTTCTGTTTTTTATTTTTGTATTTTTAACTTACCTATTTCTGAATTACCTTCCTCTCCCAGCAGAGGTAGGTATCCCTGATGCACAGGGTGGCGCCAATGTCATTACATCAGTGCTGCTTTCTGCATCCATACACTGTAAGTGTACTGTGGGAGACAGATCCGAATGGAAGATGAGTATTGCAGCCAGGGCTATTTTTTTTATCTGGCTGGGTTGGGCTTTACAGAAATATAAAATATACAGCAAAGAAAGGTGAATCTGTATCTTTGTGGATTAGATGTGCGTAGTTGGCACCAAGATGAAATTATCATGAAGGAATAACTATCTTTGTTGCCCCAAGCACCAGAATTTTCCATTATTTTCTGCATTGGGAGATGAACAAGAAGCACATTCATTGCTAGGGGGCAAAAATATCACTTTTCTTTCAAAAACATTCAATCGCATGACCCAGTGTTTTAATATCCCTGCAAAATACCTTCAAGCAATATTTCGGGGGTTTTTTTCTAGCCCAGGAAAAAAGTAGTTCAAACTGTCAAACAAATATATTATCTAAATAAAAAATGTATGTGCACACAACAGTCTTAAATGTGCCCTGAAGTGTTCGTAAAACACAGATGTGCATTAAAACAGCTATGTCCTTGTAGGTTAATAACTGTACAATGTGTATCACCGTGACTGGGCTGCTTTGACACAAACCACATTTGTCTAAAACTTCGTAATACTAATGCTTGCAATGTTTTCCATTAACTAACAAAAGTTAAAGTATTACTACTTTGCAGCGACAACAGCAATTCAACTATTTAGATCAAATAATTTCAAAGGGCACATTCATCAAAGCAAACTGGCCTGAAACATGTGACACTGGTGTCAATTAAAGCAGACCTTGAATGGCAGTGGGGGGCTGCATATTAGCAAGCTCCCCTCTCCCCAAATAAATAAAGCTACACTAAAGAGGAAAAAAAACATTAGAAAAAAAGAATAAGATAACTTACACCCCTACTTCCAGCGCACATGCCTAGAGTTACATCACAGGGGAAGTCTGTAGTACAGGAACGCATTACCATGCGATCTATGATCCTTAGCTATCCCGGGAAAAGGCTCAATGACATCAAAGGCACCTACAGTAAGGGGTGTGAGGTGAAAGTTTTTTCTTCCAATTTTTATCTTTTTTTTCCCCTTCAACCAAACATTTTTAATTAAGGGGTAGTGGGCTTGCTGGTAAGCAGACCTTGCATTTTCATGTACATTTCATTTACTTACAGTTTACATCTACTTTGTGGTTTGGTGGGTCAGTTGAAGATGGATATTTTTGTGAGGGATGTTATTTTGTACTTTTTCAATAATGTAAAAAAAAAAAAGGAAAAAGAGAAAGTGAACAGTGTGGTGCGTTGCAAAAAAAAGAAAGCACCGCACCTCTCCATAACGCACACCCGGACATACGTGTTATATGGAGCATAATGCATACAGGCTGGTGTGGATGTGCCCTGAAGGTGACTAGATTGATGTAGTCAATTTACTATTTTCTGTTTTTCTGGAATGGAAAGCACAATGTGTTAAAGCTACTATAGAATTATAATAGTATTCTAGATTTTTCCTTTTTTGCTAGAAATTTCCAGTTTTCTTCTACCAGTATGTCTAGTGTCAGCATCCATATGATGAAAATATTGTTACAATGTTCATTTACATATTAACAATATATTTTAGTGCATTTTTTGCTTTTAAAGCCCATCTCTGGACAAACAAAAAAGTACCCTTGCAATGGGACTGCCCCCGCGCTACAAGGGTTAAGTGCTCATTTTTTTCTAGGAACTTTACTTGTATGATCCCTGTTTTCCCCCGTGGTCATCACTCCCCTCTTCTTCCACTCTGCTCCGGCTGTGGACTGTCCCTCCGCATCCTCACAATTAATGCAGGTCTATGGTTCTTTCATCAGACGTGCTGATGTCAATGGATCGCTGGGGAACAGGGGAGAAGAGACTGACCTAGCAGCCTGGAGGTAGCAGACTGGATTAGGAATCGGGTAAGTAAATCTGCTTTATTCCAGTCCCCTAGAAAAAAAAGAGCAGTTAACACTTTCTATGCAGGAGTAGTCCCACTGCAAGGGTACTTTTTTTTTGCCTGGCAATGGGCTTTAAGATAGTCAATCCACCAGCATCACTAGCAAAGCAATGTCTTTACTACAAAACATTTGTTCTGTTTAATCTCTTTAACTTTAACTTTAAGTCAGTTGGTGAACATTTCTTCTTCAATAATTCACCCGAAATGATCGAAAACTCATGCCATTCCCATCATGTACACCTATGTCAAGTACCCCAGAGGTTATAAAGGACCTAAACCTATATTATTCTTTACAGCTGAACTCCAGACAAACAGCAAAATACACAGTTGAAACACACATATAGGAGTTGTTTTACCTACCAATGGATTTGTATTTCTGTCTATCCGTTTACACAGCTCTACTACACTGATCAGCCCTGTCTGACAAGTGACTTGATCTTTCTCTGCTGCAGTTCAGTAATACATACAGGTCTTGTCCTTCTCCTAGCCTGTGACTGAACAGTGAAAGGAGAAGCACACGACTCATAAGCTTGTCGCTCTGTTAATATGATCTCTCCTCCTATCAGCATGCTCCTTGCATTGCAGTACAACTGATTGGCTCCTTGTGCTACTTCTCCTTCCCCCAGTCTGGGCTCTGCTGTACAGGAAGTGCAAGAGGCTGATATTACATCACATGCAGGAACTTACACTGCATGCATTAAAAAGTACATTTCATAATGCATTAATACATACAGACTTTTATTTCTTTCATATATCCCTGTGTTTCAGCTTTAATTTTACCTTAAAATATTAATGTGTTTCCCACCCAACGAAAAGAAAATGAGTTTATTATAATTTTTATATAGCATTGGCAACTATTTCCTTTTAAACACAGATTCAGACACAGGCTTACAAGGCCAAACCTTGTTGCTTCAAGGTTACTGTTGAGAGAGGTTCCAATTTGTTTCATAATGTATCATAATAAAACCCACATACTCCCCAGTATGCCCTATATGAAACAGCAGGACCCCTGTTACATCATTTAATATAGTGCCCTGGAAGACTAAAACAGATTTAATACTACTGACATATTACTTTCCTATCTCAGCGAACTGCAAAGATAACTGTTGATAAAAAAAGAGTTTACATCTCCTAGTGAAGAGAAAGCATTGAAAGAAGACGGAAACCCCTCTTTGCTGCTACATGGAAGAAAGTTTATTTTGTTATACTAAAGTGGAAATCTTCTGAAAGTAATTATTTTTAACATGAGATATGACATATTAGAAAATGTTCCAGTCTCATTTTGTGCAGCAGTTGAAGTTTTAGATTTCTTCAAAATTATTCCAACTCTGTTTGCTGCTTTAGTGAAAACAGCCCGCCGTTTACAACACACAATAGCTCCGGCTACATTTTCACAAACACAAGTGAATATAGGAAATAGAGCCTCAAAGCAGGAAGTTTAAACGTTATATTCATGTATTTAACCCTGTGCCAGAGTGTTTGAAATATAGGGCAAGCCCGGAATACATGGCTGGTTGTGCCTTGTGATCCGCAATCTTACCAACAGAGCTTTTTGGAAATAAGCGATTTTAGTATCAACACATAAAGATTGGATGATTTTTTTCTAGCATTCTCACACACGGTCTCACACTCTTCTAGAGGCACTGACTGACCAAATACATTTTCCAGTAAGTCATAAATCCATGCTTTTGGTAATAGAAATACAGTATACTTTCCCTTGAAGTTAAACCCAGCAGGGTATGGGCAAGGACAGACTCATTCTGCCTTTCTGGCTTTTTAAATTATAGTAGTCTTTTAAGGCCTTTCTGAGAGCTCCATTACTTTCAGCCTGCAACCCATTTAACATAGTAGGTACTTGAAATGACACAACAGATAGCAACATTGAAAAACTCAACAAAGTTGTCACTCTGTTCCTTTGAGAAAAGGACCGTGCGAGCCCCACAATGTTGTCAATCATCTTATGACATTCTTTAACAAAGAAGCAGTGAAAAGAACATTATGGAGTTGTGGTAAAGTAACACTAAACAGGAGTTAAATCTTAAAAACGCATTCAAGTACCTTAGCTATTAACAAAAATGTATCTTATTTGTGTATCACTCAGCTGTAGATCCTCAAATCATCTCTGAAATGGTGCTGACACTGTCCTTCCTTCTGGAGGGTGGCTACTTTTGTTCCCCATGGTCCTTGTGTCTGTTGTATAGTAGTCACCGTTCCAAGCTCACTCCCCTTGATGGACTACAATTTTACATTTAGTTTATTCATTTGTATTGCAATTGTAGTCCATCACGGGAGCGAGCCTGGAGCAGCGCCTGCTTTGCAACACACACGGGGACCATGGGGAATAAAAGTAGCCACCCTCCAGAAGGAAGGACAGTGTCAGCACCAATTCAGAGTTGATTTGAGTATTTACAGCCGAGTGATACACAAATATGCTACAATGTTTGTTAATAGTTGAATGCATTTTTGAGATTGAACTCCTGAGTTTAGTGTCACTTTAAATAAGATAATCACACAGGGGATGATTGGAACGAAGGTAAGCGTATTACACATAGCACAGTTTAATAGTAAAAATTGGGATTTTCACCAATCACACATCTAGAGCCTTTTCACATATGCTTTTAGTTCCTTATTTTATTTCAGTTCAGCTCTAAATTTTATTGTCACAGAAAAAAATAACCAGATGGAATATGCATAAAAAATGCTCAGTTATGGACAATTTATGAGTTTCCTATCTAACTGCAATTTGGGGTTCTGTTATCTGAACCTTTGATCCATAGGTGAAATATAACATTCAATCCTAAACTATTAAACACCTTGTAAATCACACAAGAACATAAAACTAAAATTCTCAGAAAACTCATAAATTTCCCCTATACATATACATCCTATAACCTACATGTGAACTCAGCCAATGTACAATAACAGCTAAGTTCACTTTGTAAGTTTCATATGCCAGATTGCACTTCTTTTGCATGAATGAGTATGAATGCCAAGAAATAATATTCATAAGTGCTTATGCCCTAACAAACAAATCAAGATTTTGGAATACCAAGCTGAGCATACCATGTGAATCGTTCTATAATTGGCATGCTTTGTTTTGTTATGTTAAGTACAGCACTAAACATCTGCCCATAAAAGTTAATGATGGAGCAAGAATTACACAGCAGAACAGGTCCCCACTGCATCTTCCTGCAATTACTTTCAGAAGTAAAGATAATATTGTCTTTAACTATGTATACTGCTCGATGTCTCCTTAGAGAAGCATAAGAAATTTTAACGTTTCAGCATCTTAATCTTGTATTCTATATTTGGAGGCCAAGATTATATTTTCTCATCAGATGAAGGCAATGAGAAAAAAGAACAGAAAAACAGAGTTTGATTTCATATATAGCACTGGTGGGATGGACAGGGAGGGACATCAAGTCCTTTGTTTGGTTAGCACATGTGAATAAACGGGTTCACATTCACATATAGTTAAATTAGATATATATTTTAAGCTGAAATCCAGTAACATTCTATAGTATGCAGAATTTTATTGCAAATCTACTTCATTTGCACAGTAGCCAGTGCCAATCTCTTGGTATTCTTCATAATCTCTTACCTTCACAGCAGCTGCAGTGTTCAATGTCCTGGTGTGGAGACTAATCACCCCAGTAAGCAGTTTATAGGCAGTGAATGGTTTCCTAAACAAAATCTTTATAGTTTGAAGAACCAAAGATACTATATACTTCCCCTACAATCCTTCTTTTCAGCATTAGGCTTACTACTAAATGAGAAATGTAATTTAATTCATGTTCAGGCAGCAATTTCTGTTTGTTTTTTTGTCAATTACATTCTTCTTTTGTTTGCCTTGAACATTCGGTATGTGTGCATTATAGTACACAGAAAATAAGAACTGACAATTCCATATTGCTGTAAAAGTGAATACTTGCTAGTTGCTACAATGTTTTGGTTTTTTTTTCAGTAAACTAAATACACTCTCATGTTGATTTTTTTTATTAGAAGCTGGTTGGGAAGGGCCCTGTAGAAAAAGCAGCCTAGTGAAAGTGTTTAATACTGTAGTTATTTCTATGTTTAAATTCAGTGAAATAAATACACTCTAATGTTCTCAGAGCAAAATGAAAACCAGACAAGCGTAAGGTGCTAGTTAAAAATACTTTATTAAGAAAAGTGTCAACAGGGAAAAAGCAAAAATCATAAACAGGAACACGCCAAGGTCAGGAGCCAGAGCGGGTAATCATACAAGCCAGGTCAGGAACATGTAGGTCAGTGTTGTCAGGAACAAGCCAGGAGCAGGAACCAGAGGAGAATGTCAGCCAGGATCGGATCATGCACGGAATCAGAATGTACAGAATGTCCGGAATGCAATAGCAGGTAAGACCGCGCAAGGGCAAAGTCAGACTGGACTGAAGCAGTTTAAATAGTGAGTGGGGAGAAACTCCCATCTTGGCTCTCTCAGATAATGCCCTCCTGTTTGGCCATAAGAGGGTGCCTGGGAGTAGTGAGCAACGTTACACAGTCTGCTCAGACAAAGGAGGAGTCACAGGTGGGTGGAATGGCAGCCAAGCCAGAATGCTCCACACCAGTTAAGTCAGGGTATAGCCCTGACTAATGTTAATTTTATTAAAAGCTGGCTGGTGCCTCTCATGTTCAAAAAGGGGATAAGAAAAAGTGATTAAATTCTGTGCATAGAGTAAATATAACGTTTTGGGGGATTTTTTAATGAACAAAAATACACTCTCATGTTGATTTTTAAATACCACCAAAAGAAAGCTCTATCTGTCCCCAAAAAAGGGTATAAAATTCATTTCAGTACAGCGCTGCATGACGGAATAAATGTCAGTCAAAGTACCGCAGCGCTGAATACTGAAAAATGGCCTGGATGGGAAGGGGGTTTAACACCGCGGATGTCAACTGGTTAAAAACTGATTGTTGTGAGTCCTGTTCATAATGCAGCAGGTCAAAGTGATTAAATACTGTGCTGATGCACACATGCGCATAGTCACTACAATACTTTGGGGCCTTTTTAGCTAAATAAATAAACCCTAATGTTAATTTTTATTTAAAACTGCCTGGTGTTTGTCTTGTTCAAAAGTGGCCTAGTAAAGCTGCTCAAATAGTGTGTTAGTTGCAGTATTTTAGAGTGAATGCTAATGTTTACTGCTACTGACGTAGGATACCTAGGTCATTCCTATACACTTCCACAGCTGAAACTTAGTTTCTAGAGCCCTGTAATGACATCACAATGGATACAATGAGCATATCGAGCTACTGGACAGAGGTAAATTAAACCTTTTTTTACTGAGATTAGTTCTGCACCAGGGGATGGAGGTAATGGCATGTAAAAGGAATTTCATAACCAACTGGATTTCCTCTCTTTAGTTAGGAAAAGACCCACTTGCACCAATGCAACGGACTGTAAGCTGTGCTCCGGTAGACCTGGTGACCTCTCAATAGTGGAGCTGTGCTATGTATAGCAATGTTGGTCACCCAACATTCTGCTTATGATGTGACTCAACAGTAGGTACCCAATTTCAGACTATCAGAAAAGATACATTTCAAGGGGCTGCAGTTCACCTTACAGGTAGATTTTGACATGAGAATATGAAGGTACTTCTACTGAATTGTATTACACTTTAAGCACCGAATGGATATTAGCATGGGCTGAAATCTTTAAAATGGTTTCATCTGGTATCTGAAGTTCAGCCCTATAGCATAAGGGCACATTTGAACATCCGCTCTCCCCTACTGCCTCCTCAACATAGTAAAACATAAAATATGAGTCAGATACGTAATCACTATCCAAAGTCAGGCCAGACAGTGTTTACCAGCCCCTGCTCTGTATAAACGCGCTAAGAATGACAACAATATTTGGGGTAGAGGGCTGGCAGGGGATCTTTATTGATTGAGAAATACTCAATTGTATTTAGGAACTTCCTGCATGAAGTATCCCTTTCTTCATTTTTGGCAGTCAAAAGTACAAGAGCCTTAGGCATGCTAGAGTTTGAATATACAAGAAAATCAGGGACTTAACAAAACAAAAAAAGGCTCAATTTGCAAAGATTTAACACATGGATAAGGATCTTTATTTTTGGCATGTGTCTACAATTTAAAATCGCATTGTACTCAAATGAAAAAATCTGTCAATTTTTGAATATAAGTATCTTTATCCTAGTGTGTTAAATTCGTGACCTTAGCCTAAAGTCAAAGGACTGACAAACTAAAGGCAGCGACAACAGAGAACTATCAGTGGAATAGAGGGCTGGGGCTTCTGGGGACAGCTGAAAAGCCCTAAAGTGTTTAGCTGACTTGGAGGTATAAAGCTGAATTATCTTTGCACTAAAATAAAGTGACATTAGACTCAGGAGTTAAATCTTAATAATGCATATAACTACTTAACTATTAGCGACACTGACATTATTTGTGTATCACTCAGCTGTGGATCGTCAAATCATCTCTGAATTCCTGCTGACACTGTCCTACTTTTGTTCCCCATGGTCCCTGCGTGTTTTGTAAAGTAACAACCGCTCCAAGCTCGCTCCCATGATGGACTACAATCTCATGTTTAGTTAGTTAATTTGTATTGAAGTTATAGTCTATCATGGAAGCGAGCTTGGAGCAGTGGCTACTTTACAACATACACAGAGACTATGGGGGATAACAGTAGCCACCCTCCAGAGGGAAGGACACTGTCAGCACCAATTCAGAGATGATTTGAAGGATCTACAGCTGAGTGATACACAAATAAGATGCATTTTGTTAATAGTTAAAGTGACACTAAACTCAATAGTATAGGACATAGAGGACAATGCCATCTTAGCCTCCCGTTAGATCTGCAGATGCCATAGTGCCATGTGACCAGCAATGACACCAGCCATTTGAGAGCTGTTAAGAGTTGACATAAGCACACTGGTAACTGTCACAGTGATTTGGAAAAAGGCTAAATTAATGGGTTTATTTCTGCTTTAAGCCCTGCATTCCAGGTACGTACATTGTTGCACATTTGTGGCATACTAGTAGTCTCAGAGCTTGACTTGTCAGTTGTTGCCAAGATTTAATGTATACCAATGCTGTCCTTAAGAAGCTTGTACTATTTTGGAACATGCTCCATGTCAAATCATAACATAGACTACGTCTGCAGAATAATGATGTGTGAACCCATTTGTTTAAGTAAAAGCAACATTGGATGTAAAACCTGCTAAATATAATATACTGTTAGCAACACAGATCCCTCTTCATTCTATAAACTAAACTAACCATTTAATTTGCTGTTACGCCAATCTGGAACAGTCAGCGCTCATATTATCTGTCCCATAGAGCACAGTTACCCTAAGAATGTTTGGATTATTGAAGAAGGCAAGCAGAAATTGTTGTCTGACAATTATTTAAATCACATCTGTCATTTAGTAGTGAGCATAACGCTGGAAATAAGTATTGTAGGGGGAAGTAGCACAATTCTTTGGCTCTTTGAAATATAAGGATTTTAGTCTATTTTGGAAGTGTCATGATTAAGGGTTTGTTTAAACCAGAAAGCCGCATTGAACGCACAGCCGCTGGTGTGCGGTGAAAAATAGTGCTGATGAGTCTATGCCCAACGATGCAACACATTTGCACATGTGTTACCTCATGCATCCCTCATCAATCCATAACTAGCATTTAAAGTACAGTGCACATGGAAAGTCTGTACACAGTATAAAAACAAAACTTTCCCAACACTTGCCAATTACCCTGCAAAGAAAAAACATTTACACTGTCTAACTATTAGGGTTAAAAACAGAGCCGCACTGGAAGCCTCACTGCCTTGGCATGGCCCCTCTGTGTAGTGTGGTCCTACCTCTAATTTATGAGAGCCTCCATCTTGGAACATAACTAGCAATGGATCAATTCCTTCTTAAAGGCACAGGGACACACCAGAAGCACCGCACATCACAATGGCAGCTGAAGTGCCCAGTGTGCCCCCACTCCAAATCCAGGAAGTGAAAAAAACAAATGGAAATTTCTTTGCAGGCTAGCTGGTAAGTGTGCTCCGAAATTTTTTGTTTTTGTACTGTGTAAAGCCCTTTCATGTGCACCACACTTTAAAAACTAGTTATGACACCGGTTGGTAGGTAGAGACTAAGGGGAAGGGGTAAGGGGTAGAGGATTAGAAAGGGAGGCAGAAAGTATGAGGTAAAGGTAAGACGCAGAGTGAGTAGAGATCAGGAAAGGGGTCCAGCAGAGACCCGAGCAGGTATTGGGATCGTGTCCCAGCTCTCCTCAGGCATGGCATGTGGCTCAGCAAGTCTAATCATGTCCATTGAGTATTGGGATATATATTGCCCAAATGTGGTACAGGAGTTACTCCACCATTAACGTACTATGTTCTGTGGAATAGAGGAATTCTAACCAATAAAACCACGTCTTCCGGAATGCACGGTCAGTGTGGTGTAGAGTTGCAGTTAGTTCCTCCATCACCCGGATTTCGTCTACTTTGCGAAGCCACAGCCCTACTGATGGCGGGGTGACACTTTTCCAGCACAAGGGAATGCAGGCCTTGGCCGCGTTTAGTAAGTGGATCAATAGAGATTTATGGCAATGGGCCTGGGATAAGGTGGACAGGTGAAGCAAAACAGCAGCCGGGTTCCCTAAAAGAGAGACCCCCGTGAGTTGCTTAATAATCCGAAGGACTGCATCCCAAAACCCCCCGAGGCATGAACACGACCAGAAGATGTGTAACATAGAGCCGTCCTCCTGCCCGCATCTCCAGCATGACTGGGAGGTTTGGGGGAACATCTTGTGGAGCGTGGTGGGGACATAGTACCATCTGGTGAGGATTTTGTACCCAGTTTCCTGGATAGAGCTAGCTATTGAGGCTTTGTGTGCAGAGTGGAGCATATAGTCCTTTTGGTCCTGTGTGAAGGCTATTGCTAGATCTCTTTCCCATTTTGCTATAAAGCTAGGTTTAGGATGGTCGTCTGCTATTGTCAGGAGGGCATAGGCTCTTGACAACCTATGGTCAACATACTCCCCAGCTAGGCAAACGTCTTCAAACATTGTCATGTCCGTCCGTATAGAAGGGGAATTGCCAGACTTAGAAAGAAAGCTACGTAGCTGGAGGGCCTGCCATCGCAGCAGAGGGGGGGTTACAAATCACTCAATGATTCCAAGCTAGTGAATTCCCGGAGAGGCCTGAAATGGCCAATCCAGAATCGGTTGGACATCGCCAATCGCGAGAATGAGCTGTCCTCTAGGCCAGGAACAAAGGCCGGGTCCCCCACGACCGGAGTTAAAAGTGAGGGAGAGGCATATCTGGGATTAGTGTGGTCATTTTTTTGAGAACACGGATCGTGGTGCCTGTGAGGGGGTGGTGCAATATCTCCCTGGGCAGAGCCTGCTCAAGTTGCAACCACCGTTTGTCAGAGGACACATTGCACCATTTAAACGCTCGAGCCATGTGTACCGCCGTATGATAGCGGATGGGGTCTGGGAAACCAATCCCTTCTCGCGTCTTAGGCAGTGCAATGAGGGATTTGTTCAGTCTGTGAGCTCCGTTAACCCAAAGGAAAGATGCAAGGAATGCCACAGGAATGTGTACTGGTAGGGTTTGGAATAGGTAGAGTAGTCGTGGGAGGATGTTCATTTTCAATACACTGTTTCTCCCGAACCACGAGAGGTCGACCATTTGGACAGGTCACGTCTGATGTCCAGTCTGGAACGCAGCGGTCGCAGGGCCGCCTAGTGACTCCGCCCACTCGCGTACTGGCCGATAAATACGAGTCAGGAGCTGAACAGGGTGTTCCACTAATGGAGTGCACACCCCGTTAGTTCCATTCACATCGAGACCCCAACTCGCTCTGGAACTCTACAGCCCAGGAGGACTCCTCACCCACAGCCATCGGCTCCCCCACTGCTGTCTCGCTTATCAGGAACTTCTAACCGCAAGTATCTTCAGTCAATTGGGCTACATGCGGAGACTGTTGGTACTGCAGTGCTGTATACTGAATTGCCTATCTATGCATTGAACTGCTGCTCATGTAAAACCTGAAACTATATAGAATTGAGTCTTGAGTGCCTGAAGGCAATAACATATGCATGTGGTAACACTTTATTCTGGCAAACCTGGGAGAGGAGCTACAACCTGTGATACTTACCTGATCTTTAACCCACTAACCGGGCTACTCTCATAACCTCAGGGAATAATCGCAACTACTACTGCACCTCCCCATTGAGCCAGGTGCTCTAACTATTATTATTTATACCTTCATTTAATTTAACCGTGGTGTATGATGTTAGTAACTCCATACTCTCCGCCTAAGTCTGAGAGAGACGCATGGAGTTCAAACTGAATAGCCGCAAAAACCACCGTCAACACCCTGACAGTGTGTTGATAGTTGATGTCAAGAGACTCCGCAGTTGAGATCCTAACAACCAAACTCGGTGCGTTACAGAGTCTCGGGATGCAGTCCGACTTAAAGTGCGTTTCTTGGAGATATGCCACCTGTAGCAGGCTGTCGGCCGGCCAATGGCCGGCCGCTCGGCCAGCTTCGTCTTTCAGCACGTCTCAGCACTCGACTGAGCCACCCGGCCGTGATCGGGAGCTGTACGGGCTATTGTGAATAGCCCGTACAGCACCCCCTCGGTTCTCCTGAACCGAAGGGGTCCTGGTGCCGAAGCTAGCCGAAGGATCGGCCGAAGCTACGGCCAGATCCTTCGGCAGCTTTGTGAATAGACCCCTATGTCCCCATAAATCTCCTAGGACCCTGGACCGCTTTTCTGGGATATTGAGACCCTTCATGTTCCAGGAGAGGAATTTCGTGGGTAGGGCTCTCACTATACTATCCCTGCGTCGGGCCATACCTTCTGGTGACATGGAGAGAGAAGGGGGAAGGGTGAAGGTAGTGGGGGGTGGGGAGGGAGAGGACAGCGACAAGAGAGAGAATTCAAGCAAAAGAGCAAGAGGTACGAAGAAGAAAAGTATAGTAGGACTGAGTTAAGGCGGAAGCCCACTGTCGGGGCTAGTAGGACAGTATAATACACTTATGCAATAAAACAACAGTAGTGATTAACGTTTAGAACTGAACTAGACAAGCACAACTAAAAACAGCCCTCCACGCTTCAAGCGAAGAGGGAACCTAGGTGGGGGAATGTGAAGCAAGGAAGCGTAATGAGGTGCTCCCTTGGGCACCCATTTAGGTAGTGTGTCCCCACGATACTTCAACCGGGCTACCAACCGAAAGCTGCCTGCCTAGTATGGTCGGTCCCTCTGCCCCCCGGACGAGGAACCCAAATGGTGTCTATGTCAGGGCAGAGAAACGGGGCGGTGGCTCAACTGTCAACCCCCCTATGAGACACTGCAACAGAGTATGTGTCGGTAGGTAAATAGTTCTAGCTAGGGTGAGTCAATCAGGAAGCTATCTCTGGTGTGGGTAAGGTAGCTAGGCCCTAGCCTCATTGTCCTTGGGCCTTGCAGCGGACAACCATCTCCCATGATTACCCCTTCTATCCCCACATAACCTGTTCAATCCGGCCACCGCCGCGTAACTGGGCTTATAGTATGGAAAGAGCACCCTCGTGCAAAACAGCCGGACTACGTCCCAATAGGTAGGTAACCTCACAGAATGGACTATCCCGTGGGGGCAGCTCCGGGGATTCCCACAGCAGAACAATAGGGGTCAGCGTGTGGGAGTCGTCAAACGGGCAAGGCCCAGTGAAGACCGTCGGTCCTGGACTACCTGCAATGTAAAGGTATTATGACAGAGATATTACTGTAACATCGTATTGGTATAACAGCATCTGTTTGATTCCCAATCCCGGCGTCCCTGTGGAATCATTGGTTTATTCAAAAAGAATATAACACAAAATAATAAGAAGGGGTGCAGAGGAAAGGGGCAGCAGCCGGGAGCAACGATACCAGTCATGGCCCCAGGGACTGCAGTGGGTATGTTCGGGTATGGACTGGGGGAGGGATCCGTACATCGTCTGATGCCAAATGTGGGGTCTCAAGCCGGCGAACGTGTCCGGTCACCATCCTCAGTGGGCCAGCCGTCATCCCAATATGGGCAGGGGAGTCAAGTATGGGTCCGGACCTAGGCCCTGATGAAAAGTACCGGGGCAGGTGAGTCCATGTAGATGGCACAGTTCTGAGCTCCTGCAGAGTGACCTCAGGTCTCGCGGGACACCGGGTCCGGGGCCTGCTCAGCTCTGGAGCGATAACGTGAGCGCCCCCTGCGTAGTCTCTGAGGCCGGGGAGCCGTCGGGAGATTAGGCCTCGAGGCTGCTGGGGCCAGAAGCCAGTCCGGGACCTCAATGGGATCTATATCCAGAAAGGTGAACAGCTCAGGGAGCTGATCAGGCGTCATCAGGAGAAAGGTAGATCCGTCCTTCTGTACTTGGAGATGAAAGGGGTGACCCCATTTGTAGGATGCTCCTGCCGAGGATATCTGCTGGAGGAGCGATCAGATCAGGCGTCATAGGAAGAGAGTGTGTCTGGATAGATCAGGCATGACAGTGATCACTGCACCATCGAAGTCCTCAGATTTTTTGAGCCAGGCTTGTCTCATTATGGCCTCTGTCTGCACAAAAAAGTGTATCCTGCATAATACGTCTCTTGGGCCAGTGCGACCTGTGCCCCGGGGGCGTTAACTCTGTGCACCCGGTCCATTTCTATGGGTGTCATAGGGTCACGGTCCAGCAGCTGGTTTAGAATGGCTTGGATTGTGGACCTCAGGTCAGCCCCGGCAGTGGATTCAGGGACCCCCCTCAGGCGCACATTGTTCCGCCGGTTTCTGTTTTCACTGTTGTCCATTGTGAGATACAACAAGACACGGGCCCTGTTCTGGGCCGCGGCAGCGGACTCCAGGGTTGCGACCCGGGTCGCCGGGTCATTCTGGGCAGTTTCTACAGTGGTCACCCGTTGTTCAAGGCCACCAACTGCCTGGGCGACCCCCTCGATCTCCCTGCGTAGTGTCCCCTCCACCTGCTGTGCAAGGAGGTTCACGTCCTCCTTGGTAGCCAGGGAGTGCAGCAGTGCCCTGATGTCATCCCCCAGAACCGAGGCCAGGGCTGGCGATAACTGAGGGGTCGGGTCCGCTGGCTGTGTGGCGGTGTCATGGAGCCTCGGCGATCTAATAGGGGAGCGGTCATAGACCGAGTGTCTGGATGGCGAGGGGGCCTCGGTAAGTGTGGACTGACCTGGTCGCGGGAGTCTCTCCGCTCGGGAGTCAAGATGGCCGCTCGGCTCCATGTGTGCAGGGATGGCCGCCGGGCTTCGTGGAGCCGCCGGTGAGAAGTATCTGGGTATAGTACACTGGGGTGTCTTCTTGCAGGATCGGGTTGATCTCCGGTTGGCAATCATGAGGATTAGGGTGAGTAAGATGCAGTCAATCAGCTGAATAGGTGCGTGGGGGAGCAGAGCTCAGCGCTCACACGGCTCTACGGCTCCATTGCTTGGACACGCCACTATGTTTCTCTTTTTATATTTTTTTTTCTGAAATCTGCATGCTGTAACTTTTGTAGGAGAACTGTTTTTTTTATCCCACTGCTATTCTTTAGGAAATCATTTTATAGATCACAATTAGTAAACTACATCCTAGATATTGTCCTCAGAAAAGGGCAATATAACATACACAGGCATCATTTTGCTGGCAAAAGAAATAGAAGACTGCTCATCCTCACTGCCAGCTTGAGCTTGAATTTAGTCAATCAGGCCCAGGGTGTCTGCTTAGTCTATGCTCAGCATTGATTTTAATTGTGTGTAGATATTTTCATGGCAGTACAATATATAAACAGTTATCTTGGTGCAGACTTTGGAGACACTTCTTAGCTAAGCCTCCGAGAAATACCTATCCTCCATGCCAGAAAATCTATTACTAGTCTGCAAATTGTTTAGTTTAAAGCAAAACTACAGTTGGCTTTATTGAATTTTACATGCATGCGCTATTACCACAGGACTTCACTTCCTTTCATTTTGCCAGCTGTCAGCAAGCAGCATAGTAAGATTTACTGTCCTAAGCAATTAAAAAATTATAGCTCACAATATACAATCTACTGAAAGAGTCACTTAAAGTGACACTAAACTTAGGAGTTAAATCTTAAAAAATGCATTCAAGTGCCTTCTGGAGGCTGGCTATTTTTGTTCCCCATGGTCCCTGGGTGTTATAAAGTAGCCATCGCATTTAGCCATCGCTCCAAGTTCGGCTAAATGCTGAAAGTGCCATTTTCCTGCCGATACATCAGCGCATCCGTGATTTCTTTACTCCCCGCTGGGCGCTGCTCTGTGTCCCAGCGGAGAGGAGAGAAAGTGACAGCCGGCCGAGCGCTGCGAGACAAGAGCGCTGTGAGCGGCCGGTGTCTCTCCTCCCACACCACTCGGCTGCCTATCACAGTGCGGCAGAGCGGTGTGGGGGCGGAGACAGCGCTGTCACAGGAGGCTGGGCTCTCCTCTCGCACCGCTCACTCAGCCTCCTGTGATAGTGTGTATCAGAGAGGAGAGCAGGCTACATACACTCAGTGATCAGTGATTGCTGAGTGTTTGTAGATAATTGAGGATATGGTATGGTAAATATATCCTCAATTATGAATGAATGGGAGTGATCTATATCCACTCCTGTTCATTCATAATTGTGGTTATAGTAAACGTATTATATTCTCAAGTTATCAATGGACAGGAACACTCATAGAGGATTCCTGTTCATTGATAACAGGGGATACAGAAAAAGAGATGGAGGACTTTGTGTCCTTAATCTCTTTTTCTATTTTAAAAGGGATTTAGACCCCTCATATTTCCCCATAGCCACTAAAAGTAAAGTAAAAAATAAAATATATTTAATAAAAAATGAATAAATAAATTTAAAAAATATAAAAAA
>NW_017306668.1:422440-456263 GCF_000935625.1 Nanorana parkeri | reverse complement strand
AGTGCCATTTTCCTGCCGATACATCAGCGCATCCGTGATTTCTTTACTCCCCGCTGGGCGCTGCTCTGTGTCCCAGCGGAGAGGAGAGAAAGTGACAGCCGGCCGAGCGCTGCGAGACAAGAGCGCTGTGAGCGGCCGGTGTCTCTCCTCCCACACCACTCGGCTGCCTATCACAGTGCGGCAGAGCGGTGTGGGGGCGGAGACAGCGCTGTCACAGGAGGCTGGGCTCTCCTCTCGCACCGCTCACTCAGCCTCCTGTGATAGTGTGTATCAGAGAGGAGAGCAGGCTACATACACTCAGTGATCAGTGATTGCTGAGTGTTTGTAGATAATTGAGGATATGGTATGGTAAATATATCCTCAATTATGAATGAATGGGAGTGATCTATATCCACTCCTGTTCATTCATAATTGTGGTTATAGTAAACGTATTATATTCTCAAGTTATCAATGGACAGGAACACTCATAGAGGATTCCTGTTCATTGATAACAGGGGATACAGAAAAAGAGATGGAGGACTTTGTGTCCTAAATCTCTTTTTCTATTTTAAAAGGGATTTAGACCCCTCATATTTCCCCATAGCCACTAAAAGTAAAGTAAAAAATAAAATATATTTAATAAAAAATGAATAAATAAATTTAAAAAATATAAAAAAATTAAAAGTTTATAAAAAATAAATAAAAATAAAATATTTAATTTTTTTTACAAAATTAAAATAAAAACATTTTCGGTATCGGTTTCGGCCTGACAATTTTTTCTATTTTGGGTTTTAAATTTCTATTTCGGTGCACCTCTACTATATAGTATAGTGCAGGGGTAGGCAACTTCAGTGCTACAGCTGTGGTGAAAGCACAAATCCCATCATACATCTGCTTCTGGGAGTCATGCCTGAGTCTTGCAACGCCTCATATGATGTGTAGTTCCACAAAAGCTGTAGTTGCCTAACCCTGGTATAGTTTATAGAGTGATCTTAAAGTAGACATTGCACTAAAATGCTGCATTATGGGACAAATAAAACACTTTGGGAGAAAAGTAATAAAAAATATACCTAGGCAAGGTGAAGTCAGGGGGGGTTCTTGCAGGATCATAAAAACACGCTCCTGTACATTGCAATAGGGTCCTCTCGTGAGAATTGGGATCCAGGGCTTTCCCAAGATGCCCAAGGAATCTACCGAAACCCAAGAGTACGGTGAAAATTTTAATTCATATTTATTTATATAATGCAGTGTTTTGTGAATATAGGGTGGAAGCAGCCACATATGAGTACCTTAAAGAGATACTTAATGTATTTTTATATATGTGTGTGTTGGTCTGTTTGCATCTGTCTAATATTAATCTATTATGTTTACATTCACTCCATTCACTACAATTATCTGGTTGCTCTTGTCAGTTCCCCTTCTTCCTTGTTCTAAACTAACCATAAAAAGCACAAGAGCAAAGCCATGCTTGCATGGTCAATTTATGTCCAAGGGCTTGTTTTACCGATGTACAAGACACTATGCCGATGCAGGGTGTGCCCGTATCTACCATAGTCTGTTTACCCAACATGGGCCCGGCACAGCTCTGCCTCACTGTCAAAATGCAGCTGCCTGGAACTGCCCTGCTTTTTGGAACAAAGTGTAAACAAATGGGGAACGAAGCTCCCCATCTGTGAGTGATACAATGAGCTGCCCACCCTCCTCTAGCCAGACAAATAAACTAAAGGGCTGCTGTGCGATCACATAACTGCACAATAAAAGCTCAAAAAAGGTTAAAAATTATAAATAAACAAAATTAATGATGAATGGTTACTAAAAAATATGAACTTCATGAGTATGTATCTAAATACTTGTGCATTCACAATACACTAAACAATATACTTGTAGTGTCTGGAGCATTGTTGGTCAACTTATTAAATATAGAGGAACTCAATTACGGCCCCTGACATCACCAGGGGGTTGCACATAATATTCAGGATATATAATGCAACAGAAGATTGGCAGTGACAGACATATTAGAGATATTAGGGATGATCAGAGATGGTAAACAGATTACATGAGATGTTCAGAGACTGGGGGCATGCTATAGGAGTGATTTGAGGGCATCCTGCAGACAGTCAGATACTGGGGACATGATACATTAGATTGCTGAAGATAATTGCCATTACAGCCGGATTACAAATCATTACACACTTGACTGCTGGGGTTTGAGGGCAGCACAACAAGTACCATAGGGTCAAATGCAGCCATCTTGCCACATCTTGGGCACCAATGCTCTAAAGAGAAAGATTCCTCCAAGAAACTTCCATGCTCTCATCTTCTCCTGAGGGTAAAGGAGAAAAGATCCAGCCCATTCATTGCAACTGTATGGCACCCAAGCTCAATGTCTGTGGTCCCAGAGAGCACAGTATAAACTCTGATAAATGTTGAACAGCAAGGACTTACAGGTCATACAGCTAGAGTTGGATACACAGCAGTATTTAGAGAATAAGTGGACATATAGATCTCCATCATCATACAAGACAGTATATTATGTAATAACTTTGGATAGAAGTGTTCCAAATGTCCTTGAATGTAAATTTGAAATCTAAGCCACTTGGTTGGATCATCAGACAGCTACACATTAATACTGAAATTTAAAGTTCTACGAAATGCATAAAAAAAATATATTGTTTATTACAGATCTGTGACAACACAAGTAGCAGAAACAAAGGTAATTCGATGGCTGTCTTGCATTATTTAATGGAAACATATAATGTATATGATTAGTAAGTAACTGAGATTATTAAAGAAAGCATCACACAGCTCAATATTGATACATAAAACCCAATAGAAATCAGGAAATAGATCAAAGGAAGATGAATGATACATGTTTTGCACATTTCTTCTGTAATAAATAATCCAGAGAATGTTTTTCATTCTTGTCAATGCCTGATGATGGCAGCTGAAAGTTTGTTGTTTGCTATGGGCTACAGTATTTTGTACATCAGCATAACAATCAGAGCAGCTTTAGGGCCCATTCACACCAAACACATACCAAATGCATAGACACTAAAAATCAATGTATTGTAATGTGTGTAGTTCACACCATTGTGTTGTGTTGATGTGCATTTTTAAAAAGTAGAGCAATTTTTCTCACCAAGGTGCGCCTAAACACATGTAAATGCACCAGAATGCACTTAAACTCAAGTTTACTGAGCATACTAAAGATTTTTGTAGTCAAAGAAAAAATGCGACGGAAATAAAAAACACCTTAAAACACATGGAAATGCCCACTCAATGTGGGTGTTGCAGTGAGAAAAAGCCTTTATGGAATACGAATGATTAGCTGAAGTTGCAATGCCAGACTTTCATTTGTCATGGTGCATGCTAATAATAAAGACAAGACTTTTGCTGCAAAATCTTGTTTTGTCATATCATAAAATACATAAGCAGCATCTTCTTACATCACTAATGCCAGACACAGTGACAAGTCAAAATAACAATGCTGAATAAAGATCTTTGGAACAAGGCACATTCAGGTTTATTAAACAAAACTGTGCAAAGAGCAGTTAGGTTGGGAACAGTGCAGTTACCCCTAGCAACAAGTAACAAATTACTTAACTGATCTAACAGTAGAAAACTGACATTCTGACCGGTTGCAATTGGTTACTGCACTTTATGCCTAACTATTGACTTTTGCACTGCTCTATTGGCTTATCCTTAACGTTTTCTGTTTGTTTTTGTTGTTTTAGATATATCTATATATCTATAGATCTATATATCTATAGATATATAGATCTATAGATATATAGATATATCTAAAACACATATCTGTATGATTGTAAGGTCATAAACTTGTGTATGAAGTATTTGTATACAATTGATGTAAGAAATTGCGTTGGTGACAAAGCAGGAGCTTACAATTTTGATTAAACATTTTGCGTCACACAGAAACACATAGGTGCCAAACACAAACATGAGTGATGACACAATCAAGGTTATTTCAAAATTGTGTTCAAAGTGCAGTAACCCCTATCAACTAATCAGTAATCGTCTTTCATTTTCCCGGACAGACTAAACAGATGAAGAATGAAGTTGTTTTGCTGGAGGTTAATGCACTTTGTATTTCATTGCTCCTTTCATAAACTTGTCCAAAAAGCCCTAATGAGTTAAACATTTTAAGTGTAACAGTCACAGTACTTCCAAATAATATGGACTGCAAACTGAGACAGCTCCGTGGTTTTGGAGGTTGCCTTTGAATTCCCACATACTGTATTATATATTCACTTCGAAAAGTGTTACTTATTAAAAGGCAAGCTAGATTTTAGCAATACAGTTTGGTAACAAAAGCATCTGAACACTGCAGTGATCAAAGAATAAAGTATTAAGAAACCCTAGGACACCCTCTTAACACCTCACAGCTGCAGTGGGAGAAATAAATCAAGACTTCCAGCAGATAAAAACATCAACATGTTCTCTTTTCTGCGAACTTAAAACTTTATGTCACCATAAAAACCCTTAAACAATTAGCCCTTAACAGAAAGCAAACAAGAAAAACAAACTGTACTACATCTAAGTAAGTTGAAACACAGTCCGACAAAGTAAAAGATGACTTACCTAAATATTGGTTTTTGTAGGTGCATTTTCTTAATTGTAATACAGTCACCCATTTAAATTTAGTGCAGAGTGTAGATTTCCCAAAATTGAACCACCAGAACAAAATGATAAAAGAAAGAAAAAGGTCCAGAAACCAAAATATACATAAAATAGATCTTCAGCTATTGTGCTGCACACAGTTCAGAAAGTATGTTGTGCGTTCGAAGGAGTTTACCCTCTTTAACTGCTGGGAGAAAAAAATCCATTGAGGCCACATAACTGTGCACACAACTTAACAGAGCGAACTGCACAAAAGCACATGTTTAGAGTTGACTGAGAAAGGAGAAGGGCCACAGTCACAGACTACTAAAGTCTGCAAGGAAAAGTGAAACTCAGCCAAAAGCATTTGAAGCTTTCAAGAAAAAAAAAAAGTCAGCAAGTTCTCATAGTGTAGCTCTGAGAATATGCTCTGCTTATATTCGTCAGAGCTCCTAAAACATATGGGCATTCCGAGGCATTTAGACGTCTGCTGTAAGCCTGGCTTTATTATTATTATTTCTTTTTTTTGTTTGAGCTGAAAGTTTCAGGGCTGCGCAAGAGTTTTCCATGTTCACGTCGTAAGAAAGTTTGTTCAGTAAGAAGAACTGTACACAAATCAATAAAGACGGATAGATGCAGTCTGTGTGGCTGGCTGCTTTTCAAGAGATTATAATTACTTTACAATCTGGCTTTTATTCCCTCCTGGATGTGAGGTGTAGAGAGGCCGGGGCAAAATTAAAGGGTTACCTTGTTTGTCTGGCACTTTTCACCGTGGAGGGTATTCCAGATTATGAGAGGACATAGTGTTTAGAAAACACGTAAATAACACTCCAAAATAATATTATGTAATGACAACATAAACATAAACTTGTAAACTAAAAATACAAGTTACCTTTATTTTAAGGAACATTCCAAACATTTAAAAAAGCATACACTAAAAGAGACAGTTTACCTTTTGAGTGACTGTTTTTTATCCTGGCGTTCATCTTGTGTAGCTGTCTACCCCATTAATTAATTCTGTAGGGCTGCTGGAGTCTATATTTTCTAAATGGCCTGTAAAGACCTAATCCAGCCAACTATTTTTGTATTCTAGTTTTGTACAGAGGATGGAAGGATTAGAACCCATGCTAGGTTTGCTAACTCTGTTTGCGTTGTTGAGATTTACCCTTACTTCCTGTCCAGGTGATAGGGTTTTACAAGGGCAGGAAGAGAAGGGATATCTTACTAATGGGGGCAGAGACAGGAACAAAAGGGTGTAGGTGATAGGGTTTTACAAGGGCAGGAAGGGAAGGGATATCTCTCTGATCGTAACAGAGACGGGAACAAAAGGGTATGGGTGATAGGCATTTACGAGTGCAGGAAGGGATAACTCTCTGATGGGGATAGAGACCGGAACAAAAGGGTATAGGTGATAGGGTTTTACAAGAGCAGGAAGGGAAGGGATAGCTCTCTGATGAGGGAAAGACCTAAATAAAAGGGTATAGATGATAGGCTTTTACAAGGACAGGAAGGGAAGGGATATTTCTCTGAAGGGGACAGAGACAAGAACAAAAGGACATTTGTTTAGTAGAGTGGGGAGGGGAGGGGTTAGGACATCTGTCAGGTTTCTTCTATTTTCAATAGATTTTTATTTGGTTTTGCACTGATCACACAATACAAGGTCTTACATAGCATTAGTAAGAGCATTTAAAATATATGCTAATCGCAGCAATACTAGCATGTGAGTAGGCCATCAAAGTGTCACCCAAATGAGAGTGAGTTCTTACCCAAGTAGTATACATAAAAGCGCTATAGTCAGTATTTATCTGTCCACTAATATAAAGATGCACCAATGAAAGACAAAACAAAGAGCAAGAAGTCGAAGCAATAACAATACAAAATAGTATATGCAATAGAAGGGAGGGAGACATGGAGGGAGGGGGGAGTGGAGGGAAGTGGGAAAGAGTGGGGAGTGGAAAGGGGTATCAAGAAGGGTAGAGGGGAGGGAACCCAGTGTGGGTGACCTGCACAAGAGTACTTAAAATCTCCCAATTACAAGAACCTTCTGTCAAAGGTGGGTAGCAGAGATTGCCTAACCTAAGTGGACATCTTATCTACAAGTCATCTTTTCAAATATCATGGTCTCCTTTATCCCACTCTTGACCTCATGAAAGCTCTAGATCTGCAATTTCCAGGATTCATCTGTCAGGTTTTTATTCCTCTGTCTTCCCATACTAGTGACACTTGCACCATTTCATTTTCTGTGTATGGGTAGGAGACTCTCGATTTGAAAACAGTTTTGTCTTACAGTATAGCAGGATGTCTGCATTTTGGAGTGCAGTGACTCTGACTAAGCAGCTGACAAGCATGGATGACTTTTAAAGGACTGTACTTGAAGACCACACAAACAGTTGGGAGTTCAGGTGTAATTGTTTAAAGTTAAGCTAAATTCCACTGTGCGTGGGTAAGCTTTCACCATAGTGTGCAAATATACACAGCATACTTGCAAATTATGGTACACTCACCTCTCAGTATACCCTCCCCCAACTGTCACAGGTCCAGCCACCAGTCACTGTTCTGTCAGTCGAGTCCTCACCATCTCCTCCAATGCTTCTCCTTGGTTCCACAATACTCCTCATTAGCCCCTGAATGACCACTGATGGTGTAACTCTTGCATGCATGCATCATCCCCAGGACTTAGCTTTATTCTCCGCAGGCTGAGAATGAGCCAGTATGCATACAACACAGCACATGCGCTGTTAGGTATGCATTCCAAGAGAAAATTTGCTAAGAGCATGGGGTAAAGGGTACATTTTTATTAGAGAAAGAAACTCCTACTCCTAGATAATTTCCAAAGTTAATACGCTCTAATCACAAAACTCCAATCTGACAAGCCAAGATGTTTCTGGGGTTCTGAGGGCCCTCCTTCACCAGGGCATTAGGCGCTGATGGTAGCATGTAGATTTGTATTTGTGAATAAAAGATAATAATCCCATAAATTAGAAAGCAGGATCCTGCAGCGCTGCAAAAACAGTAGTTGGATTCTGTTTTCAAGTTTATAGGTCCTATAGCGATTCTATAAAGATAAATAGGAGAACCAAAACATCTCTTCCATTCATCTGTGCAGAACCTGTGATTGTGCCTGCACAGTGCAGCATGGGTGATTGGCTGAAAAACAGAATTAAGCACTGTGAGCTGAAGGGCAGGTCCCTCCCTGCATCTGAGGTCTGTGTGTGGGCATACTACATAGAAATGGATGAGGAGCCCCTATAGAACTTGAATGTTTTGACACAAGGGCATGTAAAATTGGCTGAATGATCCTATAATCCTCTAAAACCTATTAGCTTTAACCTGTATCTGCATATATTTAGAAATATGGTTGTGGTGATAATTTAATCAGAAAACATTGTAAGGTCAATAAAATGAAGGCTCTAGTCTTCATAAATGCAATTGTCAGATATTCAGATCAGTTATTCAAATAATGATTATAGCTTTCTGTCTCACAGTTTGTTGTCTATTCTGGTGCTCAGGCACTATAAAGATGCCACATAATAACAAGCAACTATGAATTATTTGTAGCTGTTGTCTCTCAGATAATACACTCTATTTGCTGCCTATTCAAGTGTTCATGTACTGTCCTGATGCTGGCAAATTTCTGCCAAAAGCACAAAAGTCTAAATGTTGGGGGATAATTGAGGGTATGGAGGATGGACAGTGGTGCAGGGAATGTGGAGTCGTGATTTTGGGAACAAAAGACACAGTGTTGCGGATTGCCACCATTACCCCCCTCTTTTTCTTTGTAGGCATGTTGGACATATATACAGCATTATAGTTCTTGTGAGAACACAGTGGCACATAATCCGTCCGAAAGTGTGTTTCCTGGGCACAGACTATATCTGCATCAATTTTAAGAGCGTCCCTCCAAAACCAGGAGCGCTTAGCTGGATGGTTTAAACCTTGGGTGTTCAATGATAGAATTTTTAAAGACATGTGTAGAGGGATGTACTGGTGGGATCAGTAAAGGAATTTACATAGCTGAGCATTCCAGGAGCAAGGGATATCTGGGCCCAACAGACTTCCAATGTCACAATGAGGTGTATCTGTATAACCGCATCCGTCATTTGTAGTCTGTAAATTCTTGAACATGAAGAAAAAGAAAAAGAGAACAAAAAGGAAAACAAAAAAAATGTAAACAGGTAACATAAAGATCACCTTAGTATAACCATGTACAGAGGTGAGTTAAACGAAAACTGTATGCAGTGCAATACTGCTCAACACTTGTTGGGGAGAAAACAACAATGCTTGGCTACACAAAGCTTGCTCGGATCTCTCTGGAGAGAAATTGACATGTTTGCTGTCGAGGCAACACAATCGAGTCCCTACTCCTTCAGGTCGGAGGAGATCTGCTTTTCTGGGACTTTTTCCACTCCGGGTCCAACCTCCTGGGATCAGGAGACGACGTCTGAGGTGGGGACTCTTCCGGCTCGATGTTCCAGAGGCGGAGAACACAAACAACTTCCTCCAAGGTTGAGATAACGTGTGGCGCTCCTCTGTGGGTGAGGAGAATCTTAGTCGGGAATCCCCAGCGATACGTGATGTGGTGCTTGCGGCGTGCTCTGGTAATGGGATTCATCATTTTCCTCCAATTCAGAGTGTGTTGTGACAAGTCAGGAAAAAATTGCAACCTGGAGTATTGCTCCGGCATGTTTGAGGTAGATCTCGCTCTCGCCAGCAGTTGCTCTTTAACGTGAAAGAAATTGATGCGCAGGATAACATTGCGCGGGATCAATTCCGGAAGAAATGAGGGTTTCGGAAGTCTGTGGATTCTGTCCACAATCAATTCAGTATCAGATAGGTCTGACAGCAGGGTGCGAAATAGAGCGGTGACATATGAACGCAAGTCCTGAGGAGGGACAGCTTCAGGGATGCCCCTGATCTTTATGTTGTTTCTGCGAGACCTATCTTTCAGGTATGCTAGTTTTGATTTAAGCTTGTCTACCTCATCTTTACTGTTGTCGTGCACGTCTATCAGGTCGTTGATAGTGGACGCAAATTCCCCCATCTTGGTCTCAACATGGTTTACTCTGCCTCCTATGGCCGAAACATCTGAGCGGAGGTCTTGCACCAGGGAGACCATGTCAGTATGTATGGCACTCCTTAACGATATAAGCATCTCTTTCAGGGTGGTGTCCAGAACTGGCTGGTCAGACGTGGGAAAGCTGTTGATTGAGCTGTGTAGCTCTCTAGTATCATCCATAGAGGATGTAAGCTGGCTCACCTCTGCTGGAACACGGTGTCCCCCTGTCATGCGGGGCCTGGATTTAGCAGGACTGCCGTTCGGGGTAGATGCCTGAGATGAGGGATCAGTGGAAGCTGGTGATGCGGGTGTAGGCGAGGCCCCAGACTCCAGAGGGGTATTATCATGTGGGATATGCCCGCGTCGTACAACAGGCGAGGCTGCAGGCGCGGGTCCCGCTGATGCAGATGAGCCACCGCCATCTTTAGTTCTCCTGGCGGCCACGGGAGCAAAGAATGCCGGCAGCTTTTTCGTCCGCCTCGTTTCTTTTCTCTTCCGAGACATGGCTCCGGATGTCTAGTAGCTGTGGCGGTGTATGAATGCCAGGTATTCGTTGCCCCAATGACTTGCTATGAGATCCGAGCGGCCCTTGGTAACGGAGCTCACAAACTATGCGTCCATGCTGTCCGCGCGCCAGCCACGCCCCCCCTGGAGTCGTGATTTTGTATAATTTAACAACAGGATTTATCTCCCCTCCCCATTTACTTCAAAAAGATTTGCCACTAACTACGGGTTTGGCAAATTTCAAACCAGATTCGCTAAACCCTTGGAAAATCGATCCATCACTAATTCTAGCCCTTCACCGCTTTATCCAAATCCAAAAAAACCTTTAGCCTTTAGTTATACTTTAAATCATAAGTAGAGAATACAATTGTCCCTATAAGGTGGAGCGAAGGCTGGTAATTTATTCTTGGGAAAGTAAGCCATAAAGATTGCTAAATAGATCTACATGCTGTGGTTTAACAATTTTTAAGAACAATGCTGGAATGAATTGCTGCTCCTTTAACTCCAACTTACTTTAGTTAGAGTCTTTGCGCAGAATTTCCCCATTTGGGATTCAGCTGTCACGGTGCCAGTGTCCCATAGCGTGAAGCAAATTTTTTTAATTTGTTTGAGTTTGTGCCACTGACTGGTTCATGCATAAACCCTGTTAATCCTGTTCTAAATGTGATGCAAATACATTAGAGGATGAATTAACACTGTATACACTCTCCAGGTTTAATCCATATGAAAGAAACAGTAAAATCTGACTAGTTCTGCCAAACAACAGTGTGCTTATTTTTGCATGAGTACCACCAGTGACTCCACCTAAATCCAATTCTATTGGTAAAAATATGCAACTTATTATTATTATTATTTCTCATGTAGACCTCCTCAGCAGGCTGTTTTTAGTTCTGTTTATGTAACTCTATTGTCTGCTGTGCTCTGGAAAGTTCTGGGTTTTGCACAGCAGTGTGTGGGAGAGATTGTTAGAAGGGTCTGTCTTTCCAGCCATTCATTACTTAAGCTGCTGCAGCCAAGAAACTACTACAAGAGTTACTTATTAGTCCTATAATAGAGGGTTTTTTCCCCTGTTCTTTTTCATCTGCTATGTGCACTAAAGCCATCCATGAGAAACCCTGCCTACTGTTCTGCTGCCCACCTTATCTCAGGTTGTATTGTTGTATTGCATGTATGTATGTATGTATGTATATGTATGTTTGCATGAAAAATTTGGTACCATTCTTCCCAATGTAGTACAGGAAACAAGGTCATGTGCTATGATTGGAGGTCATCTTCCTTCAATCAGAAGGAAAAGGTTCTGGGTGACAAGGATGATTGTACAGAGACAGTTGGTGTAACATGTTTCTTTGAGTGTTGGAGACACCCAGATCTACTGTGGGATTGCTCTGTAGAATTTTGCCTTTTCTAAGGGGTATGTTTCCTCTGGGATTTTCGGTATTATGGAATGCTTGAGAGAATTTTGTGGAAAATGACTACTGGGTGGCAGTAGGTGCATTAACTAAAGTTGAGTAAATTCTTTCTGTTCAGGTAACTCCCTGATCTGCTAATCAAGGTAATATTATGTTCTATGGTTGAGCAGTCCTCAGTGAAACGTCCTCAACGTGAAGTTAACATCTAGCAAAGAATCTGTGTTATGGAAAATTAAATGAGTGCCGATTGGGGATGGAAGCTCAACCAGAAGCAAAGTGTGCAGCAGCCATAGAAACATGGCTACACCAAGAGAGGATAGCGTACCTCGCAGGTCTGGTGCCCAGTATGAGGAATCACAATGAAGTAGACTCCTGGAGAAAAAAGTAAGAGGCTTCCTGTAATGAGCAGTTAGACCCAGGAGTGAAATATGGTCCACGTCTGCAGAGGATGGGACTAAGTCTTAGACAACCCCCCCTTGGAGAGTGAACTAAGTGCTGCAGTTTTAATGCTCCTTAGGAAGCAGTAATAAAAAATTGAGCCTTATTCCTTTTTAGCATGGTATGCTGTAAGTTATGAAAATACCAGTGTCGGAAAATTAATAATTTTTGTTGAACGATATTCTTTATTACCAGAAGTTACAACAAGAAAGTTCTGTTTTTTCAGTAAACTATTAGACTAACACACTAAAAATATTACTATTACTTTTTCTATCTCAGAGGAAATGCCATGGGTTCCACAAAAGTCATCAGCATCTAATCTTAATACACGACTGTGTGTATATTTATTTAGGATGTTTGTATGGATATTACTTTTACAGAATGTTTCGGGTTCATAAAACTCATAACTTTCTTTACTATTTCCCATCTGCACTGTAGGTTTTTCACCTTTAAGGTCCATTTAAATATGTATATATCATCTGCTGTTTATACACATAGAGCTTCTAGGGTCAATGTATAAAAAAAATTGAGGTCAAGAGTGTAAATTTATTTAGAAGCATGAAAAGTGGCAATGACATGGAAAACAGATTCTGATTTCTCCAGATATCTTTCACAAACTGTTACTTTTTATTCCATAAAAAAGGGATTTCCTTTAAGAGTGAAAATCCCTTAATTGTCAGTGACCTCATCAAAATATGATCATAAGCTATTAAAGGCTCTTGATTTCACCAGAACTCAGAGTTTACAGATTTACTAGCAGCTCCCTCTTTTGATAAAATCTGTTATTGTGGCTGATTTATAAATTTTTGTGGTACTCTATAAGGAGCTAACTGCACTCATTTACTTATAAATAGGCCATATGGTCACATATGGTTAGAATGTTCAATCTCAATTTAATCGAATTTAAGTCTGGGCAATTAAGTTGAAGAAGCCCCAAACAATTGTGGCATAAAATCTGATCATTTCTTATAGATGGCTTTGACAGTTTCCTATTTTTCGATCAATGTTTTTTCAATTGCAATTATTCTTTTAATGTATTACATTTATTTGAATCTATAAAATTGTTTGCTGGTCAATTAAATTAATTAGCGGTAGGTTACCTTTGCTCTTTTAATAGCTTATGATCATATTAGCGTTTAAAAGCTGGTTGAAATTGCCTGAACACTTCTAGGTGTACTGCCAGTATTAAGAATCTGGGTTTCTATATGACTGGCTGATTGCATGTGTGCTAGACAAGCATGCAAGCATGATGGTGTTGGCAAGAGAGATGAACACTCAAATGCTCGCCTAAACTCACATATCACCAATTCCACAATGGCTGCATACATTCTCTCCATAGTCTCCCTGTCTTAACTTGCACACCAATGCAGGGCTGAGCGTGTTAACCATCAATTGAGAATGTGTAAATAAATGTAGATCATAAATGAAATATTTGTTTTCCAGGAAATTTTAATTTCAATGCCAAATATAAAGGAAGATATGTTCAATATGTTTTCCACAGCAGCACATTGCAGGTGGTAACAATAAAGTTAGTAGACATGCCAACACAAGTAGAACATTTTGAGAGTGTTTACAGTTATCTTTTTGCATGCTGAAAAAATGTATTTCTTATAGGGGCAGGGTTAGCAATTTGACATAGGGATTGACCCAACAGAAGAAGAGGAAGTAGAGCCACTGTCCATAACAGCAAGTTAGATTCAAGAAAGCTTATTCAATGTAGCAATTCAAAAAACTATGGTAATATGTTCTATTCAGTGAACGAGTATTTATACCAGATATAATATCATTTATACCTATTAACAAACAACTTGTTAATAAAACTGTAGAGTAGATCTCTCCAGCAATTTTTTAAGTCACAGAGTAAGGATTACACGAGACTCCCTCTTAATTATTTTTCTGCTGCTGGTAGATAAGTAGTTTGTGCACAATATATCATAGATTATTGCTATTTAGAGATGTGTCTCATTTTACCAAGAGCTTTTACAGCTGTTAGGAAGCATAAATACATTTTTATTGCACCTGGCTTATCTACTACTCTAAACTTAGAGTTAAAGTGCTTTGAGGCTTGTATTAATAGCATCAGCTTTAGATGCTTCTGAGATCATTCAGAATTCATTGACTGGTGTATTTGACCTGCAGTTGATCTTCTTCTGACCTGAATTTAACCTGCTTCAAGTGGGTTTTGCATCCCCATAGACTTGTATGTGAATGGAAGCCCATCAACATAGAGCATTACGCTAACCAGCTTAATGCTCTGTGTTGATGGGCTTCCCTTTAACATAATCTGACATAATCTGATTGCACAATGTCTTTTAGATTTAAAGCGTATTAAGTGAAAGAGTGGTGAGGTGTTAGAATCTCTGTCTGGTGTGTATTGCTTTCTCTGTTCCTGTTAGACAGATTTATCCTTAACCACTGTCACTGGGAAGGAAAATCCGAAATGTTGAGTTGCTACCAGAAAAGCAATAGAGGGAAAATCTTGCAATGTGGAAAATGTGTGGGCATAGAAATATCCTCTCACTTCCTGCTGTGTCTATAAGACAACAAATTAATAAAACTTTCCCTTAATGGGACCCAGATAGTCTCTATGACTCTATTCCCTAAAAAAAAGTGTCTTCTGCCAGTTCAGGGCTGTTAAAATGACCACAAGTTCACTTTTAACATTTGTCAGAACTGTATGACAACATGCGAATATATTAAAGTGGTATTAAACTCTCAAACTTTTTTTCAATAATGAATCCAGATCAAACAAATATACAGTACATTGCCCAGCAAAGCATTGCTTTACATTTTTGACCAAACATTTTCAATCATCATGTTTCTGAACAGCTGCTTCCAAGTCTCTCAGCTCAGCTTCCCTGAACTTCCTGTCCAGTATAAGATCACAAAGAACAGAGTAGACTCCAGCCAGGGGGGATGGGTGTAGCTTGATGATGCTGTGTCTGTGTGTTTGTGGAGACACACACAGCTTACTAGTACACACAATGGTGGCTGCATAGCACTCTGCTTGAGAAAGAAGTCACTCTAAAACAGGAAGTCAAGACCAGTGCTCAGGGGACCAGCTGATTCTGCAGGAAACTAAAACTTTTAAACATCAAGGAGCAGCATTCATTGTAAGTAACTTCATCAGCATTTGAAATAGCTTAAAATCATTGTGACTTTTAATATCACTTTAATGAAATGACTGATTGCCCTTTTACTTTACTTATGCATTTGATTTGACTATTTATTTGTTATGCTTGATCAAGGTTGCACGATCCTTTATTGTGTTAAATAAAAGACTAGGAACACTAACAACTTGCCGCTGACATTTAATTTGAGGATTATTGTATAGTACTGAAGCCTAGAGATAGACACGCCTAGGCGTGAGCGCTTAGCTCAGCTCTGCTTTGTCCTTACTAATGACTTTCTTACTGCAGCCGCAATGCCTTTAGGCCATAGTGAAGCAGGATGCAAAATGTCATCCACGTACATGAAGGCTACAACTGTGTGTGCAGTTTGTTTATTTTACTTATTTGCAGCTTATGTATTTATGGGTATGAAAACTTTACTATGACACAGAATACATTTTAAGGAAGAATGCCTTAAAGCATTTTTTGCATCAAAGCTGACTACATAAAACATATTACAAATTATTCTGGAGGGATTAAAAAATGCAGAACGTGTGTGTGTCAGGGGAGATCTGAAACAGGAACAAAGTGATGTCTTCTTTAAAGTATATCTAAAGCTAAAACATTTTTTATTTTGGATAGAGTACTAAATGGTCAAAACCCATGTCAATTATTTTGCCATCTGTATCCAGTATTAAATATTTTGTTTTACTTCCTGTCATATAAAAAGAACAGATAGTAAGAGGAAAATCTCTTAAATTAGGTAATTCCCACTCAGACATGTGTCATCCGAGCAAGTGTCCCCATTTAAAGATTTTCCCTCTATTCCTGTTCAAGCGACAACTAAAAATGTTTTTTTCCCTCACTTTCAATCCTGGTGACCAAGAAAAATATAGAGAAAATCTCCCTAAGGCTGGGTTCACACCTGAGCGCTTTTTTTATGCTCGTTTTTCAGCTAGTTTTTTTCACGTTTTTTCGTTCAGTGAAACGCGCGTTTCACTGGTGGTATGATTTTTTTTTTTTCATTTTTTTTCTATTTTTAAAAGAAATTTTTTTTCTTTTCAGTTTCACTTTTAAACTTCCCGCCGGCTTCGCCCCCCTGCGACACGGCCGCTCACAAGAGACAGAACCCGGAAGTCGGCAGCAGCTGAAGACACAGCGGGGATCGCAGACAAGGTAAGACCTGTACACTGTATTCCCAAGTGTGGCTCGGGGTTACCACTTTGTTAACCCCGATCCACACTCAGGAATACCAATGGAAATGCGCGGCAAAATGCCCCAAAGAAGCTCCTGCACTTCTTTGGGCGTAGGACGTTTTGCAGCGCGTTCCTACGCGCTGTAAAATGCCCAGGTGGGAACCATGCCTATAAGCAATCATTGGTTTTCAAGCGTTTTACAGCGTGTAGGAATGCGCTGTAAAATGCCCAGGTGTGAACCAGGCCTTATGGTTACACATACCTAACAACCTAAATAGGGTTCATAACCATTTATCACTAACCAAAACTGAAAAAAAAATTTGAGCTTAGATACACTTTTTAATGTTGCCCTGTAATGATGCCTTAAAGGGTTATTAAACCCTCCGGTGTTTTTGCATATATCTACTGCTAGCAAGCAGTAGATATATGCAAAAAGTGTAAAAAATAACAAAAAAACGCTTTAAAAGCGGTTTAAACTTACCTGTGTCTTCCCCGCGTGCTCCCGTCTGAAAATGTGAAAATTCTCGGGCGGCCACAAAGCATCTTGGGGCGGGGGCATGCGCAGTTCACATTTTTGGCCGGGAGACGAGGAGAGACACAAGGTAGGTATATGGACGCAGACACCGTGGGACAGGAAGTGCCAGCAAAGACAGAAGAGTCAGCGCTGGATCGGAGACACGCAGCAACGCAGGAGAGAAGGCTGAAAACGACAGGAAAGAAGAAGGAGATTGGATTAAGAAACATCATTTAAGGTAAGTGTTTTAATTAACATTGGGGAGGGAACAAAATCTTTGACTTTAATGTCAGTTTAAAGCAAAGTAAGAATGTAGCATAAGGTCCCTACATGCCACATATTACCTTAACAGCTCCTCCCCAGTGCCTGTTAGTTATCAGTGGGTGTTTGGGGGGCAGGGTTGGGGTGATTATTAGTTTTGGGCAGGGGTTCAGGTGGTTATTAGTCAGGGTGACCTGTTAGTTGTCAGTCCAGGTACTGGTATGGGTAGTTATCTGCTCCGGGAATATTGGTGGTTGTCATTTCAAGGGGAGCCGATAGTAATCCATGTTAGAGATCTCCCAAGAGCATCATAATTATCAGTTTGTGTGTGTGTGTTTTGGGGGGTGGCAGTGGCTATTAGTTTGGGGCAGGTGTTCAGGTGATTATCAGTCAGGGTTACCCATTAGTTGTAATTTTTGGAGGATACTAATACGGGTTTTAATCAGTCCAGGAAATGTGTGTGGTTATCAATCCATCCACAGTGATCCATCCTACAGCTCTGAAGAGTTATATTGTGTGTTCTGTGCAGATATGAATGACTGGAACTGTGGAAGAGCAGCAGTATATGTGTTAGTGGAGTGCCGGGCCCAAAATTAGGTTAAAATGTTGATTCAAATGTGGAGGAAGCTCTCTATTAAACATTATTCCCCAGATGTTCCTTGAAATACCCCACAGTGTAACTGTAGAACAATATCACCACAAGAGTGGAAAGAGTCCAAGTCTTTATTACTCATAACAAAAGGTCACATTAGCAGCCTCTGTGTTTTGAGTACTCAGCAATTCCCTTTCATCAAGGCTCAGAAGTGATGTCTAATAATACAACTCAGCTAGAGCTAGTGTGGACTGTGTCTGTATTATTAGACATCATTTCTGAGCTCTGAAGGGGAACTGCTATTGTGACATTTTAATGTGACTAATAAAGACTTGTTGGACTCATTCCACACTTGTGGGGATCTCATTCTACACTTACACTGTGGGCTATTCCAAAAAACCCCTAGGGCACCCTGGCTGATACCACTTCTCCCATGCTTTCCCACACTGGACTTTGTGCAAACTGCATGAGAGAGACCAGACAGACTCCTAAAATAGATCACTACAAATATGCTCCGCTCTACAGAACCCATCTCCACTTCTTCATTTCACTGTCCTAGTTTCATGAAGATTACACTTATGGCTCCCTGATAACTATAAGCAGATATGGATTAAAATTACATAGTTTCACATTTTACTCTTCATCATTTAATTGTGAACGGATGAGGTTCCTGGCCTGGATCATTCAACTTTATCTATTGTAAATGTAAAAAACTTGGTTTTAGTTATTAAAACTTAAAGTGACACTAAACTCAGGAGTTAATTCTTAAAAATGCATTCAAGTACCTTAACTATTAACAAAAATTTAACCTATTTTTGTATCGCACAGATGTAGAGCCTCAAATCATCCGAATCGGTGCTGACACTGTCCTTTCTTCTGGAGGGTGGCTACTTTTGTTCCCCATGGTCCCAGTGTGTTATAAAGTAGCCACCACTCCAAGCTCATTCCTGGGAGGGACCATAATACCAATACAAATTAGTGAACTAACTGTGACATTACAGTCCATCACAGGAGCAAGCTTCTCGTACACTGTACGTCTCCCGTCACGAAGGGGTTAAATAAAACTTAGTGAAACAGAAATAAACCAGACAAGAAAGTGGCCTTTAAGTGAAATTCCCTTTCCATATTCAAGAATATGTGATACAGTGTGGTATTGCTCTCAGTATTGTCTGTTCATGTGAAGTGGTGGACAGAATTGGGGACAGCAGCTGGAGGTCTGACCAGGTCAAATTCCCACCAAGGGGTTGTATGCTCAGTGTATATGTCTGTTTTATAACAATAACATGGCTGGAATTACCAAAGAGGAATATCAAAATCCCTTTGTGGGAATGGAAAGCCCCAGTACTGAGGAGATTTATGTACAGAAGAGCACAGTGAATGCAGAATTAGCCCACGCACTGGGCTATCTTAATTAAAAAAAAAAAAAAAAAACTGGTGAGGAAGTATGGGGCATCCATTACTGACCTCTCTTTCTGAATATACAAGAAACCTGGCTCTCATACTGTTCCAATGAATTAACTTGTAACATATATACATTTTAGAATTTCTGACAGGATGAAGTTGCATGCTTGTTTAAGGTGCATACTTGTTCAAGGTGAACGTCTCAAATTATTGTAGTTGCATGATTTTTTAAGGTAAGTTTCTTGAAGTATTGCAGCTGTATAGTTGTTCAGTAGTGGTGTATCAATGTACTGCAATTGCATGCTCATTCATTGGTGGTGTCTTTTTATGTATTGCAGTTGCATGCCCCTTCATTGTCAGTGTCTTGAAGTGTTACAACATGCTCGTTCATTGGTAGTGTCTTGAAGTATTTCAGTTGTATTTTTATTCATTGGGAGTGTCTCAAAGTATTGAAGGTGTTCGTTTGTTTGAGGAGAGTATTTTAAAGTATTGCAAATGCATGCTCGTTCATGGGTAGTATCTTGAAATATTGTAATTGTTTTCTCATTCATGGATAGTGTCTAGATACTGCTATTGTATGCTCGTTCGTGGGTAGTGTCTCAAAGTACTGTAGTTGTATGCTCGTTCATGGATAGTGTCTAGATACTGCTATTGTATGCCCGTTCATGGATACAGTCTCTAAGTACTGCAATTGTATGCTCATTCATGGGTAGTGTTTCAAAGTATTGCAATTGTTTGCTCATTAGTGGATAGTGTCTCAAAATACTGTATTTGTATGCTCATTCATGGACAGTGTCTCAATTTACTGCAGTTACATACTTGTTAACGTTGAATGCAACGGTGAAAGTATTGCAGTCCGAAATGGCCGGGGACCTAGTGTTTCCAGAAGGAGCTTAGTAATCACAACCATAATAGTTCTCAGTAGAGGTTTTCTTTAAAGAAAGGAAAGGTGTCCCTGTTGTCCATAGCCACCACTAAGACAACTGGTTTTCTTTTCTAACCTGCAAATAAAAACTGACAGATGGAATCCTATTGGTTGCTATGACAGACACGGAAACCTATTTTTATTTCACCTGTGTTCTGAAGGGCATATTGTTTGCATACTTGAGTTTTTTCAATATGTGCCTTTTAAAGACCGTTTGAAGTGTTTTTAGAACAAACATGCCAACATTTGGAGTTAATAGACAGGCAAAAATGATTTGGACTTGTTAGCGTTTATCTGCTGCTTGCATGCACGCTGCAGAGAAAGTAAAATATTTCATAATAAAGTGTTGTTTCTTTAACTGGTAACGCATAATTAGTCATAAGTTTTACCTTCTTAAGAGCTTGTTCACACCATATCTTCGTGCTATAATGTATGCTTTTTCAAACTTTCTTTTCGGGCAGCTATATACAGCACCCTATCGACCCCTCCCAACAGCAATGATCACTGAGACTTAATGGTGACATCACTGGATCTAAAATAATGTATGTAATTAATGTTTTATTTACAAAATGTATTATTTTGATATGAAGGAAACTGGAGGAACTGGGTAAGGCAAATTACAGGCAGATAAAACTTACATTTTAAGGAACTAAAAAAATGTAGCTGGATGTAAGGCTGAACAACAGAAAGCTTTATGTTCTTACAAAATGTGAGCAAATAATTGTACATACTCAAATATAATACAGAGTAATAAAAACAAAGATAGAACAAAGAAAATGTAATGAGGTTATGGCTTACTTGGCCATCTGTCATCTTATGAGACAGATGGGAAGTCAAAATGTATATGGAATCATCTATAATAAGTGTGTTCTATCTAAGATGCCATTAGTAAAGAAACAAGCAAACCGTCATATGGACCGTTATTTACCGTTGTTTTAAAGCATGGACTGCAAATGATTACAATAATTTCAATAGATTACCACATAATTGAAAGCAAACTCTTACAGAAAAAAATTGTTATGGTATTCAGAATTAGTGCCACATTCTTAAAATGTTTACATACCAAAAATTATACTGAAATGAATCTGCTCATTAAGTTGACCTCAGAGACTCGCTGTAAATGCCTGTGGATTGCTTGACCTTTATTCAGTATTAACACATCAGCGTACTCACTGTCAAGACAGGTTCACAACTAGGAGCTCAATATTAAAGCTCAACTCTAGGAAATGTTGTTTAATTTAAATGGACCCCCAGACAAGCTCCAAAATAAAAAAAAAACAGCTTAGGATGCAAAACTTACATTCAGTGTGAAGCAGTACACCGCAGTGCTTCACCATGAGATGTCCCCTGAAGCCAGGAAGACAGAGGATATACCATGAATGAATGGGGGTGTTGGCCCCAACCCTTATGGGGGGCATTAATACAGTGCATTCATTAAAACGTGTATTGAAGCAAAAAACTGGGTTGCCATTGTTAACCTCCATTTTAAGGTGCTAGTTGCCTGGCTGTTAAACTGACACCAAGTCACCAAGCCATAAAAAAAAAACTGAGGTCAGGAAAGTCAGATATCCTTATCTGCATACATATTTAAGGTCAGGGTGTCAAAGAATTAAAGTACAGAGTAAGCATGATAGTCAGGCAACTAGCAATTGCAGTATAGGCCATGTCAGCTTCTATTATTCTCATGAAAGGTTACCTTTAAAAGACAGCTTTACCTTTCAACTAACATTTGCCCCCCTCCCCCCAAGCTTAACTACACGCCCCACACTAACCTCTGCAGCTGCTTTTATTACCTTAGTACCAGAGCAACAGTCTCCAGAATTGTTTAAATCCCATCCAGGCTTGAATGGAGCCATACACTGAGTCTGAATATATGGTGGCTAATATCTGGAACTAAGGTAGACATGTGGCTGTAAGAGGGTTCATGTAGTTTTGCTTAGGGGGTGGGAGGGAGTTTAACAAAAGTTTGTTCAAAGGTGCAGCTTTCCTTTAACAATTGTGTCCATCTCATCTTATAGCTAACCGATCTCCGTTTTTTTGTGTAATCCAACCAGAGACAAGTTTCACAAATAAGTGACAAACACTTTCACATTCCCTGATTCCACCACAGGTATCTTTCTTAAAGTGTATTTACACATTTTCAGTCAAATTTGGGAAAACCCTTCTGTACAGTATGTTTGTTTTCTGATCCTATTCACACAGCATAAAGAAAAACAATTAAAAAATATTTCTTCCCTTTAGATGTTTTGTTGAAGCAGGCAAGATGGCCGATTCCAGGTATTTCTCAGCACCTTCACAGTGATTTGTCTTAATGGAAAGACTTAGGACTGAAATTTAAGCATTGTGTTTATCTTCATTAGCATTTAGCTTCATTAACATACAATGGGCTAGCAGCCTTAGGCCCCTCACAGCCCTTCCTAAAATGTCAAACAAATGGATGCAAGAAGAAATTTTAACCCTTAAAACCCTAACCCGACTTCCGGTTCCGGCGCCCGATGATCTAAACGAGTGCCCCGGAGTTCCGTCCCACCATCCGCCTACCTCTGCATAACGCAGCATCTCCCACACCCGACCAGACTCCCACAGCCTGCCGATCGATCCCCAAACATGGACAGATACATAGACCTGCAGCCACGAGCGCGCAGATCGCTCACAGAGCGATCCTCTGATGAGGGAGACAAGGCAGATGCAGCCAATATGGCCGCCGAAGACATGCTGCAGGGGAGTGACACAGGCACATCCGAGGGTGAGTTAACCCCTGCATCCACGGCCACAACAGCCATTGACTATGCATTGATAGCCTCAGAGGTGACCAAACACCTCAAAGCGGATATAGCAGCCATAATTGCTGATACTCTACAGCTTCACTTGGGCAAGATGAATGCAGCCCTAGAAACTCATGGGAAAAGTATACAGGCCATGGAGCACCGCATAAGGTTTATAGAGGATGACGCTACGGATTCTCACCGTGCTTACGGCGACATGGCAAAACGCATACATACTCTGCAGGAGAAGGTGGATGACTTGGAAAACCACTCCAGGCGCAATAATTTGAGAGTGATTGGCATGCCAGAGACTGTAAAACCAGTTGATCTCCGCGCATTCTGCGCCAATACCATACCCAAGGCATTGGGCTTGCCGGCAAACTGCAAGGTTGAGAGGGCGCATAGATTGGGCCCACCCAGAGATGACACCAAACCTAGGCCTGTAATAGTGCGCTACCTTGATTACTATGATAAACAAAGTATATTCCAAGCCTACCGCACTCAACGCAACCTTGCAGTAGAGGGTCTTAAGCTACTACTTTTCGCAGACTACTCCATGGAAACGTATACTTAGGAACCCAGCTGACCTGGCGCTGTTCAAATTTGGAAATAAATCGGGTAGACTGTTAGCGAATTTGGCTCGTGGTGGACGCCCCAACTCGCATATATTACATCTGATGGATGAGGGAGGGGTGGTCCACTCAGATCCCATAGAGGTAGGCAACATTTTTAGCAAGTTCTATCAAGCTTTGTATGGCCAAGAACAGGGTGACTTACCCGCCGGAACAAGATTCCTAAATTCCCTTAAATTGCCTTCCCTAACTACAGAGGACCTAGAGAGACTTAATGGTGACATCACTATGACGGAAGTCTTAGAGGTTATTAAGCTATCTCCCCCATCCAAAGCCCCTGGGCCAGACGGTTACACCGCAGAATTCTATCGGCTGATGTCTGCGGACATAGCACCTACTTTGGAAGCCTTGTATCGGGGTGTAATGGCCTCCCAGACATACCCCCCCACTTTTAATGACGCATATATACGCCTTTTACCCAAAAAGGGGAAAGACCCTCTGCAGGCGGGCTCATACCGTCCCATCTCCTTACTTAACCTAGACGCCAAAATGCTATCTAAAATACTGGCTAACAGATTGGCGGCCGTGCTGCCGAAGTTGATATCTCCTGATCAGGTGGGTTTTGTAACAGGTCGGTCAGCAGTTTCTAATATACGAAAGTTTCTTATGGTTTTGGAAAGTCACCGGTTAGACGGCCCTTCTCCGCATCCTTTAGCCCTTTTGTCATTGGATGCGGAGAAGGCGTTCGACAATGTGAATTGGCGATGGCTCTCCATGGTAATGCACCGTATGGGTTTCTCAGGTGCCTTTTTGGGCTTTGTAAATACTATCTACACCTCCCCCCAGGCCCGCATACTTACCTCCTCGGCTATATCACGCCCCTTTGCATTGCATAAGGGGACGAGGCAGGGGTGCCCGTTGTCCCCCTTGCTTTTTAATCTGGCCCTGGAACCGCTATCCGGAGCACTCTCATCCTCATCGGCCTTTCCCTGGGATCACGGGAGGTGAAACTAGGCTTTTTTGCAGATGACATCATTTTAGTACTATCAGACCCTGCATCCCAGGTACCTGACGTCTTACAACTTATCACGCATTACGGTTCGTTTTCGGGGTTAAAAATCAACTGTAGCAAGAGTGAACTCCTACCGCTGTCCCCGGGCTCCCCCCTGTGGAAGGCCCTTCCCAAACACGTTAAGACTAACATCCTCTTGAGAGACACCGTAATAGCCTGGAGGGAGGTCCGGAAGCTGTATAAGATTCCTGGGGTGATTTCCCCCCTGATGCCTATCATATCTTCCCCGGTATTTGCCACAGTGTGGGATTCCAACGTCTTCAAATGTTGGAAAACGAAGGGTATATGCATTCTCAAGGATCTGTTATCATCCCAGGGAACATGCAAATCTTTCAGGGACCTACAAACCTCTTATGGGATCTCGGGTAATCATTTCTTACAGTACGCACAAGTGAGTAACTTTATCCGCACTAACCTCCCTAACCCGTGGTCCCTGGTGACGCACACGTCCTTTTATAGGCTCCTGGCTTCACCTGCCCAGAAGGTCTCTCTATCTACCCTTTTGGCGGACATCAGGACATCTGTATGCCCTGACTCCCCCTCCGTGTTTCCTAACCATGTCCATGGATGGGCGAGGTTCCTCCAATTACCGGTGGAGGAAACAGACCATTTGCTACTCAACGGATGGCTCTCGCTTAGGAAGGCTATCATCTCCGAAACATGGAGGGAGATTCAGTTCAAGTTGATCCACAGAGCATTCTATGCTTTCAATTTGAGATACGCCTGTACTCCCCCGCATTGGCTAACTGCCTGCCCTAAATGCCATGCCCAGTATCCCGAGCTGGACCACTTGATGTGGCTGTGCCCCAAGATCCAACATTTCTGGTCTACGATCCTGTCTTATATGTCCGCTCATGCGGGGACCCTGAGGACAAACACACCGGTCACATGTTTATTCCATTCTCTGCCCAATTCCCTCTCCACAGACTCCACGGGCTCCTCCACATGCCTCTCCAGGTGGGAGCATCTATGCCTGTTGACAGTAAGAAGACCATTCTGATAAACTGGCTAATACCCGCCCCCCCCTTCCTTAGTCTCATTGAAAGAACACCTTCACAAATTGATGTCACTTGACAAATTAGAGGCCCGAGCCACCCATAAACTCACGTCAAAATTTTTGAACACCTGGTCCACATTCCTAGTGACGGAGCTACCAGTGGGACAATTGAAAGATCTAATGTCGTTCTTCCAATATACGAAGTGGTACCTAGAGCTCAAGATAGCAGGATCTCTGGGTCCATTGTATGTTCTTTAGGGCTCCCCGGGTGATGCATATTTTTTTGCATTTTTTTTTTTTTTTAATTTTTAATTTCTTTAAAACTAGAAGTGCCTGACTGGTTTTCTACTATGTTTTCTCCTTTATAGCACTATATTTTTACTTTAGGGTATCTATGCCTTTTCTCCCAAACTTATTAGTAAAGCTGACTCAGTATCATTGTATGATTCACTTAGGGGGTGTGGACACTCTGCTACATTTTTTTTGTTTGCTTCTGCTATGTGAATGGGAACATTTAACACATATGAAATAGGTGTAATCCTAATTTGGCTGCAGAAGTGGAAATATACTTTAAAGGGGTATTTTGCTTTTTGTTATACAGTATATTTATATAATCAGAATATTCACATGACCTATCATGAATGCTGCTGCTAGACTCATCCACCTAAACAACTGCTCAGTGTCTGCAACCCCCCTCTGCTTAGCCCTCCAGTGGCTTCAAATCACAAAAAAGATAAAATTCAAAATATTACCAACCACTTAATGGGCCATCCACTCTGCAGGAAGTAGAAGATATTTGTATCATGGAGGAACTTACTGCTAACCTACATTACAGGGAGAAGAGGTTCTGGAAAACATGGTTCTATTGGCTGGCTTTCATATATTCCCAGGAATTTGAAACCCTATTGAATTTTTGAGAGTATACTATCACGGACACTGTGTCTATATCGAATTGAAACCAGTGCCCCGCCGCTGTTCCCTTATGATCTTTCTCCTCCTCCCTTTCCCTCCGTCCCCGCTTTCTTCCTTCTCCCTTTCATCCACCCTTTTTTTTCTCCTTTTTATTTCTGCTTCTTTTTTTAATCTTTTTTGTTGTTGCTCTACTGCTTCTTCAGGTAACTGTAAATGGAACCCTATAAGGTTGTTATGTTCTGCCTATGCCGCCCATGTGTGATCTGCTGAGGTAGCAACCATTTCTGTTTATTTTGCCTTCATCATTTTGCCTCTTAGATGGCACTATTGTATCCTATGCTGTGTGTTACATCCATTTACCTGATCAATCTTGGTATGTAATAATTTATTTTCGCATTCTTCAATGTTTTCTATTTTTATCAATGTATGTTAAAATTTGTTTAAATAAAGAATTTTTTTTTAAAAAGCGATCCACAACTCTGCCCCCAGCTATATCTCCAAACTTGTCTCAAAGTATCACCGTAACCATCCTCTCCGCTCCTCCCAAGACCTCCTGCTTTCTAGCTCCCTCATCAACTCCTCCCATGGTAGCCTCCAGGACTTCTCTAGAGTGTCTCCCATCCTTTGAAAATCCCTACCCCAACCTGTCCAGCTATCTCCTACTCTGTCTGCCTTTAGGTAGATCCCTGAGGATTCATCTCCACAGGGAAGCCTGTCCTGCCTCAATCTAACCACAGAACTATCGCTTTCTCAAACAATTAATTCCCGCACAGCTACCACCTTTTGTATCACATGCTACTCTCTTTTAAGGTGCGCATACACTTATCGTACGAGAATAGCGGGAAATCCCGCAATCGTACGATAATCGCAAAGTGTATGGAAGGCGTGCAACCATTTCTGCTGTAAGGTCGCACGTCTTCCGTCAAACAAACAGGCAGGAAAACCCGCCGGGAATCGTCCGATTCTCGGCGAGTTAGTGGCCTGCTTGTTCATTGCAGTCATCGGAAGCCCGCCCCTCAGGGGGGCAGGCTAGCGATGATCGCAAGTACAATCTGCCTGTCCAAGATGGGTAGATCTTACGTTTTTTTAATTACTTTACAACCCTCGCAAGACAAAAGTCTTGCGGGGGTTGTAAAGTGTATGGCCACCTTTACATTGTAAGCTCTCACGGTCAGAGCCCTCCTTACCATCTTGTCTTGATTTGCATTGTAACTGCAAAGTCCTCCTTATATTGTAAAGCGCGGCACAAACAATATTTGCGTTATGTGAATCCTGAATAATAATAATAATAATCTCACCTTGATCCCTTTAGTAGTTAAAACATGTAGGGTGAGTGCGCTGCATTTAAAGTTTTTATGAAATGACTGACTTTATATTCCGCATTGTTGTCTCCATGTGTTTTCCTGCATAGCTGTGAACAAGTAGCTTAAATCTAATCTCCAGGCAGTTGTAAAAAAAACACATAATAACACAACAATATACAGTATTATTAAGTGCCATTTTTAATTAAAATCAAGTGAAGCACTTGAATTTGACTTGATGCCAGGCTCCTGTAATGCCCTGTACAGAAGAACTAAGGGCCCAGTCACACCATATCCAGTGCGTTCCGGCACAGTTCGAGCCTGGAATGCACTAGATTGCATAAATCAAGCTGGACCGTGTTCTAGGGTGGGAGGGGGGCGTGGTGGTGCCATTCTTTCCAATGCATGGTACAGCAATGTCCTGCATTCATGCAGTTGGAAAACATTGTGCATGCACTTTGGCAGTTCTATGGGGCAGAGCTGGAAAAATGTCAGGACTGGATGAACAAAATTACAACTCTTTTGACAGGTAAATAGTTCCTATATATGTATTTTAAAGGTGTAGTTATCTTTAAGCTAGAACAGTTAGAACTCAGTTTAGACTGCAGCACATCTTGGATTATAATGCCGGCCTTTCATTTTAGAACATGGACAATTGCTGGAAAACAAAGACAGATAAGGTTTATTGCATCTGTGGTAGAAAAGAAATACATTATTGGGATATTTAGAAATGCTTTTGATAGCTTTAAATATGATAATGTGGTATGAGAATAGGACACGTGGAGTAAATCTTGTTTGTAGCTAGAGATTATTTCTATACATCTGGAGCATTGCGGGCCATGAAGAGGAAGACACCAATATAATGCCATGATATAGGTGAATAGCAACACCTTGGCCTTGAATTAAACCTTTGACTTTTGAATATACCAATACATACAGCTTTTTCTTTAATACGAAAAGTAAATCAATGACAACTCCATTCAATTGTTTTTTATTCGGAAATGAATCACTATTCTACTATGTAGCAGTGCCAAGAAAATAAATTCCTAGTAGATAGTCAGTGCTTAAAGAACCAGGGTGTACCATGGAGGCATCATGTCAATTTTCAATGGACATCAGAAGTAATAGAAATGTGGGCCTTGCATGAAAATGCAAGGTCCAGCTATTTAGAAACCCCTACGCGATACCACTAGGGGTCTTTCAAGCAAGATTCATACAGCTTTCACCTAAGATTGTTTCTAACTTTGTTCAGTTAAAACATGTGAATCTGGGGTGAAGATGGCATAACCCTTGTTTTAGAAAATGTATAAATAGACCCCTAAGTGATACATAAAAAATAAAATAGGAAAAAGTTAGTTACTAACCTTAGACACTGGCTTCTGCCTGTCATGTCTTGGGTGATATTACTTAGCCTTCCTATGGGAATGTGGAAAAGCAAAGGATCCTATATCTCATGAGAAGATGCTTTAGCACTGTGCTGGAGCGCATTCTCATGCAATTGAGGATCCACAGCTTTCCCAATAGGCCAGGGTGAGGCTAAGTGATTTAGATCTTGCTTAAGGTGCCCATACACCTGCCGATTATCGTACGATAATCGCTAGTGATTCCGTGATCGTAGGATAATAGGCAGCTGTATGGGCAGCGTGCGACCGCATCTAATGTACCGACGCACGACTTTCGTCTTCCGAGCATGATTTATGGCGGGTTGGTAGCGTGCTCGGAAGACGAAAGCCGCACGGGCCGGTGTGCACAAGCACACACTGCCCGCTCAGCATTGCAATCATCGGCAAGCCCTCCCCTTAGCGGGGAGGGCTTGTGATGATCGCAAGTATGATCTGCCTGTCAAAGATGAGCCGGTCGTCCGAAATTTTAATGACCTTACAACCATCGCACAACGAAAGTCGTGCGATGGTTGTAAGGTGTATGGACAGCTTTAGACTAAACCAGGGGAAATGTTTTGTTTACTTTTTTCAGCTTTTCCTTTTTTATATTGCGGAACAATCTTATGCAAGTTCCTCACGTAGAGATACCAAAATAAAAATGTAATCCAAGCTGGCTATAAGGATCACATAACCATTTTCTGCTTAGTTGATACAAACTTCTTACCGAGGAACACAACTTTAACACTTCCTTTTGTTTCTACGTGCTTTCATTATTTTTACCGACTTTCCCGGTGTAATATTTTTGGCTAGACATCTGGATTGCATCAACTTCTGAGATTATTTTTTGATGGTGAACATACTAGCTGTAGTTTTTTTAAGTCATTTTCCACACAAAAAGGTCAGTGGTAGATGTTTTCTTACATAAGCCAAGCTATTTATAAATAAAGTCACTTAGGTTCTTCCCTTTGAGTGTGCACTAAAATTTGTTGCCAGATGAATGCCCTTTTTTTTTCTCATGTATTTTTGGCAGGCTGATTGGAAATTATCGAGCTATAGAACGGACATGTTTGTCTGGGATGTTTATATTAGATAGAAAACTTAGTTTTGGCAATCACTGGATCAAGCAGCTGATCATTTTAATTAAATAATGGCATTCAGCTGTAGGTAGCTTAATATAATAAGCAGCAATGAATGCATTTGGCCATGTTTTTAAGTAGTTTGATTTCAGTGGGAATGCATATATTTGACACTTATTTGCAGTATGTACGTATCTGTTTTTTAAATATATTATGCTGTTTTAAATTTCTTGTTCAGCCTGTCCAACAAACTTATACAAATAAAATGTAATCATATAAAATATTAGTATTTGCATCATTATAGGCATGAATTGTATTGAAAATTCAATTACACCGTTAACTACTTTAAGGATAAAAGGGAAATTATTGTGAATTTTCAGTAGGATTTTTTTTGCGATTTATAATGGAGTCTTAATTTGAAAACAGTTTTTTCTAATAGCTTACATGTTTTCTGAAACATGTTTTTTTTATATTTTTTTTAAATCCAGAATATATTTTTTTATTTTATTTTATATCTAGATCTGTAACTGAAGCTTCTGTATCTCAGATAATGCAATCGGCTGTTAAGTCCAGTTAAACTAGGCTCTAGGTAGATGTAAAAAAAAACACCAATGAATACAATTGTGTGTTCCCTAAGCCCTCATTCACAAGAGTAACAGCCGGCCCGTACAGATCCGTGCTGCGTGCACGGCCATATTGGGCCGCTCCCGGGAAGGACAGGTGCTGTGTGTGATTTGTACACAGCAGCCTGTTCTTCTCTATGGGAGTATGCGGCCGTACGCTGCCATACACTCACCCGAACTGCACGTCTGTGCGTGTGCGGGTGTCCCTGCTCGGACGCAGACAGGATCCAATCAGGCTCTTGAGCTTGTACTGACAAGGAACATGCTAAATGGTAGTGAGAGCAAAGTGAGCGGAGAGGTGACCTTATGCTGCTGCTTCTTCACGTTCCAAACACAGACAGGGGGCATGGAGATGACCTGGCTTTATTGCCTTAACTGCAGCAGAGAAAAGTCAGGTAAACCTTTATGGGGCAGGTTTTGTTTAATTCTCATTACTGTATGAACAGAAATACAAACCCTTTAGCAGGTAAACAGTGACTACAAGAAGTTTAAAGTGTATTTCCACTCTTGCAGTTAAACTTGAGAAACCCCCACTACATGTTTCTTGTGTGTTCGCATTCACACAGCATACCTAAAAATATTTTTTTAAAATATTTCTTACCTTTTACAGGAGATGTCTAAGCAGGTCTTTGCAAACTCCTCTCTTAATTTTCAAGTGATCAGAAACTCTGGCTCTCCCCATAGAAAGGCTAAAGGCAGACTGAGCTTCCCCCCATTACAATACAAGGCTTATAGATCTTTAACCCGTTGTTAGGACAGACATTGTTCAAACCTTGTTTACAACTGATATTGAGATCTACCAGCACAGTACAGGCATGGTTATGTTAACAATACCCAGCCAACGTGAACTTGCACGGAATATATTTGTCACACTTTGCACCAGATTTATGATGCTAGTGTAATGTTGTTCATAAATGGGGTTAAATAGACTCCAGGAAAGAAGACTCATAACTCCAGGCAAAAAGCCTAACTGTCGCTACTTTAAGAAGTGGTCATGGGAACTTCTTAAATTGTGATTAGACAGGCGCAAAACTCAAAAGTAGTGCAAGCTCAGGTCAAAACAGGAGCAAATGTTAAAAGACAGATTTGCACATAAAAAAATTATCTAAGACTAAAACTGTTGCAATTGCTTTGATAAATGTCCCCCTATGTCTCTATGATAAAGTCAGGCAGTCCATTCATTTTTTTAATATTTAGGGTTTTACACCAGCTTCCCATTACTAGACTACACAAGGCTTTACTAGGCTTTTTCATACTCTTGTCTTTCATTGTATGCTGGACGATCTTCCTGATTTCAATGGAGGCAGATCAAGTGTACATAATAAGACCGCAAGAAGACATATTTATAGGTAGACAAGGTATATCTTACCAACAAAATCACAGGTGATGAATTAGGGAATAAGTGTGATGAATTAGGGAATAAGTGAGTGCATTTCACAGTAGGTAGCTTGGTGTAATTTAGACATTGCCAAGATGAAAAGCAAACAAGGGCAGATAGGATTTCCCTCTGGTGTATTTTCTTGAAACATTTATAATTGAAGTTTAGTTTTAAGTGCAGCCATTGTCTCATTTTATCTCCTTTGCTTAGAGGGCTGAAAGCATTAAAAGTGGGAACCCACCATAAAAGTTAATCATTCATTCACTTTTGCTACTTGTCTAATAAATAATAAAATAGTATGAAATGGAAGAACTGAAGTTCACATTCATTCATTGCTGATCAGCTATTAATTTGATTTGAACAGACAGAGCATTGAATTAGAGGGTCAGAGTTGTTTTTCATGTTCTTAATCTTTTTCTGCTTCTCCTTCCACATTCAAATTCCTTAAAAATGCTAAAAATGTTCTAATTTATTATTACTTGTGCAAAAAAAACAAACAAAAACCACACTCTTGGCAAATAGATTATTTGAGGGTGTGTGATTGGTCGGTAAATGAAAGCTAATATAGAGCTAGGTATATTAAGATTTAATAGTGCCTAAAGATGATACTCCCTAGGTGGAACTGTGTCCATTTTCTGTCATCCCTGCGTCCTCTAGGTACAGCAAGCAGTGTATGTACATCCTGAACTTTAATGGCCATGTGTACTTCCATGTGTGTTTACTATCAGCAGAGTATCCCATCATGGGTATGATCAGTAATATGCACAAATGTTGGGAAAGGTATATATTTTGTACATGCCCTTTATGCTATAACCAGGCTTGGATTGGCAACTGTTATCATTGTGAAGAGACTGGGGGATGATTAGTTCCCAGCTGTTTCTGCATGTGTAAATAGTTCAATTGTTGGGGCATATTCACACCTATGTGCACTATAAAGTGTGATTTTCATATTTCTATGCACATTGCTTTAAGGTAGCCTATGAATGGCCATTAAGACTTGATGCATGAAAGAACACACCTGCACTATTGTTTAGCCAATGGGGCACACAACACACAGGGAATTTGCATCTGTGAGTTGTGGTACACTGAAGGGCAAGTGTATTGGTTATACTATATATGAGGTGTGGTAAAAATGCAATACACTCATCATCATTAGCGTGCTGGGTAATGTGTTTACATGCAGGTTTTAACATGCAATAATGCAAGCAAATGGGTGTGAAATCAGCCCTAAAGAAAAATCTTCCATCCACTAAACCCACTGTTCATCATGTTTGCCACAAATACAGCATGTACAGACTCAAGATGTAGGTGTACCAACATCCATTGCAATATTTACATTCTCTGCTTCGCTTGGCTACCCTGCTGTTCTGTGCATGCACCATAGAGAGTAATAGACAAGATGTGCACACGAGATTGTCTCAAGTATCTCTATAAACAGAGGATCATTTTCTATGGCAGAAAATCCAGTTTCACAATTGTGCAAACCCTTTCATTCATTGGATACCAGAATTTCACGGTGGCTCAATCATGGAGGCTCAACATCATATGTGGGCATTTCCTTGGACAGTCTGTATAAGAATGCTCACTTTTCCAGACTGACATCCACTCATTAAAGCATTTTGATACTTGTATAATTACTCTGAAGATCCAACACACTGCTTACATCAGGGCTGAGAACCCTTGAGAGAAGGCAGAATGGGCAATGTTTTCATGAAGCTATGTACAGCACCCTGCTGCCCCACC
>NW_017306668.1:387828-422389 GCF_000935625.1 Nanorana parkeri | reverse complement strand
AATTGTATACAGAAATTAGAAAACGAGAAAAAAGATGACATCCAATAATGGCATAATGGGGTCTAAAATAAGGTATGTAATGAAAACAGAAAGGTTTTCTAAAAACATGTCATGATGAGGGGGCAAAGAGGAAACCGGGAAGACAAAATAAGAGCAGATTCAATTTCAGCTTTAAACATTGTGTCAAGCAGTTTAAAATGAAACATCTGATTCTGGAGTGTGTAGGATATTGATTTTGTGATGAATAGGTAGGCAGTATCATCTAGGGTGGGTTTGTAAAGCAAAATTATGAGTCAACAATTATTTTTGAGTCTGCTTTTATCTGCTTATACTTAAAATGGAAAGGGATGGGCAGGAGAGGACAAGAAAGGGAATCAATGGGATTTAGAGATTATCACGCCTCATATACCCCCCTTATATTTTCTATTTCAATATATTTTTAATATAATGCAAGTTACAGTTCAAAAACAGCAGGTTGTATATTAGTCATACATTAAGAACATAGATAACATGGATTCACAATATCATGCAAAGGCTACTCAACCCTCCATTCCCATTCCCACTGTTGGGGTCCAAACAGTGGGAATGGGAAGAGACTAAATGTTGTAGTAGGAAATGCAGTAACATAACTATGGTCACGGAATGTAGTCTGTTGACTCGTGAGTCATCGAGTAAGTCGAATACGACCAATTGAATAGTATGTAACAGTGAAATATATATAAGGATAGGCAGAAAATAGGGAAGGGTACAGAGACTAGATATAGGAAGAGAACAGGGGAAAGGAGTGAAACCTTCGAGTACATGTGAGACCATCCATAATATCAGGACCACCATATGTTCAGGTTTTATATAGAGGGCGCAACATCCAACATTTCCAAGACGTATAAAATTTGTTTTTAGGGCAAACATTTGTTCTTAGGAGCAGTGAAGATTCACCCTGCAAACTACTTCCATGTAGCTCGGAGGTACCGAATCCAAAAACATTTGAGAAATCTGGGTTTTTGCTGTTATCAAAATATGCATTACAACCGTTTTTGACGTAGGGAGCAAGTGTTGTAAAGGTATATGTAGTAACGCGAGCGCTACATTTGGACAGATCTATCTTTGTGCTAGATCTGATATAAGTTTAAAAATTTGGTTCCAGTAGGAGCGGATCGATTTGCAATAGCAAAATATGTGAATCAAGGAGCCTATTTCTCCACATTTCCGCCAGCAAAGGGGTGAAGTCCCTGGAAAAAAATTAGAGAGTTTGTACGGGGTTTGGAACCATCTGTGTAAAATTTTCTGTTGTATCTCCCAATGGTTTGCACATTTTGATACAACATATATTGACCTAATAGCCAGTTGCCTTTGCTCTTTTGAATAGGATGAACCCAGCTCCCTTTCCCATTAAGTCATAGAAGTAGTTTTCGTAAAGAGTGTTTTTGCATCTATTGAATTATAGAGAAGGGTTATACCTTTCTGCACCCAGGATTGATTGTACAGAAGGTTATAAAGGATAATATCCATACAAAATGATCGAGGAAGAAGGTGGGAGGTAAGGACGTTTTTAATTTGTAGATAATGAAAAGATTCTTGAGAAGGCAAACTATAGATATTTTGTAATGCAGAAAAGGTTTGTAGGTTGTCCCAGGTGTATAGGTCTGATAATTTAGTAATGCCACATCGCAGCCAATTTCTTAATTGGAGCAGCGGGATACAACATTCAAATATTTCAACAGGGGTTTGGATTTTTTTACAGATATGATCTTAAACAAGTATGCAGATCAGGAATACAGGTTTTACTTGCTTGCTGCATTCCTCTGCTTGCTTATTGATACAGCAAGTATTGAATCCTCAGACAGACAGGCAACTTGTATCTTAAAAAGGAAATCAGCAATGTTAGGCCCTATTCACAATGGATCCGTTACATTGTGTTACCATGCATTTTTTAACGGATAGTAACACAAGGGCAATGTAAAATGAATGGGTGTGAATGGAGACAGTTCACACTGCAGCTTTGTGTTATGTAGCCGTACGTTGTGCTAAAAAGAGTAGAGCATGCTCTATTTTTTTTAGTGCAATGCATCCAAAATGCACTCTAATGCAATGCATTGCATGCCATTAGGGAAGTATGTCTACTCAAGACACAATACTTCACATAAAGCTTGCCAAATAAAAAAAAAAAAGTAACAGAACCAAACAGATCAAAAGGATGTCGGAAGGTACAATTACAAGTGAACGGACCCTCCTGTTACTTGCATGTACCTTCCGATTGTGGTGTGAATGCACCCTAGGATTAAATGTTTTTCCCACTGCAAAATTCATTTAATAATTCCTGAACTATGATGTTGCTTTGAGTGCTATAAAAGTAGCCTCTTTAACACAATATACCAGAACACCCTAATGTTCACTACGGAGCTAGATGTGCTTTACGATATTTCTTTGTCCTTGGCAGCATAAAATGTTTTCTGCTTTTCTGTAACTAACACAGAAATCAACATCAACATTATCATCGATGAAAAGAAGATTAGCTGTCAAGCTGTAATTGTTTCCTTCATTTAGAACAAAGAGGATCAGAGTAACAATGCACATTTTACTCCCACCTACGAGTATTTTGCACTTTACAGTGGTACCAAGGTGCATGTCTGCTGAGCGTGTTCAGCTTTCTATTCACTCTCGGCAAAAATACAATAAAACGCAATTCCTTTCATTAATATACTTCATGATAGTTTCCACAAGCATACATATTAGCAGAAAAAGAGTGCTCGTTCGTTGAATAGGGTGGAATTCAAAAGTCCCATGGCACAAAAAAAAAAAATTGTACAGTAATAAGGTAGCACTGCAGTGATTAGTGCTATGGAGTATATAAAGCAACAAATAGCACAGTGTTCAGAGGGGAGCATCACTATCCCTATCATAAAAGAAAACACAATGAAAGGCTTCCTGGGAAAGAACAGGCTAAATAATAACTTTTCCAGCAGGTAACAAGAGATACACTATATTGGCAAAAGTATTGGGATGCCTGCCTTTACACGCACATGAACGTTAATGGCATCCCAGTCTTAGTCTGTCGGGTTCAATATGGAGTTGGCCCACCCCTTGCCGCTATCACAGCTTCAACTCTTCTGGGAAAGCTGTCCACAAGGTTCAGGAGTGTGTCTATAGGAATGTTTGACCATTGCTCCAGAAGCTCATTTGGATCTTGCTTTGTGCACTGGTGCGCAGTCATGTTGGAACAGGAAGGGGCCATCCCCAAACTGTTCCCGCAAAGTTGGGAACATGAATTTGTCCAAAATGCCTTGGTATGCTGATGCCTTAAGAGTTCTCTTCACTGGAACTTAAAGGCCAAGCCCAACCTCTGAAAAACAACCCCACACCATAATCCCCCCTCCACCAAACTTTACACTTGGCACAATGCAGTCAGGCAAGTACCGTTCTCCTAGCAACCGCCAAATCCAGACACATCCATCGAATTGCAAGACAGGGAAGCGTGATTCGTCAATCTGAAGGCCACATGAAATTTGGAGGTCTGTAGCTATTGACTCTGCAGACAGTTGGTGACCTCTGCGCACTGTGCACTTCAGCATGCGCTGACCCCGCTCTGTCATTTTACGTAGCCTACCACTTCATGGCTGAGTTGCTATTGTTCCCAGTGGCTTCCACTTTGTTATAACACCACTATCAGTTGACGTGAAATATTTAGTAGCAAGTAAATATCTATTGACCTTCTGTCGAGATTAATAAATCTGTACTGGACTAATAATTTATTTGTGGTTCTCTCACGCATTCCTGTAGGTTGGTGGAAGGAACCACAGTGCCCTACAAGGGACACGCTACTTACATCTAGAACTGTCGAATGGCAGTTGTTTTGGGTCACGCCTTAATGACCAAGGAAACATGTGGGTCCCGAGGTTACACGGGTTGAGAACCACTGCTTTAAAGCAAATCTGTATTTTGCCCATTCAAGGCAAAGTAACAGATTGAGTTGGTAACTGAGCCCGTCCCCTGCCAATATTTACCTTCTCTGCACCCGCCGCCATTTATGCCTTCTGGAGGCCTTTAACTGGGGAGCGATTAAACAACATACATCAGTAACATTATATTTTGCCTTATACTTTTTCAAACTTCAGTTGGGCTTTAAATCTCAGCATCTCCTTTGTGAAAATCTGATATTATAAAGCAAGGTGGTGAAATAAACTTTGTAAATAGTGTTTCATCATTTTGTTTCATCTTCTTATGCAGGCTAATGAAGTATCCATTGCACCTCAATGTTCATTTTTTTACCCGTTGCCCAATAGATCTGTCTACAGCTGTCCGGTATGTTTGGGAGAATATCAAGAAGCACACACAAGCCATGTGCCTGGAGTTGTGCAGTATTCCAAACAGGAAGGAACATAACCATAACAACGTGTGAAAACTAATACCATAACAGAAGATTCAACAGCAACTCTGGGATGCAAAAGCTATTGTAAAAAGCCACCAGTAGCAGCTTTAACAAAACATTTAAATATATATATTGTGTTCATAACCATTTAAATTTAAAGCAGACCTGTCATTTAAGAAAAAAAATGTTACAAAGATCTTGAAAGAAGAAGAAATCGAGATACAGAATAAAGTATAATATACTTTTGCATAACTGCTCTATATTTGCTCTACATGTGCAAATATAGAGCGGTAATATTGTTTTGTACCCACTGGGATCTGTCCAGTGTGCAAATATGAAAACGAATTGCTCTGAAAAATATGAAGAGTTAAAAACAATAATTGTCACTCTATGGCACACCATAGTCCCCTGGGGAGATCGAGGAAAGGGCTTATGCAAACTCTGGCATCCTCTGCATCTCTAGTAAAAGGTTTTCTCTTATTGGTTCTGACAATAAAACACTTGATATGTGAACCAAACACTTGCTACAGCACCATCTAGTTGTTAAAGCAAAGAAGAAGCACAGCCCATTCACAGTGCCGTGGTGGAAAAGCCACACAGTGCTGGTTTTTAAAGGCAAAAACCATGTTTTACCAAAAAAATTAAAAATAAATGCACACATTCATCAAAAAATGTGCATTTATGTATTTATCTTACATTGGAGACTGTTAAGCACTGCAACCTCAATCAGTTGATCGTGTGAGCAGAGCTCTGGCTTCTGCAAACTCTTCCTCCTAGCCCCTGGATGGACTCTCAGCCTAAATATGGGTGCAACATGAAACATGGTCTGAAACATAAACTTAGGGGGTTATTCACTTAGCTGCTGAAGGCAGCCGAATGAATAACCAAGCTGAAGTGAAGTGAGCCGAACACCACTCTGCCATTCACTTCAGCCATGTGCAGTTGATTTCAGCCGTACATCGGCTGCCTTGCAGCTCACTCACTGCCGTTCACCCTTATTCTCATAGGGGCCGCAACGACAGTAACTGACTAGCCGATTGCCGCCAAGCAGCATTCGGCTGGGCTATTTTGTTCGGTACCTCCGAGGTAGTGAGCAGAATAGAAAATAGTTAAATGAATGAAAAAAAATATAAAATATAAAAATGTTGAGAAATTATTTTAAAAATGTAAAAAAAATAGGAAAATTAAAAAAATATATATTTAAAAAAAACGAAAAATAATTCTAAATAATAAAAAAAAGATGCATGCCGACCCGACCGCACGCGACAAACTCACGCCACATAATGAAGCATCTGTCAGATGCCGGCAAAATAAAAACTATTGGGCGGAGCTAGCTGTGACATCACCGCTAACTCCGGCCAACTGTTTCCTATTGGCTGGCACTTGGCAGTGATCCCACGGCTCACTCCGCCCAGTTGTAATGACAGATCAGCGTCCCCAAATTACCTGATTTTGACGACATCTGTCAAATGCTTCCTTATGCGGCGGGAGATCGTCGCGTGCGGTCAGTCGGGATGTTTCTGGGTTTTTTTAAATCTTTTTTTTCTATTCTTTAATATATATTTTTTAAATTTTCCTATTTTTTTACACTTTTTTAATCATTTTTCAAAATTTTTTTCATTCATTTAACTTTTTAGCCGAGCCGAATGCCATTCACTTACTGCCATTCGGCCCCTATGAGAACAGGGGCAAAAGGCAGCGAGTGAGCTGCCGGAGCTTCGGCTCAGCCGATTCAGATGTTGGATCGGCTGAGTCAAACTCCTTCTTCCGAAGGCAGCCGATGTATGTCTAATGCTAGCTAATGTACGTCTGAAAGCAGCCGTATAAGGCTGAAGTGTATAGCCGAACAGCGTTCGGCTTACTTCACTTCAGCTCAGCTCAGCAGCTAAGTGAATCACCCCCTTAGCCTTTTAAGAAGAAGTCTCACTAAACATTTTACATTTTTATTTCATCCAATAAGGGACCAAGTGCATATAGTACTTGGTCCCATTCAAATACATCCTGCCGTTGCCAAGCAGTATGGTTGGACAGTTTAACCGCTTCTATCTGGCCTGCTAGCAAGGAGATGGAGTTTTGAGTGACCACGCTAGTCTTCGGCAGCAGGGGCCACTCTGGAGACCAGCAATGCCATGCATAGAAGATTATGGAACAATGTGGGCTGTGATCTATCTGCCAGGGCTGTGTATTTGAAAGCAGCCCAGACAGATAGATCACTTAGCTCAGCAGTATTCAGTGATGTTTTATGAATGAACAATTAGCGCTGTCGGGGGCAAGTACAAGAAGCATCTCTTTGTGTCCCCCTTTCCAGCCAGAGTGTCCAAGGTTGCTAAGAGCCAGACAGGGACATGTGTAAGGGCCATACACATCTCGCTGGCCTGCTCTTACCAACCAGCGTCTCACTCTTGCCAGCGTCTCACTGGTAACCAGTGACATCACAGGACGTCACAAGAGCTGGGTGGGACACCAAGTTGGACTGCTCAATGCAGAGCCTGCAGAGGGCGGCATCACTCCACTAACACCACGACCACCCCGGCCGCCTCATGTAGCAAAAAGGCTAGGGAACCCCTGGCCTGAATAACCAATCACCAAGCACCGGTGCTGTCATATTGGATTAAGGGGAATAAGTCACGTGCTCTTATGTATCCAGAAGTGCAGCATATTTGATTTTTGCAGCATTAGGGGCACATTATAAATGTATTTATAAGCAGCTGTAGGAACAGGGAGTACAATTAACCTTTTTTTGCCCAGGGCAAAGTACAGGTTTACTTTAAGGACCAAAAGGTTGTGTTACTCTTTATGGTTGCATTATATAACACTGTACTCACCCATATAAAGTAAAATTATGCTTTTGTACTTTTTTCTGAATCATAAAATTATCCATAAAACACAGTGTTAAAATGTATAAGGAGGCCAGTGGTAATATTAGACTAACTAAAGTCAGTCTTCCCATTGATATTAAATGTAACAAAACATTGATTCTCAAGAAAAGAAATCGGTTGTCTTGGTAACTTTATTTCACATGGTTGGTCTTTTCTAGGCAGTTAAACAATTTTCCTGTCCAAACTTTCCAATAATCTTATGATATATAATTATTCCCAGCATGTTAAATATTCTTTTCATGAGCAGCAGTAAAGTGATAATTAAAATAGTTTTGTTTCAGTTCCACAATCCTTTCTTGTGTATACCCTTTTTAATAAAGCTGAGTGTTCTGTGAAGACAGCATATCCTGCTTACGTGCTATTATACTGCATTACAGTAGAACTATGGCCTCTAATTAAAAAAAAATGTAAAAAAGTGCGGTAACATATTCACTTACAGCTTTTTTACAGCTTTCTCTTAGTCCCCCTGCAAAATCCCACAAATATTTGTTAACTCTGCAATTGAAGTCCACCTAATGATGCTGCACTGCTCCTAAATTCAATGCAGAGTGTGAGTTGCAACTCTTGTGCAAGTCTTGTGTAGGCTGTGCCTGCTTGTACTGCATTGGAATGAAAAAATGTTGTGTCACTGCTGATTCACCAGCCTGTAGCTTGCCAGGCAGCACTTGACCACATCTAGTCCTGCCCACTTCTATCTGGATTGACAGTACAGTCTCTGTTGATGAAATCTCCCACTGTGAGCTGCAGTGTTTGGGAAGGGGCAGTGGCGTAACAACTGGGGGGGCAGGGGGGCACTTGCCCCGGGTGCAGGACTGAGGGGGGGCGCCGCCACAACCCCTGCTTTTATTTTATGTTCTATTCTTAGTTCTATAATGGCATTGCTTCATAAGATATCAGCTAGAGAACTACAGGTCCCCACATGCCCTCATTGCCCCTGTACAACAACCAGATATTGCCGTTCCCTGGGTGATATGTGTGTGTGTGGGGGGGGTGTACAGGGACAATGATGGCATGCTTGGACTTGTAGTTCCTTAGCTGATATATATGTGTGGGGTACAGTTCTAGTGGATGTTTATATAATATGGGGGGGGGGGTGGCGAAAAAAAATGTTCTGCCCCGGGCGCCCATAACTCTGGTTACGCCACTGGGAAGGGGGGACAAAAATAAAGGAGGGCTTGGCTTACTCAGGTAAGGTAAAATATGTTTTTTTGTTTACTTAATAAGGCAAGTGAATCACAAATTAACTGGATTGGGTACTGGTTTAGACCATCATACATAATCCGTTAGTTGCATTTTAATAGAAACTTGAAGGTAGATGTATGTACAAGTTGTCCTAGCTAACATCCTTCTGGAAATGCTAGCTGTCTGGCTCTCTATGGCTTCAGTACAGAGGATGGCGGGCAGGAAGGCTGGGCGAAGATGTTGGCACTGGCAAGGGAGCTCACAGACATTGTATCGCTGGAGCGGAAGTAAGTATAGTGGACTTTAGTCCCACTTTAAGCACAGATTCACAAGGCCATTGTCATGTTAGTATCACATTGGAGCTTTACATGTCTCTAATTTCATGCCCAATGCGTTCAGGCCTCATAGACATGGTCATTGCTATATCTTGAAAAACTATTCTGAAGATTGTGTTTAACGGCTGTTCAGACTGTGTTCATCAGTTACGGTGCATTGCAGTAACTAGCAGCATTCGATGTTTATTAAAGAAGAACTATGGGGTTAAGGCTTTTCTCCATAGTTCTCCTTAGGGTAACGGGAGGACACAAACTAGCGTCCTCCCGTCACCCTAGGCTCAGTATACCGCGAGCTGCAGCTCGCGGTATACTGAGAGGCCGCAGCTGAAGCGGATCCCGACAATTATGTCTGGATCTGCCCAGCTGCGTGACTGACAGCTGGCTCTGCCTATCTAGAGGGAGAGCCAGCTGTACCCGCCCCCTCCCCGTCCGTTCCGCCAGTCAGCACTGGTGGATCAGAGGGGCAAATCCAGCCCCTTCCTTGTCACGGCAGAGAGCCCTCCCGATCTACTAAGCCGACCTGTGACAGTCTCATTGTCACAGGTCGGCTAGAACTATGAGGTGAGGGAAAAGCACTCACCTCATAGTTCTCCTTTAAGTCTGTGAAGGTTTTCATTCATCCAAGTCATGGTATATCTTTAAAAAATAAGTCAAGGCAACTGGACTTGTTGTGTTTTTCTTCAAGATGTTTCACTGGTCATCCAACCAGCTTTCTCAATTCAGAATGACTGACAGAATGACAAAAATTGTACAAATAGAAAAGTGTACAAATGAATAAAGAAAATGTTTTTTATAGTAATACATGACATTTTTGAGAAAGAAGAAATATACTTCAATTTGAACAACTTAACCCAAACTCTCCTAAGAGTCACTAGTTGATAAAATGCATGGAATAACATACATATATACTGCATATGACGATACAAATTGATATAACAACCTCATCCTAAAATACCTAGAAAGAGTCATAGACCCCAATCATGGGAGGTTATCATTCAAAATAGGTAATGAAAAACAGCAGTTACTCCTCCATTGCTAGACTCTAAATTTATGATGAATAATAAAAACACAAAATGCAACATGGCCCGAAGTAGAGGGGTATATAGTAAGGTCAGGGTATCACCAATCTAGTGAAACATAGAATAAGTAAGGAAAATACAGAACGGGAAATTGGTAAAAAAAACATCAAACAGTGTAAAGAAGAGCTAAAATAGGATTTCTAGCAATGCATTCCTATGGCTTAGGCTTTTTTTTTGGCGGCAGCAGAACCGCCGGCCAATAGAAAACTGTTGGATGGAGCTAGCTATCATTGCTAGCTCCGCACAATCGTTTTCTATTTTAATTTTTCTACTTTTTTAACTGTTTTTCTGTTCTGCTTGGTCCCACAGAGGTACCGAGCAGAACAGCCGGACCGAATGCCACTCACTGCTGTTCGGCATCTATGAGAATAGACCAAACAGCAGCGAGTAGCCTGCCGGAGGTTCGGCTCAGCTGATCCAGATGTTGGATCGGCTGAGTCGAACTCCTTCTGCACTTCGGGTCGGCCGAACATGCTGAGCATGTTCGGCCGACCCGAAGCCACGGGAAGCCACCCGATGAACGGCTGATTTCAGCCGATATACGGCTGTAATCAGTCGTACCAGCCTGAAGTGGATAACCGAACAGCGTTCGGCTCACTTCACTTCAGGTCGGTCTTTCACTCGGCTGCCTACGGCAGCTTAGTGAATAGACCCTTAAGTCTTTCTTTCTGTTCTGTGGAGAATACTAGCAGTCAAGAATAAAGAATACTAGCAGTAAAGCATGCATTTTACCATACATTTCTGCAAAATGAAGTTAATGGGCTCTAAAGCTTTTACTTCAAGCATCCAGAAACTTGTTTAATGCCCTTAAAGGAAAATTCCAGTCAACATTAAAAAAAAAAAAGACTAATATAAAATACAATTACTAAACAATACTATTTTGTAATTTCAATATTGGAAAAACTATTAATGTTGCTTATCTGCAACCATTGTGAAGATATGAGATTTCTAAAAGGCATTCTGTACACATTGTAAAGGAATAGAATGTTTGTGTACAAAACGCCTCCAGAAATCTCATTTTCAGCTTGAGAATAAAGTACAGGCACTCCCAACACTGTCTTAGGTTCTGCGATTGTGAGTCTTTTTTTAGATATAGTTAAATAATTGCCGAGGGTATTGGATGTCTGAAGTGAAACCAAATTACAGTTTTTACAACACTAAAGCTGAAAGGTGATTTTTATTGTAATTGCAATACTAAAATTGCTTGCGATCGCTACAAATGTAGTTGCATGTAGTAATGATTTATCACCAAAATCTGGAGCATTTTGGTATCATACGCAATTGATCACCACCACATGCTACAACCCCGTGTTCACTGATGTTACCAAAATGATCCACATTTGTGCAAACAATCTCTACTATACTGTATGCAACTGCATGTGTAGCAATCACTGGTGATTAATCTCAGGTGATGGTGGGTGATTTTAGTACCACAATGCTAGGCTGATCTTGGCATTATAGTAACAAGACCCTTAAGGTGGCCATACACTTTACAACCATCGATTACCCGCGATTCTCGTACGAGAATCGTGCAGTGTATGGGCACCTTTATACTTAGGTTACCTGAGAATGTGCAACCTCAGTATCCGCAAAACAGAAGTATGTATGAATTTCCAGTTAATGATTGCAGTGTATACAGCTAACTCCAAGGACTGTGTTGCCTCAACAAAAATGAAGTTGGCCTTGGGCTTCTGTCTTGGAGAGCTGAATACAGATCATAATGGCAGTGCTTGATTGAGACTTAAGCTTACAGCTGGCTTCAACAGACACTGAGCCAGCCACAACTCCCTGAGAGGTTATTCATCTGATAGTTCCTTCTATCTATCAGGAATTTCTGTGGTAAGATCTTCACAGTTCCCAGGTTTACACATTTTCCTGTTTCCATCTATCACTTTTTATAGACATAAAGGAACAGCATGATCATTCAAGCCCTGGAACAATTTGCATATCAGATTTCCTTGGATTTTGGGGCTTCCAAAGAATGATAGAAATACACTAAGGATATGAGCAGGCATCAGAAGGTATCTGTTCTGCAGTCCAGAAGCCATGTTAACGCTTAATTACAGGACACAAGCACACTTTAAATGGAAAGTACCAGCTTCTATTCCACATGCTGAGCTGATACATTTAAGTTCTCATGTGTTTTAGTGACAATCCACTCCAGAAACTGGTTATCCAGCGACAGTTTGGGGTTCTTTAACACCCTGTTGAACACTTTAAAAGGAAACCTAATCAGAGGAAATTCCCATCTCTCCTCTGCACTTCTGATCTTCATTCCTTTACAAAGTGATGCAGTATTAAGAAAATACAATATGGCTGATTTACTAAAGAAGTTGAAAGCTTCACTCAATAAACTGATTATTCACTTAAATTTTTCTGTCATGTGCAAAGTAAATTCCTGTTCATTATGAATACCCAATCATGTGCAGATAAGGTAAACAGGAATTTTCTATTCACATGATTGGATAATTGAAGTAATTAGTCACTCAATTTATTGATGAAAGATTCTTCTTCTTTAGTAAATCAGCCTAAATATGCACAGTGTGGTGTCGTCTTCAGGATGCCTGAAGCAAAGTTTGCCTTCTTCTTTACATTGCCGGAAGTTGGCAATGGCCAAAATGGCCAAATGTCACAACTTGGCATTGGACAGTACACCTTTATTTTTTGCAGTAATTCATACAGTAGGAAGAGATAAACATTTGACAGAGACTTCTACCTGCCTTCCCAGCACTCAACAAGATCTCAAGTTGGTGAGCTGACTTCCACAAAGTAAAAAGTAGGAGAAGATGGAGGGAGTGAGGGACCAGATGTCCTAGACCAGGGGCTTATTAGAAGTACCTAGTTCTAATGTATATTATTATGTGGTAAAAATACAGCTGTGGATGCCCTCCCTTTGGCTGGCTATACAGTTCAAACAGATGCTGTTATACTTAGCATCTTGTGAAGGGTATTACCTTCCTATGTGCTCATGTGACTAAAGCATAGCAATCCAAACGGAAATCAATGCTAAGCTGCTGTCACTTTTCTTTGTCTATGACCATATTATAGCATATCTCAAATTTAAAAAAAGAAACTCTAATGATGTCAGCCAAAGACATCTCCCATAAAATGTTTCAAATTGTATCCAGTTCACTGAAGTGACATGATCAGAGTGTTTCCCTTTGATTTACACAGTGACACTAGCACTTGCTGGCATCTGTCAGATGCTTCATTATGCAGCGGGAGTCCATTGTATGCGGTCGGGTCGGTGTGCAGCGTTTTTTTATGACAATTTGTTTTTCTTTTCTTTAAAATATTTTTCTTTATTTTTTAAAAAAATGTAATTTTCCTATTTTTTTACAATTTTAAAATATTTTTCAACTTTTTCTTTTTACCGAGGTACCGAGCAGAATAGCCAAGCCGAATGCCACTCTCTATGAGAATAGGGGGAACGGCAGCGAGTGAGCTGCCGGAGCTTAGGCCCAGCCGATCCAGATGTTGGATCGGCTGAGTCAAACTCCTTCTGCACTTCGACTCAGCCGAACATGCAGAGCATGTTCGGCTGACCGAAGGCAGCCGATGTGCGGGTGATATTAGCCGATGTAAATCAGCCGGACAAGACTGAGGTGAATAACCGAACAGCGTTCGACTCACTTTCACTTCGTCTGGGTTCTTCACTCGGCTGCCTTTGGCAGCTTTGTGAATAACCCCCTTAGTTTTTGATAATCAGAGTGGATAACGGGTCCAATTAAACAGCAGAAAAGTGGCTATATATTATAACTTATTTATACATGCTTTATACAGGTAAATGTTTTTCCAATCGCAATCAGTCAGACTCTTTTTCATTTTTTTCACTAGAAAATTGACAGCTGGTTCCTGATTAGTTAAAGTGTACCTAAAGTTTGTTTTGTTTTTTTAAAAAGATTTTGCATACATTTATGGAATTAAAACCCCTATCAGGAATTAAGAAGAAATATATACAAGTTGAAGGAAATGCCCTCTTAGGCAGTTATCACCGAACAAGTCTGTCTGCATTGGAAGATTTCTTCTCTAGATTCCTGTTCAATTTCGGATTTCCCTTTTCTTTTAGCCACAGTAAAAGTGGTCACCAGCACATAAGTGAGGGTGATTCTCTCAACAAAGATAAAGACAGCGGTTCTAACCCCTCATTTGTAAAGCCGACAGTCGGCTCTACAAGTTTAAACAGACTCCCGGCGGCAAAAGTCGCCGGGAGTCTGTTTAAACAGCCCCGATGCTGGCGACGTACACTGTCGTCAGTCACGAAGGGGTTAAAAAAAAGCTTTGGCCTTAGATACACTTTAATATAGGAAATAAATTTTTTAGCTTTTAAATGCCATGTATTATAACCTAGTGTTCTAAATGTAAAACTGAATTCACAGCTGGCATCTTGTTCCCGTCCTACACCTGCAAAATCTTTAGTTTATCTTTAAGTACCTCTTATCTGCAAAATCTGTTTTCTTTAGACTCCATGGTCCTTGGCTATGTTTTACTCATTTAGCTGAATTCCCAAGAAAGCACTCGAGACAAGATATTTCATTTTACTTAATAGGCCTTGAGAATAAGACCATACAGTACATTGTAAAGTTCATTCAATACACCGTACACATACGCACTTACAAAAATATATTGACTTCGCGGAGTAGGAGATGGTTGATCTAAATGTGTAAAACATCGATGATTCATTATACACATTGACAGAAATTACCACAGGGCATGTAGTCATGTCAAATCAGAATCTTATCAAGCTAATGTGCACCTGTTTGCAATTAATTGCTGGAGTGTGTGGGCTGATGTAAGGAAGATCTCCTTAAACTATTGAAAATGAATTGTGAAACAGACTCAAATGAAGGTTGCTGAATTGTTACAAGGATCTATATCTGTCAAGATTTGCATTGCTTACAGTTAGATTTCTGGCTCTATTCTGAAAAGTATTAAAAGCTTTACAGTCATCTTCATTCAGACTTATTCATATTAAAACAAAATGTGGACTTTATTATCATTAGCAACAGGCTACAAATTGTAATAGTGTTCTTGTTTAGCTAAATTGACCCACATGTCTTTGAATTATCTTCTTTAATTACAGTAGATGTGTATTCTTGAAGATTTGTTACTATCTGGAATCACAGTCATACCAGTGTCTGGGCAAAAAAGTTGTGATTTGCCTTACACATCTGAGGAAGTTGGAAGGCAAAAGGAAGCATTTTTAAAGTTACACCAAACTCATATGTTAAATCTTAAATATGCATTTAGGTTCCTTAAATATTAACAAAAATGTAACTTGTGTATCACTTGGCTGTAGATCCTCAAATCATCTCTGAATTGGTGCTGACACTGTCCTTCCTTCTGGAGGGTGGCTACTTTTGTTCGCCATGGTCCCTGTGTGTGTTGTAAAGTAGTCACCGCTCCAATCTTGCTCCTGTGATGGACAACAATCTCATGTTTAGTTTACTAATATGTGTTGAGATTGTAGTCCATCGCAAGAATGAGCTTGGAGCAGTGGTCACGTGATCACTCAATCCCCTCTTCTCCCCGCAGCTCGGAGAGCTGGGGCAGATTGCAAGAGAAGTTTCTGCCACCGTCATATGGGCCTAGGAGCTCTTTCGCTGCATGGAGACCTCAGAAGCATTCTCAGTCTGTATGCTGGTATACAAGGATAACTGACATTCCTTGACACCCCCTGTCTATAGCAGTCACTCAGTGACAACACAGGCTTAATAAAGAACTGCAGTTTTGTAGTACCCTTTGTAGTACCCTTGGTCCAGATCTGACGAAGGGGGCGTGGCCCCGGAAACGCGTCATGGTAAGGAGTCCTGTGCTGTCACACAATCTTCTGTGCAGCTCGTTGCAGATGTCATTCTGGCTTACCTTATACACTTCTGTCTTGATTCACTTTTGTGAGTATGTTTTTATTGTTACCTCAATATACAATATTAAAATTAATCTACACTAGGGTGGGCGCCCTTCTCTTTTGTTTTCTCCCACAGTATTGCAGCTTCCCAGGCTAAAAAGGGGCAGCACCCCTAGTAATCCTCACCCGTAACTATCCTTCATTTGTTGGTCAACGTTTGGCGCTTCTGATTCATTTTTTATTAGCATCCTGTTGTTTCCTGTGCTAACTGAACTGCACTTGTCTGTCAATACTACTACAGCTTACACCCCTGGATAGCACAGATAGGAAACAGCAGGAAGCAGGGGAGGGGATAGACTAGCATGATCATTGGGTATTTTTAAAAGATGACAAAATTCAGGAAAATAAGGGAAACATTAATTTTTTTAAACAATTATTTGATTTAATTGTTTGCATTTACATACACTTAAATCCTCACCCCACTGTACTGAAGTGCTAACCCTAATTCTAGCACCAACACTATAACACTAATGGTAACCCTTGACCCAATCAATAAAGAAATCTTCTGCTCTGTAAAAAAAAAATCTCTGACACACCATAACATATCTGTGCTTTCTTTTACAGTGCACACTCGCCACCCAAATCTGCTGCCTTAGCCAACACAGTACTTCCAGGTATGTCGAAAATGTAACACTCCCCTGCCCAAAAATGCAGGGCCCAGTGCCCAAAAGTGTAATTGCATAGGGTTTGAGAATTTCCTAGCGGCAGATAGGCATGTAAACTTTGCAAGGGAATGTGCACTTTGCAGGGGAAATTTCCCTTAGCTTAGTATATGTGGTGAAAATCCGTGAAGAATACCCAATGACGTGCAAGGAAAATTTAAAAAATCGTTATTTTTGCTTGCACATGATTGGATGATGGAAGTCAGCAGAGCTTCACCTAATTCACTAAACTAAAAGGAGGCTTCCCCTGCAAAGTGAAAATCTCCTTGCTAAGTGAATAGTCTGTTTGCCTTTAGTAAATCAACCCCATTATCTGGGCGGTGTAAAGAAAATAAAGTGGTATGGGCAGACATAAGTCATGCTTCTTATCTGTTTGTATAATGTTATATGCAGCAAAATTAATAAAAATATGCTTAAAGCAAAAGCAAATTGCTCCTCCAGAAAATATCTTCACACATAAAAGGCAAGGTTCTAGATGATAGCCCACACTCAATAAAAGAAAAAGTCTGCTAGAGCAATTTATACTGTACATCTGTAACTATGGTAATGATTTGGCTGGATTCAGTAGCTGAACTATTAAAATAAAAACTTTAAACCTAATTTGTTTCAGTTCAGTAAGAATACATTTTCCAGGCAATTCATTGCCATGGATACGTACAGTATGTATGTATGTGGTATATTTCTTAAATATGTCCATTGATTAACTGGACATTATGACTTTTTATATGCTGACTCATCCACCAGGTTGGGTGCTCCAGTGAATTTTTTTTCCTGACATAATGCAATTTCCGGTTTAGGAACTTTATTACCTCTCCATCTGACAGAGCATTTACTAAATGAATGCTCTTCGTGTAAGTGGTATGACAATGTGGCTGTGCAGCTTTTTTTTCTTAATACATTTTTAACTTACAGATTTATTCACGCCTCCCTTGTGCTTCTTAAAAGTAAAAAGATAAAGGTGCCTAATCATCTATGATTTAGGTTTTCACTTGTTAACTTCAAGCTGCTCTCTCAGTGTCATGGTGGTGGAAGTAAACCCAACACACTTTGGATTTGGATTGAAATCCTCAATTATGGATCATTGTTTATCATTGTTTAGAGAGTCTCTTCCTGTATACTGAGAATGTTGAAACTGCTGCTAGTTACGTGTCTGGTCCTCATGACCCAGTCATGTACCATTTGCAGTGGCTTTCATAGCTTTAGAACATGTCATGTTGCCAAATGGAGGAGGTTACTTTGGGCAAACATTGATGGTGTGGTCAAAGATGGATCCAAGACTATAAATGGGTCTTTAAAGTGACACCAAACTCAGCAGTTAAAACCAATAAATGCATTCAAGTACCTTAACTATTAACAAAACTGTAGCTTGTGTATCACTCAGCTGTAGAGCCTCGAATCATCTCTGTAACGGTGCTAACACTGTCCTTTCTTCTGGAGGGTTTTTTCTATTCCAAATGGTCCCTGTGTGTGTGTAGTAAAGTAGCCACCGCTCCAAGCTCACTACAATGATAGACTAAAACGTCACCACAAATTAGTAAACTAACCATGAGATTGTAGTCCATCACGGTAGCAAGCTTGGAACGGTGGCTACTTTACAACACAAACAGGGACCATGGGGAAAAATGTAGCCAGCTTCCAGAAGGTATGACAGTGTCAGCACCGTTTCAGAGATGATTTGAGGATCTACAGCACACATAAGGTACAGTTTTATTAATAGTTAGGGTATCTGAAGTCATTTTTAAGATTTAACTCCTGAGTTTAGTGTCACTTTAATTTGTAACTTTTTTTGTTAGAGTTTAGATTTAGTTAATACAGTGAACTCCCAGTTATCCAGCACCCATAGGGATCGGTAGGTGCCAGATAACCGCTGCTCTGCTCAGTGGGCGGGTACAATAGCCAGCTATTGGCTATTGCATTTTGAAATAACCAATAGCAGGCTGGCTATTGAAACCCTGAGGAAGGGGGCTTGCCCCTGAAACGCGTCAATCTTGGCTGACTGCTGTCGGTGGACGGTGATGTGACCGGAGACTACCGTGTTACATAGTCGGGGGGATACCATGTTGGGTTAACAGTGTGGCATCTCGTTTGTTGTTAAAGCCTGATGAAAACGTTTGTTTGTGAGTACTTTTATCCCTTGTTTTATTTATTGTAATAAATGATTTTATACACGGAGGTGGCGCTCTGTTCCCTTTTGTTTTCTATGTTCGTGGTGGAAGCCCCAGAGCCTTGGATGAGCAGCCCCTCAAGTCTGTGTAAAAAAACTGTGTTAACTGTTGAAAACTTTGAGGCCTCGTTCACACCTAGGCGTATTGTATATGCGCGTCTGTCGCGTGTTTTTTTAGCGCGATTCGCGGTAAAAAAAGTCACGCGACCGTAGCGCGTTTCCGAAGGCTACTTGGCTGTATCCCAATGGAAACGCGCAACAAAACGGCCCAAAGTAGTACCTGTACCTTTTCAGGCGTGGGCCGTTTTGTAGCGCATTAGGGACGGGCGGAAATACCCCCAGGTGGGAAGGAGACCATTGAATACAATGGGATTTATATTTTTGAGCGTTTTGTAGGGCATTTGTCGAGCGTAGAACGCGCTACAAAACGTTCAGGTGTGAACGAGGGCTGAGTGTGCAACAGCAAGTGGATTGTTCAGCTGGCAGCCATTAACGCCAAGAGCTAAAGAAAACTTCTTGGCTATTGAAACCCTGCCCGCTGAGCAGAGGAGGGGAACTGAGAGAGACAACTCTCTCTCAGGTCCGCTGGCTATTGCTCCCGTTGTTTACATTCTGCTGCCGACCGTGGAATATAGCCAGGCAGCAAGATGTAAACAAAGGATTTAGTTAGCAACTAAAGAAATTTAGTTGCTTAGGAATATTTTTAGTGAGCACCAAGCAACCAACAATTTTTTGGTGTGCATCAAGCCCCCGGCAAAAATAAAAATCGAGGACATATTATGTCCTTGATTTTTTTGGCCGGTTGCTTGAGAGTGTGGGTTGCTTATATGCCGGATAATGGGAGTGTATTATAACATACAAATTACAATGCAATAGAAATAGAAACATTGTTTGAAAGCAACATTATATAAGTTGAATGTCTAAATGTCTCCTTAAATGACCTAGAGCCAAGAAGCTTAGTAACAGCAGTGAGTGTTACAAAGTTTTGTTCTCATTATCACCAAAGTCAAATCTCCAATTGTAACAATCCAAGTTCCCTGGTAGATGTGCTGCACCTTCATTTCGCCTCTTTGGCCTGTCTACCATTCACTCACATGTGCACCACTGCCTGTCTAGTGAGCTATGCAATTCTTTTAAACATTTTTTATGTCAGAGACTTCACAGCTACCTTATGTTAATAATGTCTATAATCGATGGTAATTTGGCTATACAGTTATAATAAAATATATATGATCAATGGAGAAAACATTCCATATACATTTGGGGAACTCAAGCATGTTTTAAACTTTACTAACATCATTACTGTTGAGGGCTCAACATTAACCTTCAGTATGGTGGTAGAGGCATATATAAACTGTATATTAAAATGTTTGCATCTATGCTTTTTCACGAGAAATAAAAATCCAGGGTTGTTTGGACACATTCAAACTTTAAAAAGACTATTCACATAAAGGTGCTCAAAGCAATAATAACATATGTACAATTACATTTGTAAGTTGATTTATGTAAAATAGCGTATATCTGAAAAAATTAGCACATCCTCCCAGTAGAACAAAACTTCCCTTTAAATTTACATATAAAAAACAGCTAGTCCATGTGAAAAGTGCGTTTTCACCTGTAGTGTGAACAATTCCTTGTCAGGTCCAAACGTGTTGCTAATATGCATTGGCTGTTTTATATTTTCTCGCCAAGATGTTTTTCAAGCATGTGAATTCAAAGTGAAGTTTTATGCTACTCAGGGGATGTGCTGATCCATTTTTCGGATATACACTTGTGGCATAGAAGGAACATGGAACGTGCAGTCCATCAGGAGCTTGATGGATCCCAGGCAGCAGAGTGAGCTGACCATTAAATTACTTAAATTACTTCCTGTACAGGTGTGGTTATGTTTATATACATATACTGTATGTGAACAGTATTAGTATTTCACTTTTACATTTGACGTGTAGAGAGCCCTTTAGATTTGTGCTAGCTCTTTTTATCTTCAGCATGAAAGGCGTGGTACCAGGCTGTAAACCAGTCCTGTTTTATGACTGGCCTCTGTACCATCAGAATGAGTATTAATATTGTTATTTCAGTACTAAAGTTAGCTGCTGTATATTATAAGGATCAGTAATAGTACCATTTATCTTTAACCATTTTATGAATGACTTTGTGAATTTATATATAACGTGATATAAATGGCTGTTTTTGCTTATGACACAAAATTATGTAGGATTATAAAAATGCAAAAGAATATCAACACAATGCCAAAATAGGCCGTTTGCATACACATTTCTTGTTAATATACAGTTATGCACCTAATCCATGACACTAGTATTATTTCTTTATGTCAAATTAAATACAGTTGGGCAAACCTGAGCTGAAGAATACCTTAAAAATTATCAGTAAGCTATATGGCAGTACTCAAAGCCAAGCAGGACCTGCAAAAGTAAATGAAATATTGCAATGTATATAAAGGGGAATGCAAGTATGACATTGCTCTAAACCACTTGTTCCATTAGTAGTACAGTTTTGTGCATTGCGGAAAACATAATTGATTTGGAAAAGATAGATAGTCAAATAAATGAACAAAATAGATAGGTCTCACTTAAAATAAAATATTCAACTCTAATTACTTAATTTGAGAAACATGTATTATTAAAAAAAGCTAATTAATATGTATAAATATACATCCATGGTCTATATAAAGAATTACTTTTTATGCCAAATAAAGGACCTGGGGTCATCAGTTCTATGTGGAGGATTTTCCCAACAGTTTAGACAGGAAGTAACACTGGCATTATCAAAGATGAAACTGAAAAAAAGACCAGATGACCATTAGGAAAGTTATCTAATTTCTCATTGGATAACTCAGTTAACCAATTTCTTTCTTTTATCCAGTAATACGAAATCTGGCTGTTATAAAGAGCAATATAGTGTTCCCTTAGAAATGCATAGTCACTTGGCCTGATGTTTCATTAAATGATTAAATTGCACCTTTATATTTTTAACAAACAATAGCCATGCTAAAACAAACATCTAACTTCACCGGAACAGCATACCCTCCAGATCCACTCTTGTTTCATTTATCTGTTACCAACATCACATTTAAAACTATGGAGCAACCCTGCATAATTTATGCCATAAAACACAATACAAAAGAAGGTATCTATGCAACCATTTGGGTTTTCACCTCCATTGTTGTTATGCTACTCTCCATTTTCAAAGGTTTTCAATTTTACCTGTAGGGGCATCTGATCCCTTCTTGATCTTCTAGTTCATCAAAGATAAAGTTACCAATTCCAGCAGTGTTCTGTAGGACTTATGTTTTCATGCTATCATCAAGGGCCACTTCAGGGTTTTTCTTTAAACCTTCCAGGCTTAGCATTATTTGAAATTGTGTATATGTAAGGCCGGACTTTAGAGAATAATGGCATATTCTTGAAGCATGCTTCAGATTTAAAAAACAGGGAGAGCTAAAATTCTCTATGGCCAGGCCCAGCAAAAGTACCATGTTTCAAGGCATACAGGAAACTTAAAGCAAATTGGTGCTTTGCCCATGCATGGCACAGCAACAGTTCTTCTGTAATGCCAACTCTTCCGGCAGCACATTCCTTGACTTTTGAAGCCCCGCAGTTTGGTACAGCCATTGAGATAGAAGAAAAATATTCAGTACTTCTAGGTATGGTGAAACATGTGACTCACTCACTCTCCTTCTTCTATCATGACAGTGCTGGTGTTTGCAAATGGACACTCAGGCACCCAGTATTGTCACATGGATTGGGGAAGAGAGCCTTCAGCCCTGCATAACTGTTGTGACTTTGGGCTATGCATGGATTCCATTTTGTGCTCCTGGTGCCCTGCACGGGCAAAGTACAGGTTTACCTTAAGGGGAAAAAACAGGCACAGACCATGCTCAAGCTAGACCAAGTAAACCTGTGTTCTGTTTGACATCTGTATTTGACAGAGGTATGTTTCATTTACATTTTAGCTGAGTAATCCAGGCTCATAATATACATGTGCCCGTATCCTTTGATACTCCCCCTTCTGCCTGTGATTTTTCTTATGCATTGTTGTGTTAGGCTAGCTTCAAAAAAATACTAAAGCCACATAGAGACCTATCCCATCCTGCTTCCTAAAAGCTTGGGCATCTGCTGGGGGCCACTTACACACTGCAATGATATCCCATTTTAATTTATAGGAACATATAGATTACAGAATGGGGTTTTGGTACTTTTAAGTTGTTTAAAAACAATGTGGTATAAGATAGAATTCCCACCTAACCTACAAAAACACTGGTCTAACTCAACCCATTAGTCATTAAAACAGCCATGAGCCAAAACGTGAAATCCTTTCACTGTAAATGCTAAGAACTATACAAAGCATTATGTTAACACAGGGCACTTTTACAGCTCTCATTTCTAGCCATAACATATAAACAGAAAAGAGTTTAAGAAAACAACAGTGGTATTTTCCGGCTAGCTCTGGCTAATAAAACCATATAGTAATTCAGCAAGACTTCAAGTACAGCAGTGAGTACTCTGTCTCTAATGCACTGTAGTGATGATGCTGAACAGATCACTTAAGATAAATAACAGTGGAGCGTATGATACTTACATCCCCTGCAAACGCTGAACCATTTTATCATTGGATTCCTTTTTTTTTAATTTGGAAGAAGTGTATTTCTGCTCCGAGTCTTCTGAGGTTGTAGAATCCATTGTAAGTGTCCTATAGTGTAACAGTCACATTGGCTATAAGTCCCACCAAGTAAAATCATTCCTTAGTCCATTGCAATCTACTAACCCAATGCATGTAAAAATATAATAGTAGTAAAAAAACAGAACCTAGTCCATAAAATGTCTCAAGAGTTTAAGAGAAAGCTTATTTTGTAAGACTTCAACTTAATGGAAAATCCTACCGTTCTGTCTCCTTTGGATTTCAGCAGTTTAAAGTATCCTTTTGCTCTGATAAGTAGAAACAGTACATGCAAGATGGTTAAGTATACCACTGCCTGGCTGTACGCTCAAGCTCTTCCCACATGCCGCTGAGTTTTACAGTTGTGTGCACCGAAGCACAAAAGCACTTTGCAATATCCAAGGATTCATTGTCATTTAGAATAAAGGAGAATTACTTAAGCTCTCCACGAGAGACAGATCTGTGGTCGCAAATAAAAAAGCACAAAGTCAGAAATACAGAAATACAGAAAAAAAAAAGAAGAAAAATAACATGCATAAACCAAAATTACAAAATCTCCAAGCCAGGATAAAAAAAAAGCTCATATTCTCCCACAGTTCTGTAGAAATCAGTTAAAGATTTAATCTGAGCATTAGCACAGCTCTGAAACAGATAGATCACTGGTCCTTGTGAGTATGATGTAGTTCAAGGATCTTCTATCATCTGGTCCAGAAAATCATTTCATGATTATTTATCCCTTTTAGCAACTCCACACAGTAGGTAAATGTCACTTGAACCAGTGATGACTGTAGCAGCTGCAACACACACTTTACATCACTTATTCCTGAAACCCTTTAGGTCACGCAGCGAGAGAGAGAGTAGCAAACATTTCAGTCTAAACAAGATGGCATGAGTCAGAACCGCTTTGGAATTACACCCTAATGCTGCCAAGATTTTGCTTTTATTTTGCACCTGACTTCTATAGGGAAGAAAAACAGCTTTAAAAAGGAGGTATTCATACGTTCCTAGGAAACCCCAAGTCTGTGGGAGGAAGAGCCACTTACCGCTGAAGCTTCTACATGCACTCTATCAAAGGACCAACACCTTATGGGGCTCATTAACTAAAGGCAAATAGGCATTTACAAATGAACCATAGCCAAACCTTTTTTTGGCTTTAGTCATCTATAGGGCCACAGGAGAGCATTTACTCTGTTATCCTGCGGCCCAAAACTCAGCATATAGCAGGCTATAGCCCGCTATATGCTGACAGTGTAGAGCTGTGCTGTGGCTGGGAAAGAGCTCGACAATATTGTCAGGATCCACCCTGCCACATGATTGACAGGTGGCTCGCCCACTCTAGAGGCAGAGGCAGCTGTTTCCGCCGTCTCCCCGTCTGTTCCTCCAGTCAGCGCTGGAATACAGAAAGGGGAGGGGGGAATCCCTGCAGTAAGCAGTGACTGACTGTCATTTCCCTCTGCAGGGAGAAGACTGTGAGCTGAGTGATCAGCGGTTTATGATCGCTCAGTTATCGAGCTATAGAGCCAGCTACAGTGGCACACTCCAGCTCAAACTATTGGAGAAAGTACATTTTACTCTCCCAAATAGTTCACCTTTAACTTAGGAAATTAATTAGCACTTTGCAGGGGACGTGTCCATATCTTGGTAAATCTGATGACATTTTAAAAATGCAAATTAAAAAAAAAACCTCAATTAACTGCAAGGAAAATGTTTTAAAAAACTGTATTTTTGCTTGCACTTGATTGGGGCATGGAAGTCAGCAGACCATCCCCTCATTTACTAAGCTAAGGAAAAATTCCCTTTCAAAGTGAACAGCCCGTTTGCCTTTAGTAAATCAACTACTATGTGTCAAATCCCATTAACACCAGGACTCTGATCTGCAAGGGGGAGACTCTGATATGAAAGGGGGGCTCTGATGTAGAGTGGGGACTTAGATGAAAAGGGAGGGCTTCTGATGTGAAGGAGGGGCTTGTGATGTGAACAGGGGACTCTGATGTGAAGGGAGGGGACTCAAATGTTATGAGGTGTCCTAGTGTGAGTGTGGTTACTCTGATGTGAAAGGGGGCTCCTGATTTGAAGGGGGGACTCTGATGTAAAGAGAAACCCCTTTTTTTGTCAGATCCCCCCTTAAAATCCATACTAGACTCCTATCTGGGATAAGGGTCTGATAAAGATTTTGGAAAGGCAACACGTCACTTATTACACTTATGTTTTTTACAATCCCCAGTCAAATCCTATTGGACTGCAAGAAGGTCCTTTTATCTGCTTATGAGAAGCACATCTATTGCTGCCTTACAGCATGGAGGTTTTAGGTTCAGTTCCAACCAGAATCCTCTATGCATGGAGTTTTAATTTGCATACCCCAGGGTCAGTTATCTTCTCCATTTCACATATCCACTGATATGCAGTAATTACTTGTGTTTGACTAAACTGAAGCTTGGATATGTGTTAATGTTTCTTGACTCTTGTAGAGATTGGAGTTTACACGCTTGGCAGGGACCGATGGGAATACAGAAAAATGTATTCTGTAAAGTTCTATGAAGTACAGTATGCCAGTGGTATAAACACACAGGAAAATAAATCATACATTTCTTGTCTCTTTATAGTACAGTAATGGCTGTATGATTTCCTACTCATCGAGGTATACACTAGGGCTTTCTAGATATCAAACGAGAGCAGAAATGAACTCTGGGCAGATATAAAGTAAAATGTTACATGCAGTTCTGCAGTCAATTAATTCATCATTACACACATTTTCTATAATTCAAGCAGTGTTTTATTCAGCTGCTTCATGCAGTCCCTGTACAGCAGAGCTCAGTCTGAAAGAAGAAGCAGCATGAGGAATTGGTCAGTTTTCCTGCAGAGTTCACATGCTAAGAAAAGGCATCCTGATAGGAAGAGTGACAGAGAGATGAGGTCTTTAGTCTGCTGCTTCTCTTTTTAAAGTCCAATCACAGGCTGTGGAAGGACTAAGACCTGGTTACTTAATAGCAGCAGAAAAAAATATAAGTATCCTGCCCTGCCAGACAGGACTGTGCTGAGTGACAGAGCTGTGTTAATCTCATGACTGAATGGATAGAAATAGAAAGCCTTTGACAGGTAAAACAGCGGGTTCCATATATGCATTTCATCTGTGTATTAAGCTGTTTCCCTGGAGTTTAGCTTCAGTTTGAGGACAGTGAATACCACTTTATATAGTCGAGTGGAATGAATTTTGAACCCAGGGTTGAGAGCGCAGCTGCTTTAATATCAGGGCTACCCATAAAGCGCGGATCCACATTTTTTACTATTTTTTACCTGTTTGTTACAATCTGAGCCAATAGCCCAATATGTCCATGTGCCGGGTTTACACAAAGGAGCACCTATTGGATTTACAGACATTAGACCAATAACTCCAAATGCAAGATTTATATTACAAAGCAAATAACTCCTTATGGCTTTTTCTGCACTTAGAAACATGTAATCGGTTATTGCTTTGCAGGAAGTCTGTGTGTGTACTCCACCACTTCTCTAATACTCAGCTTTCAAGTAGTCAAGCTCCTAGAAAAGGAAAGTGGACAGGAAAGCGCAAACCTAAAAAAAAATACTGTGAAGATGTCAGCGAGAATCCGAGGTTAATATCTAATTATTATGGCTCAGCCCATTCAAAATGATTTTAGGTTTGCGATTCTTCTTTAAAATCTTTAGATATTTAGGGTTTGCACTGGAACTTCAGGGATGAGTGTTCTGCACATCTTCATATATCTAGCCTGTAGTATTCAACCACAACATACATTACTTGGACTCCATTTACCTCTTTACACAATGGATTATGAATTCTGTTGTTAAAGTAGTATTAAACTCTCAAAATTTTTTCAACAATTCAGATCAAACAAATATGCAATGTCCAGCAAAGTATTTACTTACATTTTTGCCCAAACACTTCCAGTCATCATGTTTCCAAACAGCTCCAACTCTCTCAGTTCCGCTTTCCCAGAACTTCTTGTTGAGTACAAGATCACAAGTGAAGAGTAGTCAGCAGCAGCTGCATATCTACTAGCTTGGAGAAGGGAGGAGTGGGGATCAGAGGATTGGCTTGTCTTTCTGTGCCTGTGTGCTTGTGGAGACAATAGGATCCTGCAAGGTGGCTCCATAGGATCCTACAAGGGAAAGAAGCCCCTCTTAGGGCCCATTCACACCATATCCAGAGTACCTCCAGGCCAGACTGTTTCCGGACCCAAAATGCACTGCAGTGTATCTCTATGCTATTTCTGGCCTCTGTTCCCACCAGCGCAGTCTGTTCCAGACCAGACCAGAAAAATACTGCATGTCTCATTTTGTCCTGTCTGGAATGCACTGGAATGCATGGAAACGCAGCAAAAACACGCAAACAATGCATGGGACGCACTGCAATGCACCTGAAAGCCCATTTTAGCTATAAAAAACAGCTCCAGAACACGGTAAAAATGCAGCAAAAACGTGATGCACTGCGTTCCAGATCTGGGCCGGAAAAAGGTGTGAACCCAGCCTTAAACAGGATATCAGGGTCACTGCTCAGGGGACCAGCCAATGCTGCAGGAAACTAAAAGTTTTAAACATCACGCAGCAACTATTGTAAGTGATATAATCAGCTTTTGACTTTTGACTTTACTGTCACTTGAAGTGCAGGTTTGCTTTAGAGCAAGGAGCCACAATAGCTTGGCTTACCAATCATCTGCAGTTACTGTTCGGCCGACAATTTTCATCCTTTAGTTCTAAAGAAATGGTGCCAACAGGGTCACCCACAGTTCGAATTTCAGACAATTCAGCAGGTTTTAGCCAAAATGTGAGCAGTGCATGCTCAACTTTCCTAATGGAATGTTTAGCTTTACTTTCCTAATGGAGATTTCAGGGACATGTTCATAAAAATGTGCATAGTAATTGACACTATTTTGTTCTCCAGTTCCTTAAAGGAGAACTATGAGATGAGTGATTTCCACTCACCTCATAGTTCTAGCCGACCTGTGACAATGAGACTGTCACAGGTCGGCTCAGTAGATCGGGAGGTGAGCTCACCTCTCGATCCTGTCATGGCTCTCTGCCATGTTTTTTTTAAGCATGTCAATTTTTTTATTGAGAATAGATCAGTAAGCAGTACAGTCATGTATAGGCTAGACGCAGGCAACAATCAACAGTTTGTATCTGCGACGTACATACATTGTTGTTTTTTTTTGTTTTTTTTTTTAACCTAATGAGGTACATAGAAGAACGAGAGATACATATAACTGCAGTGAAAGCAAGCAAGTGTACATACAATCAGGTGAAATTGCATGGTAACAAGGTTATATCTCTAAAGCGAAGATTGTAGGTATAGTAGTACCGTGTGGGAAACAATTACCTCCTCGCCAAAGGGGTAAGCGTAAGTTGGTGTAGGGTCGCCCTACACCCCGGACATGCGGGGGTGATAGGGGATGTAAAACTTGTGGAGTAACCAGTGAAGGGAACGTGGATGAACGATTCAGAGGACGTCTAGGGGCCCCAGGGAGTTTGTGAGTTTCGCCTCGAGGTACCATTTGGAGAATTGAAAGATGGACATCAAGTCTTGTAGCTGTTGCAACGTTAACTCACCCACCACAAAGGATGTCCATGTATCGAAGAACCTGTTGGTACGGGTTTGGTTGAATTTGGTATCGAGTTTGTCCAGGAGCATTAAGCGGAACAAAAGGGACCGAAAGGTGGTCATAGAGGGGGGGTCAGGTGTTACCCAGTGAGACAGGATAGTTTTTTTTGCCACCAGTAGACATAGATGTTCCCATCGTGTCCGAGAGGGGGATACGGCAGTCTCAGGGGAGGGGACATGCAGCAGACAAAAGGCTGGGGACAGTGGTCCTATTTTACCTGAATGGGCGTTCATAAAGGTCAGTGCTGCGTTCCATAGGGCTTGCACGTGGGGGCAGGACCATAGTAGGTGTGTAAGGTCTGGTAAGGGATGTTGGCATTTCGGACAGGCAATTAACCATTTGGAGGGAGTATTCTTTGCAGGTATATTAAATGCATGGTATGCTCTGTGTACAGTTTTAAAATAGATTTCACGCCACGACTCATTTATTATAGCCTTCCGAACCTGTCCCCATCCCCGCTCCACCATTGAAATCGTCTCCTCTACAGATACGTTCAAGAATTCGGCCCAGCGTTTAATATGGGTCGGAACCAAATTGGAGGAGTCAGTCACAAAGTTAATAATACATTTCGCTATTTGAGACAGCTGTATTTTGGATTGGGGGGACGAGAGCAAGGGTGCCATGGGGGAGTAGATTATTTCCTGCCAAGGTTGAGTAATATTATGTGAGACAAAGTGACGTAGTTGCATATAGGAGAATGTATGTGTAGCCGGGAGATTGTATTGAGAACCAAGGGTGGCAAAAGTTTTGAAGCGACCCTGGGGATCAAATAGATCTCTGAGAGTGATTATACCCTTGGCGGTCCAGGTCCGAAAAACCCCAGAATCAGCGCCTGCACTGAAGCTCGGGGAGGAACTCAGGGGCAGCCAGGGAGAAATCACCGCAGATAGACGGAGAATTTTCCTAACCTCTCTCCATGCTAGTACCGTGTCTCTGAGAAGGATGTTGCCTTTAACCTGCGAGGGGAGGAGTGTCAGCGGAGTATTCAAGATACCAGTTAGTGACCAAGGTGTCACCAACTGGTTTTCTAGGGGGGTGTTCGTAAAGAAGGAGGTATCATGTAGCCAATCCCGAATGTGGCGGAAGAGGCCAGCCAGATTGTAGACTCTGATGTTGGGGAGGTTGGCGCCTAGAGCTCTCACCGGTTGTTGGAGCTTTTTCAGAGCTATCCTTGGCTTTTTCCCTCTCCAGAGAAAAGTCAAGAATGCGCTATGGAGGAGTCGGATATCTTTATGTTTTAATAAAATGGGAAGGGTTTGGAGCGGATAGAGTAATCGTGCAAAACTGATCATTTTTATGAGATGGCATCTCCCCAAAAGAGAGATTGGGTAGTCACGCCATGTGCGCAACTCCTGGGTTATTTTTTTGATGATGGGCGTATAGTTGAGGGAGTAGAGGTCTCTCGCTGAGCGCGGGATGGAGATGCCTAAATAGGTAATGGACTTTTTCTGCAAGAGTAGGGAGGGGTAAGTGCGGGAAAGGGTGTCTATATAAGCCTTGTCCTGGGTCAATGGTAGGAGTTCACTTTTAGTGACATTAATTTTGAAGCCCGAGTGGGAGCCAAAGAGGTCAATGTGGTCCAAGATTTTCGGAATTTGGGTCAGCGGATCCGACAGGACCAGTACGATATCGTCCGCAAATAAGGCCAATTTTACGTCAAAGGGGCCGGATCTATAACCACTGAAGATGTCATTAGAGGCCAAGGAACGGGACAGGGGTTCTACTGCTATATTGAATAATAGTGGGGAGAGAGGACAGCCTTGCCGGGTGCCTTTAAACAAACGAAAAGGGGAGGAGAGTGCGGAAGAGGTATATATCTGAGCAGCCGGGGAGCTATACATTGTAGATATGTATTTCAGGAACAGTCCTGAAAAACCATAACGTTGCATAACCTGTGTGAGCCATGCCCAATTGACGTTGTCAAAGGCCTTCTCCGCGTCCAATGCCAAAATGGCCATTGGTCCAGGAGAAGATCTCGACAACCTTACGCCTTCTAAAACAGCCACAATTTTTCTAATATTAGACACAGCAGAGCGACCCATCACAAAACCCGCTTGGTCAGGGGAGATGAGGGTTGGCAGCACGACGGCTAATCTATTTGCCATAATTTTAGATAGCAGTTTAGCATCAAAATTTAGGAGAGATATTGGGCGGTATGAACCGGGGAGGGTAGGGTCCTTCCCCTTTTTAGGTATCAGCCTGATGTAAGCCTCACTAAACGTGGGCGGGTAAACCCCTTGGTGCAAAATATGATTGAATAGTAACACCAGGGTGGGGGAAATGTGTTCGCTCACGGATTTAAAAAATTCGGCTGATAGGCCATCTGGGCCGGGGGCCTTTGAACCAGGGGAGAGGTGAATGACCGATTCCACCTCTTGGAGGGTGACATCGGCATTTAAGCAATCCAAGTCAGCAGCGGACAGAGAAGGTAGTGTGACTGAGTCTAAAAAGGTGGAGCCCGTGGGCGCATTTCCCGTGTCCGCTGCGTACAGGGACTGGTAATATGTGCGGAAAATGTCACAAACTCTAGAAGGATCAGAGGAAAGTATCCCTCTGTCATCTGCAAGGTGGAGGATGTGAGAGGGAGCGGTCTGTCCCCGGATCAAATTTGCCAATAATTTACCTGATTTATTGCCGAATTTAAAAAATTCCACCTCTTTGTGGGATCTAATTTGGAGATCATACTGGGAAATCCAGTGATCGCATGAAATTTTAGCTTGGGTCCATAGTTTTCTATTGTGGGGGGTAGGATCTCGCTTATATGTTAGATAGGACGTTCTAGCTGTCGTGCATGCTTCCACATACCTCTGTTTGACCATTTTCTTTTGGGAGGATGCATAGGCCAAAATCCTGCCTCTCAGAACAGCCTTTGCCGCTTCCCAGAAGAGAACTGGGTCCCCTTTATGCACAGCATTATCAGAGGCATATTCGCTCCACCAGGAGGTCAGATGTGCCTGAAACGTATCATCCTTAGCCAGATAGGATGGAAAACGCCATACCACCGGTCTGGGAGATAGCCCCAACCGATGTAGTTCAGCCGTCACTGGAGCATGATCGGATATGACCATGTCCTCCACCGTCACAGAGGAGATTTTCGATACCAGATTGGGCGAAGTGAGAAATATATCCAGTCGTGAGAAAGAGTCATGGGCGTGCGAAAAGTGGGTGTATTCCCTCTCCAACGGATGAAGGAAACGCCATACGTCCACGAAGCCACCCGCACTGATCATGGCGGAGAAATTTCGGTCCTGTGCCAAAGTAGCCTTAGAGGGACGAGTCCTGGTCCAAGAGCGATCCTCCAAGGTGGTGGGGACCGCATTGAAATCACCTCCAATGATGACATATGTATCCGGGGCTGTTCTGTAGTTGGCGAGTTAGTAGATCATTGTAAAAGGATTTATTATCAGTATTGGGGCCATAGATGTTCCAGATGTCGAGGGTAAGCAATCCAATCTTGATAGTGATGCGAGACCATCTGCCTCCCGTCCTGTCATGTTGTTGCGTGAGAAGAGAGTAAGGCAAGTTTTTGTTAATAAGGATCACCGTACCTGCAGATCTGCCCACGGAGGGTGCTCCAACAGCCTGTCCCACCCATGACTGTCTAAGACGGGCGATGTCATCAGCATGAAGATGGGTCTCTTGTAGTAAGGCGATGTCCGTTTTTAATTTTTTAAGGTGGCGTAGGACCTGCCTCCTCTTTTGAGGGGTCCTGAGTCCCTTGACGTTCCAGGAGGTTACTTTTAGGGCGGTTCCCATAGTGTCGGAGAATGTAACAATACCATGCGGTTATGAAAAATCTTATTGTGAAAGAGTCGGGTCGGTGCCGGTGTCCCAGTGCTCCGGGAACGACCCTGGTCTGTGGGTCCTACGATACCCATGAGTAGAAAAAGTGTCCAATAAAGAGCGATGGCGAGGGGTTGAAGACAGAGAGTTGTCTCCCACAACTCAGCTGAGCAGAGACGTCTGCCCCCAACTTGGGGCGTGCAAAGGTCGTGAACTAAACATAAAAACCGAACTAGATGATAACTTATACCTGTCTGCGACTTCCTTTTTTCCAGATGGTGGTGCAGGGTGTCCTGGCCGAGGAGAGTGCGAACCACCTCCAGGAGAGCCAAGATGGGAAAGGTACAGGTATTTTGCGGAGGCTGCGTCCCGCCACTTGTGAGAGGGATTTGTAGCATAAAAAATAAAATAAAAGTCAGTATTAAGGCGTGAACAGAACCTATGAATATGAAGCATCAGGCGAATAGATCAGTTCCTGAACGCAGCATGGCTGCCCGCACGACCAAGGCACCTAAGACAATAGAGAGGCACATGACGACTAGGTCTTCAAGCCTTCTTTTTTCTTGGGGGGCTTTTAAGCGGAGAGTTGGAGTGCATGGAGGGGTCGGCTAGATGTCTGTCCACGTACGCTTTGGCCTGCGCGGCCGAAGTGAAGCGGGTTTGATTACCCTCTTCGTCCGTCAGTCGTAGGATTGCCGGATAGGCTAAGATGAATTTGATCCGTTTGTGGACGAGGGTTTGACATACCTCGTGGAAGGATCGGCGCAGCTTGGACAATTCGGCCGAATAATCCGCGAATAACAGCAGTTTGTGCCCCCCGGCTATCAGCTGGCGTTGCGTCCTGTAGGTTTGCAGGATGTGGTGCTTGTCCGAATAGTCTAGATAGCGGGCGATGACAGGTCTAGGCCTATCAGCATCCTTAAGGGGTCCCATTCTGTGGGCCCTTTCCACCCGGCAGTGGGACGTAATCCCCATGGCTTTAGGGATAATAGAGGAGCAGAATTGCTGCAGTTCTGCAGGTTTGATCGATTCTGGGATCCCAATGATCCTGAGATTATTCCTGCGGGACCTGTTCTCTAGGTCATCGACCTTGTCTAGCAGGTACTGAATGGATTTTTGATCCTCAGCCTGTGTTTTTCCAGAGCGGGCGGTATGGTCTTCCATGTCACTGATGCGGCCTTCAAGGACCTGCAGCCTGGAGGCATGGGCTTCTATGGCTGCCGTGATAGGCCCCATGTGTTGCTTAATGGAGTCTGCTATAATAGCACCCATATCGGCTTTCAGATGGGCTGCTACCGTGGCCGCCAGCTGTTGGTAATCTATGGGGGCCTGAGACAGCAAGGGAGTCGGATCACCCACCTCCTCCGTATCCGCGGTGCTATTTTCGTCCTCGGCCGACATTTCGGCCCGCGCGGCTGCGCGGTCAGATGGCGATGAGAGCGAGCGGCGGACCGGCTGAGAGCGGGCCATGTATTTGTCCATGTCGCTGTGGATGCAAAGGGCCCGTGAGCATGTGCCGTTCACGGGAAGATATGGGGCAGAAATGATGTTTGTGGATGTGGCGGGGACGGAGCTCCGTTACACACCGCTACTTCATCTGGCGCCGGAACCGGAAGTCCAAAAATCCAATTTTATTGAAAAAATAAATAAAACCCACTCTAGGTGGACTATATACATTGTATACTTTCTCAAACTAATTTCTGATTTAGAGGATCAGCCTTCATTATAACTACTTGAACAAGTTCATTTTGCATTGAGAAGAGCTATAGTGTCTGCATCAGCCTTCTCAGCAAGGGTGCCATGGCATCCTGGGGTGCCTTCTGCCTACCTCGGGGGTGCCTCGAAATGTATGCACAGCATCATCCCCTTTCATGGTGCAGGCAGATTTCT
>NW_017306668.1:385502-385905 GCF_000935625.1 Nanorana parkeri | reverse complement strand
ATCCGTTTCGGCTGCGGCGTCTCAGTATACCGCGAGCTATATCTCCCTATATACTGAGTTTTGGGTGACCGGAGGACGCTGGTTTGTGTCCTCCCGTTACCCTTCGGAGAACTATGGGGAAAAACACTGACCCCATAGTTCTCCTTTAATGTATTGCTGGGATAGTGGTGGACACTGTTGTAGTCCTCTATAGCTAATGGTACATTGTGCTGTATATATATACACCATCAACTATAGAGGAATACAAATCCCAGCAATACATTATACACTGTATGTATAATGTATTTCCAGGATGTGTTGTATTCCTCCAATAGTTGATGGTATATTCTGCATTGCGCTGTATAATGCATTTGCTGGGATTTGTTGTATTCCTCTGGCATGCAGAATACCACCAGCTATAGAG
>NW_017306668.1:384594-385174 GCF_000935625.1 Nanorana parkeri | reverse complement strand
TATTCTGGCTGGTCAGACCCCACATAGTCATGGTTAGACCCCACAGAGCCCTGGTGCTGGTGAGACCACACATCGCCCTGGTGAGACCCCACAGAGCCCTGGTTTAATCAAGGCTCTGTAGGGTCTCACCAGGGCTCTCTGGGGTCTAACCAGCTTTGTTAGACCCACAGAGCCCTGATGGGACCCCAGACAGCCCTGCTACCCTGGGGAGAGACCCTCACAGAGCCCTGGGCCAGGGCTTTATGGGGTCCTTCGTGGGCTCTTTGAGGTCTCACCAGGGCTCTGTGGGGTTTAACCAGGCTGGTGAGACCCCCACAAAGCCCTGGTGAGACCTACAGAGCCCTGGTGATACCCCCACAGAGCCTTGCTACCCTAGTGAGACCCCCTCAGAGCCCTGGTGAGTTCCCAGAGAGCCCTGGTGAGACCCCCACAGAGCCCAGGTACCAGAGCTCTGTGGAGATCTCACCAGGGCTCTGAGGGATCCAACCAGGCTGGTGAGACCTCACACAGCCCTGATGAGATCCTACAGAGCGCTGGGGCTGGGGAGAACCTACAGAGGCCTGGTTTAACCAGGCCTTTG
>NW_017306668.1:383874-384475 GCF_000935625.1 Nanorana parkeri | reverse complement strand
TGCGAGGCCTTAGGCGAAACCTAAACATGAGGCCCCACTCAGGCCTGTGGGGTCTCACCGGGCTGTCGGGTTTAACCAGGATGGTGAGACCCCACAGAGCCCTGGTGAGACCCTACAGAGCCCTGGTTTAACCAGGGCTCTGTAGGGTCTCACCAGGGCTCTGTGGGGTCTCACCATCCTGGTTAAACCCGACAGCCCGGTGAGACCCCACAGGCCTGAGTGGGGCCTCATGTTTAGGTTTCGCCTAAGGCCTCGCAAACTCTAGAGCCGCCTCTGCGGGGCACTGATATCAAAGGAGGGCTCTGTTGTGAAGGGGGGGCGTCTGATGAAAAGAGGGCACTTGATGTGAATTGGGGAGCTTGTAATGTGAAGGAGGGACTCTGATATAAAAGGAGGGTGCTCTAATGTGAAGAAGGATCCTAGTTTGAGAGGGGTGACTCTAATGTATAGGATGAATTCTAATTGAATGTGGGGCTTTAATGTGAAGAGGGGCTCTTGATTTGAAGCGGGGGACTCTGATGTGAAGGGGAACTCTGATATGAAAGGGGGGCTCTGATGTAAAGTGGGGATTCTGATGTGAAGGGGGGCTTCTGATGTAAAG
>NW_017306668.1:380356-383754 GCF_000935625.1 Nanorana parkeri | reverse complement strand
AAAGGGGGACCCTATTATAAGGGGGGGCGGGTTGATATGATGTTGGGCTGCTGCTCTGAAGAGGGGAGGGGATGTGATGGTGAAACCATTTTTTTTGTGTCGGGTCCCCCTTAAAATCAATACCAGACCCCTATCTGGGATAAGTGTCTGGTATAGATTTCAGAGGGGCAATGCGTCACTGTGTGCACTTTTTTGTTTTTTACATTAGACTAGGTGCCTCGAAATTTTGCATAGTTTGAAAGAGTGCCATGCCTGAAAAAAGGTTGAGAAAGACTGGTTTAGAAGAAGACAGACATTAGGTAGTATCTCACCAAAAATGGAACTCCTATTGCAGGGAAATCCTGAAGTAATGCTTGTAATTCAGTGCAGACTTCTAGGAAAAGCAGTGAGTCAATCACACATTTGGGAAATGAGATGGGGGGGGGGGGGTTTTTTAAATACATCCAAGATGCTGTGTAGCAAAGAAGCCACATTTTCATTTTATGACAGCTTTAGAAAATAAGATGAGCTGCAGATGGTAAAAGAAAGGTCATTTTTTATTAGCGTTAAGTTGCAAAATGAAAGTGTGGCAAATGCGTGTCATTTTTTTTAGCAAAAATACGTTTTCTTTAGGAAAAGTTATATTTTTCTTGCTTCCTTACAACTAATACATTTTAGGTGAAATGTTCAGCATAATAACTGTCCTAATAAATAGTGAAATAATCGTTACCCTTGCAGTAAGGCTACTCCCATGCTGCAAGGGTTAAGTGCTCAATTTCATCTATGGACGAAAATAACAAAGTTATTCTCATCTGAACCGTGGAGCCAGATGGGTGCTAGACCTGTCCTTGCAGCTTCACCTCCTACACTCCAGTGGAGTTATCACATCCAATATAGTGTATTGTAATTGGGGACGCCGAGAGACTTTCCATCACCGTCTAGCACCCAGCTGGCTCTGAGGTTCAGATGAGTATAAGGCCAATGTAACAAAGGTTTATAATTGATACCTTAGCCCATTGTGCATGTTGTCCTTGTCTTTTCGTCTCCTTTTACTTTCATTGTTACACATGGAATTTCTGCATTATTCTTAATAACCACATGTTGAGTGAACATTATAATTTGCTTTGTGCTTGTTTACAGTTTCTCCTTTGAAAATGTTTCTCCATTTAAAGAACTTCAGGCAGACATAATCTTAACCCTTGTAGTGGGGCAAAGGTTAAGTGCCCAATTTTGTTTAGGTACGAAAATAACAAAGTTAGGCCTCACATGAGAAACGGCCGGCACGTACAGCTCCATGCTGCGTGCACGGCCGTATCGTTCAGCTCCTGGGAAGGACAAGTGTGCGTGTGATTAGTACGCAGCCCCTGCCCTTCTCTATGGGACTGCGCGGCCGTACGCACCCTACGCTCACCAGCCCTGCACGTGAGTGCGGATGTCCGTACTCCTACGCTGACAGGATCGATCCTGTCTGCATCCAAGCCGGGACACCCGCACCTCTACGGCCGCATAGTCCCCTAGAGAAAGACAGGGGCTGCATCCAGCATCAAAAGATCCCAAAAGAAATACCCCCCATATTTTATCCAAGCAGCTAGTTTGTTTGATGTCTAACATCTTCTCTTTACACAACCAGGCATTTGCAAAAGGTTTTGTGATTGTGCAGTGTATGGTATAGGAGTTATGGAGTATTACATTTTTCTGAATTTTTAAGATTGGAATGCATACATTTGTCTCCGAAGCTAGGTGAAAAATTAACTCCAGACTCTGCTAACTGGGGTGCAGCCATATAGGTTAGAGCAGTGGTCTCAAAGTACTGGCCCGCGGGCCACTTGCGGCCCGCGAGCCAGTACTATGTGGCACGCAGCCAGGTGACAAGTCAGGTACTGCATACCTGACTTGCGGGAGCAGCTACATGGATGCAGACCGCAGAGCTGCTCCTCCCGACACTGAGATCCTTTTGGCTGGAGCTCAGTTCTGGATGGATTAGTGAGGTCTGCAGCAGACCTCACTAATCACCACTATGTATTAGGCTACATTCACACTTGTATCTTTAGGAGCAATTAGGGATTCCTGAGTCAGGAACCTGCGTTTTCCTGCAGCAAGAATGCCTAATCTGGTGTTTACAAGTGACAGCTGTCACCTATTCAAGTTAATGATCAGATGACAGCAGCTGCATGTAAACGCCTGCATACCGCATGTAAAGATATGTGACATGATTACATTTGGTTGGGAATCAGTCACTGTCCCTGGACACATTGATTGTGCAACCAGGAAGAGTGTTTTCTAACCGCATGTAATCATATCACATACAATTACATGCGGTATGCAGGCGTTTACATGCAGCAACTATCACCTGATCATTACCTTGAATAGGTGACAGCTGCCACTTGTAAACACCAGATTAGGCATTCCTGCTGCAGTAAAATGCAAGTTCCTGACGCAGGAATCCCTAATTGCACCTAAACTTACAGATATGAATGGGGCTGTATTGTGTGTGTATTGGGGTCTCATTGTCACAGGTCGGCTAGAACTATGAGGTGAGTGAAAAGCACTCACCTCCATAGTTCTCCTTTAACAGTTAACATGTGGTCATATCCCTCAATCCAAGATATTTGGATTTGAGCACAGACATTGTTTCAGTTTTACAGTAAGAATGAGAGCCCAGAAGAATTGCATTGGCAGACAGGGTGGTAAAGAGACTGCATTGCTACTTTGAAAAAACAGATACTGCTCTATGAACATTGAGTACATTCCTAACAGTCCTGAACATCGCTTCACTAGAGTATTTAGGAAATGCTGTACAATTATAATCTCTCAGACAAAGCTGTGCATGAATAGAGAGCCCTATTTATAGCCACAAAAGCCTTACATCTAATAAATATTTTCATACTTGTGTAAGTTTCATACTTACACATTTGGTTTCAGTTATAATATTCCCAGAATGATATAAAAATGCAATTCCTTTTCTCCAAGACCAATGTCATCTGCATGAACATGACAAGGTTTTATTTTCATGCAAACAAACTAGTAATAAAACCTACTAAGTGGTTTTATTCATAATTGAAACTCCAGTTATATTACTCATTGGTTTATGAAGCTTCAAAGTTTTTTACGTTAGGTTTTCACAGAAGGTGTTTTATTTATTAATTGAGTTTTCTGCTTAAATTAATCATTTTATTGAATGGGAAATAATTTGATGTGATCTCTGATGAATGAAGACCCTTCGTAGATGTTTTTACACTTAATCTTTCTTCTTTTCGTTCATTCTACTGTGACCTAGATTTACCATACTCCATTTAAGCCAACTTGATGTTGCAGTCAGTTAAAATGACTCTACATTATGCTGAAAGCTTTTACCAGATTATGAAGGGATACTTTATAGTATGCACTTCTTCCACTTATGCTTTTTTTAACTCTGTGTA
>NW_017306668.1:337792-380319 GCF_000935625.1 Nanorana parkeri | reverse complement strand
CTGCACAGCAGCATTGTCAACCTGTGTAGAGGGTAGTGTTAGATGTACTAGCAAATTTAGACAGACTCGACTAGCAAATTAAATCTGAACCTCAGCTAACACTTTTAAAGCAGTTACAGCCAGTGTTTCATTTTTTCCTGTTGGGATAGAGGTTTTAAATGAATAAAATATGACCATTGTACAAATGTTAAATGGTTTGGCTCAAAACACTAGCAGCGCTGGTCCGGTGGCGGAGGCCGGGGCCCAGCAGCAGCAGGTAAGGAACTGTGTGTGCAGGGAATGGGACCCCGACCAGCCCACCTGAGACCCTGCAGAGCGCCCCAAAGAGAGTTTCAGATGGGCTGTGCAGGATCGTTGATGGGCTCTGCAGGGTCACTTAAGGTGGGCTGTGTGGGGTCTCAAGTGGGCTCTGCAGGATCTCAGGTGGGCTCTGCAGGGCCTCAGGTGGGTCCAGAGTCTAGCGCGTTACTACGTCCAGAATCCAGTGCGTTACTAAGTCCTGAGTCCAGCGCGTTACTAAGTCCAGAGTCCAGTGCGTTACTAAGTCCAGAGTCCAGTGCATTACTAAGTCCGGAGTCCAGTGCATTACTAAGTCCGGAGTCCAGTGCGTTACTATGTATAATGGATTGCTGGGATTTGTCGTCCCCCTACAGCCAGTGCCATTCTGCATTAGAGTGTAAGCTCCTCTGTAGAGAAACTAATGTGACTGGCTCAGTGTTCTCTGTACAGCACTGTGGTATATGTCAGAGCTATATAAATGTATAGTAATAGGCAAAGGGGGGGGGGGGCGCTAGCTAACTCCTGCGTTTAGTGTCACTTTAAGTCTTCCTTATTATATATCTCTGAGACACTATCATTAAGATTTTCCCACAGTATTTAGTATCTTCACCCCCTCTGACAACTTGCAATGAAGATGTCACTCTCACAGTGGGACTCCTTATACATTTGTTCATCCTATGTTATTGAAAATGCGAGCATGTGATAGTATTCAGCTTTGTCCTAGTTACCAAATTTAAACAGAACTGAGAGTTCATTATAACAAACCTCATAAAGGGAAATCAGGAGAAACAAAAATACCCAGCATGTAATTCAACTTGGGTGAATTTGACCTTTCATACAATCCTATAAATCAGGTCCCCTACACTTGAGGGTCCACTAATGTGACACATATCCTGGACTTACTGTAGCCTTAAAATAGTTGTCTGTACTTATATAACCTTGAACATATATCAAGAAAGACCTGTGGGTCTACTGGAACCAATCATATATCAGCTATTATTGTAGCTAGTACAGGAAACAAAATATATTTTTGTTCCAGTTTTTTTTAATATATTGCCATTGAGACGCCACTGGCTTGTTATCATAGCTCATTTAAGAGCAATTTTGTATGATTTCATGGTAGATTGCTATATTATTGTTCTGCATTTACCAGACACATTTGGACAGTATTACTAATAAAAGTGTCTTCCATGATAGAGGCTGATCATTAGAGCATAGCAATGCAGCATAATTGTCTGCTTTTAAACATTAATTGCCAGAGAGGCACAATATTTCTTGTTGCCAAATGAAAAACAAGCCACTTTAAGACTTAAATTTACTAGCTCTGAAGATAATTAAATAGCAAAAGTGTGATTATAATGTATTTCCAAAATTACATAATGGGATTTATTTATTACAGGTAAATAGGAAGAGGATTGTTTATCCACTATAAAAGTTCAATTGTCTTATGATTACAAAGAAATTCTAGGCAATAAGTGAGACCAACCAGTGAGCTTTTAATGCTGTCCAACAAAAAACTGTGTTAAAATAGGAAAGTCCTCATTATTTATCTTCATTTTTCCATTATACCCTTCAGCCAAGAACTACACAGCAGCACACACTTTCAGGGGAAGTGTTTTTTTTTTAACGGGCTGAGCAACTCCCTCTTAAATATCTAAGGCCAAATCCCGGTCATAACACTATCTGCATGGAGATTTCATGTTCTCCCTGTGCTTTTGTGGGTTTCTTCCCATACTTCAAAGACATGCTGGAAGGTTAATTGGCTCCTCTCTAATTTGGCCCTGTATATGTGTGAAATCAGGATTTTAGATTGTAAGCTCCTCGGGGGCAGGGACTGATGTCAATGTACAGTATGTAAAGTACTGTGTATATTGTTGGCACTATATAAATACCTAGTTCTAGCATCACCCGTAGATGTGATCCAGGATCACCACATTGTTTCTCAATACTGACACATCTGTATATCAGGATTAGTGTATGCAAGAGACAACAAGCATTTTACAGGGGGCATGTTTAGAAATTCCTCTCTGGCATTACAAAGAGTGGCCCTAAGATCAACAGACTGATAACAAAAGGGTTTATGGTATTATGAATTTACTGCAGTCAAAAGCTGGCACTGAACCTACCATCGTATAACTTTAGTTATCTTCCTGAGCAATCCAGGAGGCAGTGAGCCATTGCCAGTATGCCAAGACAAAATTCCAGCATGGAAAATCAGTGCTCTGCATCTCCCCACTGCAATGCAAGCCATTGGGTTAGAGAGACTTAACGCATTAAATGGCAGCATGGGAGTGGGCATGGCAAAAGCTCTTATTTTGTTGCTAGATGCTGCGATTTGCAGACTGAGCACCTCCAGTTCTAGGGCTTGTAAGACACTCAGGCAAAAAAAGAGGTATGTGCAGAGACTTCAGATTCCTTACTCCTGACAGGAGAGATCACTTTAAAGCATTGAATGGCAGCATGGGAATGTGCATGGTAAAAGCTCTCATTTTGTTGCTAGATGCTGCGATTTGTAGACTGAGACTCCAGTTCAAGGGCTTGTAAGACACTCAGGCAAAAAAAAGAGGTATGTGCAGGGACCTCAAATGCCTTACTCCTGACTGGAGAGATCACTTTAATAAGGAAAACTATAATAGTTTTGGGACAATTTTGTAAAATGTAAAAAAAATAAAAAATAACAGCATATCATTAACACCAAGCCACTTACATAAGGTGTCATACCTCATGATTTTTTTAAATATTGGTCTGCTGAACTTTCCAGTTTCTGCTCTATTTGATGCATTCTTCTTTTAATAGTGTGATAACACTATCCCACCGGCTTCCATAGCTTCTGTAGCGTTGTAACCCTCCTGCATAAACTACAGGTAGCTTTCATCCAATCTGCTGCAGTTAATTAACCCCTGCTGGTCAGCTAACAGCTGCTCAGGCCATTTAACAACTTCTCCCCTCTTACAGTCCTGGCCTGCAAAGAAAAGAACCACTGAGATAGTGATCATGTGCTCACAGATAAAAGTCAGTGAAAAGGGTGTTTAATTGAATTCAAAACTTGATTAAAAAACTTAGAGTATTAATATTGAATGGCTCCACTTCCCTCCATTATTGTGAAATGCAGGGTTCACATATACTGTAACCATCTCCCGTCTGGAGCAATTTCACATAATAAAATCTGAATTTTTGGCTAGAAAGCCGCTATAAACAATTATATATTTTCTGAAAGCAGAGGTCCTGTAAAATAAAAAAAAATCCTAGTGACAATTTTCTATGACGCACGATATTTGCACAAATCTTTATCAAAGCAATATTCTGATGATAAAATACATTGAAATAAAATTTAGTGCACAGAAAAAGAATATAATACCCATTTATTGGTAGAATATAAAAGATGGGGATGTGTTGGGTAAATAGATACAAACATGTCAAGTCTTAAAATTGTGTGCACCTGTGAAATGGCAAACAAAAACTACAATTTCCAAAGTTGCCCATAGGCAATGCTTTAAAAGCCTTTACCGCTCATCATTTTAGTGTTACCAGTGAATAATGGCCCTACAATGATTGCTCTCACTTTGATGTTCACGGCACATAGGCGCATCTTACGCATGTTTGCATTTGTATGTGCGTGTACATGGGGAAGGGTGACTTTGTGACTTTAATTTTTTTAAGCTTTTTTTTACATTTAACTTTATTGCTGTCACACAGGTGGCTAACAAGCCCCCTATGTAATAGCAAAAAGGATGTCACAGGTCCTCTTTATGGAGACATTGGGGCTCTATTAAACCCCTAATGTCACCCATTGTACAAAAAGAAGCTGATGAAGGACAGATCAGAGGCATACACTGCCAGCTGCATACAAGCTCTAAAGCCGCCCGAACCCATTTTGCCAGCTGTAAAAATGATACCAAGAGAACGGCAGTTGCAACGTTGATCTTAGTATAACCACTTCAGCATGGATTGGTTAAATATTGTTTTATAACATGGTGTTGAGTTGCAGGATGATGTAGAACAATATGTTTTCTAGCTTGGCTGTTACAATTCCCTGCCCAGCTAGTGTGGAATGCATATGTTTTTATAAGCTTGGCCCCAACAAACAATAATTTGGATCATTTTATTTCCATAAACATTAATCTACTCACATGCAAAACTGTGTAAATAATACCATGACTAATATAAACTGTTTTCTCTTTATTGTAATAAAGAATATTTCATTGTTAATCCATGTTTCCGATTTAACTCATGATTATGAAATATTATATATTTATGAATTTAGTCAGCTAGGACAAAAGTCTTCCAAGAATTGTTTGCAGACTTCAGAAATATTATCTTAACATTATTTACAACTCTTTAGAGCAGAACTATTTCACTGCATGAATAGATGGTAAACCATGCAAAAGACAGGGACACCCAGGAACAGTCTAGGCAGGTTTCTCCTGTTCATTGCAGAGAGCTTTGTACAGTCAGTCCATGGCATAAAACAATAAAAATCAGCTTGTCCGATCAACTAACTAAACTAATGTCCTGACTAACAGGGTGCACCCTAATGGGTTCTCCAAAACAAACAGGCAGCTCTTGGACCTTTTTAGTCTTCTGTCTGCAGTCAGCCTTTACACCCAGCAGCAGACTCTCAAGGCAGAGATAAAGAGCCCTGAGCATCAGTCAGCTTACATATAAAAAGGCCTGTGCACAGCTGAGACTAATAACCCAGTCTGGCTACCATGTAAGATGGGGATCTAGGAATGGAGACTTTATGCCAGGGCTCAAAATTTCCACTCGCCTGCTCGCATATGGCGAGTAAAAATAAGGTGAGGGCGAGTGGAAATTTGGGTCTCCAAGTACCAAGTTAATAAGGGGGAGCGTATTATTTTATGTGTTTGTGGGGTTAATAAGGGGGAGTGTAATATTTTATGTGGGGGGTTAATAAGGGGGTGTATTATTTTATGTGTGTGTGTGTGGGGGGGTTAATAAGGGGGGAGCTTATTATTTTATGTGTGGGGGGTTAATAAGGGGGTGTATTATTTTATGTGTGTGTGTGTGGGGGGGTTAATAAGGGGGCAGTATATTATTTTATGTGTTTGGGGGGGCTTATAACGGGGGGTGTATTATTTCTTGTGTGCGGGGGAATTTTATTATTATATTTGTGCGGGGGGTGTAACGTTGAGAAGTGTATTATTGTGTTTTAAGCTGCCCATACACCTTACAACCATCGCACGACTTTCGTTATGCGATGGTTGTAAGGTCATTAAAATCTTGTACAATCTGCCCATCTTGGACAGGCTGATCGTACTTGCGAACATCGCAAGCCCTCCCCGCTGAGGGGCGGGCTTCCGATGATTGCAGTGCTGAGCGGGCAGTGTGCACCTGCACACACCAGCCCGTGCGGCATTCGTCTTCCGACCACGCCACCAACCCGCCAAAAATCGTACCATTTTCGGCAGGTTTTCCAGCGTGCTCGGAAGACGAAAGTTGTACGAACGTACAGTTGAAGCGGTCGCACGCTGCCCATACACCTGCCGATTATCCTACGATCGTGGGATCACCCGCGATTATCGTACGATAATCGGCAGGTGTATGGGCACCTTTAGTGTATGTGTATATTAGTCCCCATTCAAACCTACAGTATATTTCAGGTGTGATTAGAGATTCCTGTGAAAACTTGCGTTTTCCTGCAGCAGGAATCCCTATTTGCAGTTTACAAGCGGCAACTATCATAAGGTAAGAATTATCATAAGATTATTTAAGAGGGTGTGTTTAGGGGGCGGAGTTAAGGCCAGGGCAGGGTTAGGGCCGTGACACACTGAATGCGAAGCAGCACGGAGCGGTGTCATGTTATTTTCTCCTGGGCACCTCAGCTGGCGAGAGCTCACGGAGCTGAGCGTGCCGAGATGAACAATTTCAACTTCAGCCAATGGGCTTGCGTGTATAAACCGGCGCGACAGGATGCGACGTCTGGCCGGTTGTTAAGCACGAGACGATTGGCTGAAGGTGCAGTCAATCATATGACTGCACTCAGCTCACACACTGCACGCAAAGCTCCGTGCCGGATAGCTTTGCTTCGCTCTGCACGGCTTCGAGTGCAGTGTGTCACAGCCCTAAGGGTTAGGTGGGGCAACTGGTGGCTAGTGACTCTTAAGGCCTGGCTTGTAGCTCAGGACTTGAAATTTTGAGCCCTGCTTTATGCTACCCAAAACTCCCAAAAACCTCTGGGCTTCAAAACCCAGACCAGAACTAATGAGCATATAAAAGTAGGTGCACTTACTGTAGGGCTAAGCCCAAATCACTATACACACAATCTGTCTCTTCTACTTCAGAGACAGGAACAGGCCCTTCCTGATTTAGTCACATCATACTCTGGCCAGGTAATACTCCAACATGAAGAGGTGGCTAGGAAGTCCACACTCACTCTCTCTGGCCAGGATCCACAGCCCAAAACAGGTTTAGTTGTCCAATAGCGACAATTAGCAGGCTGCAGAAGTAATTGATGGATAAGTGCACTTTATAACAAAGTGCACTTATTAATTTTACCCATTGACCTAATCGATCCCACCCTCTTTCTCCACAGATTGATACTTACCGAGATGTGATGGGCTGGGCACAAATCCCCTATTGTGTGCAAATGTTCCTTCTGCTGGCTTCATCTGTACATTACAGCTCCATAGGCTTCTATAGGGCGGTCTCCCTGCTGGAAGACAGACATGGCATGGAGAGGAAGGCTTGCAAAGCAAACAGCAGATCATTGGCCCTCGGATTTCGGCAAGTACAGATCTGCAGAGGGTGAAGGTGGGATCGTTTAGGTCGGAGGGGCAAAAAGAATAAGTGCACATTGTCTAAACTTTAACTGGCAACAAATCTCAGTCAGTGGCGTAGTGCATAGCACTTCTGCCTTGCAGCACTAGGAGTCCCTGATTTGAATCCTGGCCAGATCACTATCTGCAAGGTGTTTGCATGTTCTCACTGTACTTGCGTGGGTTTCCTCCAGGTACTCTGATTTCCTCCCACACTCCAAAGACATGCCGGTAGGTTAATTGGCTCCTGTCTAAATTGGCCCTTGTGTGCTATATAAAGTGCTGTGTTAATTGTTAGCGCTATATAAATACCTGTAATAAATAAATACATTATATTATTGCCAGGCAGGAGTGAGATTGTGCAGTGGGGTGAGGGGTAGCTGTAGTGGGGGCCATGATAGGATGAGTACCATAGTCCACATTTTTTATAAAGTCAAACAACTCTTTACTGCAACTGAGATTTCTCCCCTAAATGATGTAAAAATTCTCCAACAGGACCGTCACTGTCATTTTACATGAATGAAAAAATCCAGATCACTGACTTTAATTTTTAAAGCTGCATTTCAAGGATAATAATGAAAGAAAAACGCTTGTGGATTCCTCAAAGCGGTATGCATCCCTATATGAATTTTATGCATTACATTACCAGATATCCTCTATTATTTTGCACTGTTGGAAATGTTAACAGTGTATAAATAGACAAGTTACATTATAGAAACACAAATGGATAGTTTTATTCCCAAGACATAATTTGGTTTTAGTATATGATCACATGTATGATAAATACTTTACGGTATACAAATCCTCAGATTACAGAATTATCTTGCCTTTTCATGATAGAATTCCCACTGTTCAGCCTCATAATTTGATTTGATAAATATCAGTCTTATAACCAATGATTCATAGGTGTGAATATTTATAAATACATTTAACCAAGAAGCTGAGCAAAAAGTTTTAAAAAATAACAAGATAAAAAGGAAAAGAATATTAAAAGATAAAATAAAGGGGGGCGTGGCGAGCTGCCGACCAAGATGGCCGCTGGTTGAGTGAGCTCCGCTCCACCGATCCCCTGGAAAGCAGACAAAAGCCACCATAAGCCTACCTGCCCGACCATCCAGCCACCGGAACCCCCGGACACAACACTCGTCCACACGCGGAGCGTGATGCGGCGATCCAGGAGGCAGAAAGAGCCGCGATTCACACGCAGCCGACGGGGACCCAAGATGGCGGACGTATCTCAGCACGAGGAACCGCGGGCCTCTCCGACTCCCACACCTGAGGTATTTGATTCCTCATCCCTCGATAGCATGCCCCTGACCCCAGCAGACGACCCAGTGAGTGTCAGGGACATGGCCTTATTGGATAAATTCCGCACGATGCTGCAAACTGAGCTAACTCTGGCAACTGACAAGCTGGCTGCAGTGTTATCGTCTGAAATTAAAGAGATAGGCACCCGCACAGATCTTCTAGAAACCAAGATGGACAATGTGATTACGATTGTGGAATCTCAAGAGAGGGAATTTGATTCAATCTCTGAGCAGCTGGGGGTCGCACTAGACAAATTGGAAGACCTAGAAAACCGCGCCAGACGCGGGAATCTGCGGCTTAGGGGCCTACCTGAATTCATGGAGGATTTGACTTCCTCAGCCACAGCTCTTTTTCAGGAACTGGTTCCATCTATCCCTATTGATCGCCTAGAATTCGATCGCATACATAGGGCCCTGGCACAAAGACGACGCGATGGTCCTCCAAGGGACATAATCATCAAGTTCACCTACTATAAGACCAAAGAGGCCATTTTGTCTGCCGCCAGAGGACACAGAGACCTAATCTTCCAGGGTCATCCGTATCAAATCTATGCTGACCTCTCCCCCACTACGCTCCAACGGCGGAGAGAGCTGAAAACCATGCTGGAAGTGCTCCGAGCGCAAAACGTCCCGTACCGCTGGGGGTTCCCCTTTAAGGTGCTATTCAACTGGGATGGGAAATCGTTTGCAGCATCTACCCCAGACGACCTCCGCAAGATTCTCACTCTAATACCCTGAGTCCACTGATGATACATTCACTGAAGGTGTGGGATTCCATTAAATATTCTGCCAACCTACTCTCCCCATATTTTCCACTCCTGCCTTTGGTGTCCCAGCCCCTTATAAAATAAAAAAGCAGCTTTTGCTGCGATATTCAATTCATTTCAGAGATTTGCCCCACAGTACTTTTTTCTGCCTTCAGATGTCCTCAATCTATTGGACTGTATCACTCAACTTACTTCCTATGAGCCCAGGTCATCCTGTACCTTTCACAGCCTGTGACTGGACAATAAAAGGAGAAGCAGAAAAGTGATGAACTCATCTCTCTGTCACTCTGCTCCCTCCTCCTAACATCTTGCCAGCGCATGAACTGTTTGGTTCATTGTACTACTTCTGCCTCTAGCTCTCTAGTCCTGCTGTACAGAGAAAGCAATGTAATGTTAATGTATTATCAAAAGCTGTTATACATCTTATTAAATATGAAGCTTTCCTTAAATCCCAACTTCAGACTTCCGGTTCCGGCGCCTGATGTAGTGGTTGCAGAGGAAAAGAGCTCCCGCGCGGCCAGGGACATAACTGATATAAAACCATACTCCAGCAAGTCGATTAACCCCGCAACGACTCCAAGGTACACTCTCCCCTCCTGTATGGAGAGATTCCTGTCGAAGCGCCGCTATACACCCCGTGGCAAGGCCACCCCTAATCGTGGAAAACGGCCGCTATCATCCAAGATGGCTGACGCCACCAACAAACCAGACATAAGCGCTTCTTCGGATGAAGATATGCCGGCGCTGTCTGAACATGGCCTCATAGCGGCAGAAGTAGCAAAGCTATTGAAGCCTACCATATAGGATGTTGTGCACAAAGCAGTGTCTTAAGGCATCCAAACTTTGCGACAGGAGCTACTTAACCAGGCCCAGAGAATCTCAGAGGCGGAGCACCGCATCGTGCTTCTGGAATAGAGCGCAGAAACTTCCTCCTCGCATACCAACTCGGCCCAGCGCCACATCCAGCACCTCATGGATCTCGTGGAGGACCTAGAAAACCAATCCCGACGCAACAACTTAAGGATTATAGGCCTCCCAGAAGCGTATCACCCATCCATGCTGCCGACCATCTGCGCACACAACATACCGGATCTGCTGGGCCTTCCAGCCCCCTGCAAGGTCGAGCGGGCACATCGGGTAGGCCCCTCCACGCCTGATCGGAAAACACCTCGACCGGTCATAGTGCGCTTCTTAGACTACACTGACCGGCAGGCAGTGCTCCAAGCCTTCAGAGTCAAAAAAGATCTGAGCCTTGACGAAAACCGCCTCCTCATCTTCGCGGATTACTCGGCTGAGGTCACAAGACGTCGGAAGGCATTCGCTAAACCATGCTCCCTTCTCTACCACCGAAAGATCCGCTTCACCCTCGCCTACCCGGCCACTCTACGCTTTCAATCTGCAGATGGCAAACAACGCTCCTTTCAAGACCCAGTCGAAGCCCTCACCTTTCTGGAACACATGGCCAGCAGCACCTCAACCCCAGCGCCCAGCTACCCCGGCGAGAAAAACCGCGTCTTGGCTCCCGATGACCCCGACGGATTCTCCCTGATCCTGATTCCATGCATACATCAGAGCTGGCAGTCTCCAACATGCATCCACCTGTCTTTCAATCTGATACCATCTAAATGTAGACGGAGTTGAACCCTCTAAGCGCCCCTAGAGCTCTATCCCGGATCGGATATTTGGACTTCCGCACCTTCCGGTGGACACACCGTGGGATATGTGAGTAACCATCTCTCTCTATGCTCCAGGCTCATCGGCCGTATGCTCTCCTGCCGCGAGGGGGGACACCAAACCTAGCGGTTGACGTTCCAATAGATATACCTCCTACTGCCAATTTTATTTTGGCGGTTGTTATATTTTCTTTTTATCATCGTGATATAACGGTTTGATATCTATTCACACTAGAAGTTTTGCACCTTTGCGGGGCTCCGGGCACTCACTGCCCGTTTGTTAACGTTATAGGCCCTGGCCTAGCGGAGCGACCAAGCACGCTCTGCCACGCTCTCTAGGAAAAAAGAGAAGTCACGCACTGACTGTCCATGGTTTTTGTTTTGGATCCTGTTTTTGTTCTCATTTTTATTTTTATTTTTTGTGTGTTATGTTTACTCAGTGACTGGCCCTGTTGGCCACATAAGTACCGAACCTAAGCTTCATGCGCTGACTTGGGGTCCTACCTCTCCCCACTCCTCTTACGTATCTCCACCAATCTGTACCCCTCTTATGTAATGTGTCTGGTTAAGCAGAATGATTCCCAATTTACTAGAAATGTATTACAGCTCAGGATTGTCCTCTATGGTGATGCTTGTGCCACTTTATTGTTAAAAATTTACACTCACTTTGTGCTCACTGAAATCCCCTCATGTCTCGGGACATACGTGTGATCTCCTGGAATGTCAATGGCCTGAGCTCTCCTGCTAAGCGCATGATGGTACTCCGCCATCTCAACAAATTCAAACCAGACATAGTCTTCCTGCAGGAGACGCATCTCCCTCAGGCAGATGTACAACGCCTGAAAAAATTATGGGTAGGAGAGGTGTTGAGCTCCCCAGCTATGGGGAGAAAAGGGGGGTGGCCATCTTGTTTCATAAATCCCTTGACTATACTATATTACACACCGATGCGGACCTTGTGGGCCGCAAACTGCTGGTAAAAATCACGACACAAGACAAAACCCTCTCTCTATACAATGTTTACTTCCCTAACTCACCTACGACCGCATACTTGCAGGAGATCACCGCATGGGTCCTTAAAGATACCAATCCTCACAAGCTCTTGGGAGGAGATTTTAACTCAGTAATGCTGGCAAGTGAGGACAGATCGGGCACCACTCGCAAGCACTCGGGTCTCGCTCTTACTCCTCCCACGAATTTGTCCCAAATGGCGAGAGCGCTAGGTCTAGTGGATATCTGGAGACTACGCAACCCCCTGGAGAAGGAATTTACACACTTCTCGCATGTACACAAATCCTTCGCCAGGCTGGATTACTTCCTGGCATCGGATACACTGGACGCACTGGTTAGTGAGGCCCGACTATTGCCCATAGCCATATCGGACCACGCCCCCATACTAATGCAGCTGCACTCCACCATCCCGAAGGGGGACGCTTTTCTATGGCGCTTCCCCTCCTAACTGTATAGGGACCCCTCCTTCCAATCCATGCTATCGGAAGCTTGGACTGACTATCAGTCCCTCAATACCCAACATGCTAGTAACCCAAATCTTTTTTGGGAGACGGCGAAAGCAGTTCTTAGGGGTTCAATTATGTCCTATGTAGGGGCCAAGAAAAGCCATACCAAAGCACAATTCCTCAAGGCCAGCTTATGCCTTAGACATGCACAAATCACCTACTCTTCCCAGCCCACATCAGAAAATAGTGCTCTTTGGAAGACAGCTAAAAAAGACTATGAATGGTGGTCTGCCCAACAACAAGCTTTCCACCAATCTCACTCTAGATTACACTTCCATAAGTTTTGGAACAAACCAGGGAAACAAATGGCTAATTTAACAAAACCAAGGCCCTCTAAATCACACATATCCTCCCTGCGCACGGAACAGGGCACAGATCCCAAACACATCAATAATACCCTGGAAAGATTCTATGCTAAACTATACTCCTCGTCATCCACCGATAATAACCTAGGTGATGCCTTCCTGGCTTCGTCAAATCTCCCGATAATTTCAGAGGCCGACCCCTCCTACCTCAATGCTGCTATATCGCAGGAGGAAATCCTGTCTGCCATCAAATTTACAACCAATGGCAAATCCCCAGGCACGGATGGTTACACCTATGAGTTCTATAAATTGTTAAAAGACCAGATGGTACCCACACTATGCAAAGTTTTCAACAGTATATGGCGCGGGGGTGAGTACCTGAAAACAGGCCAGGAAGCATACATTAAAGTGATCCCCAAGAAGGACAGAGACCCCACTCTCCCAGACTCATACCGCCTGATATCTCTTATAAACACTGACGCTAAATTGCTATCCAAAATTGTTGCCGACTGGCTGGCTAAAATTCTGCCGAAACTAATATCTTCTGCCCAGGTTGGTTTTGTCAAAGGTCGCTCAGCGGTGGCTAATATTCGAAAGGTTTTAACGGCGCTGGAATATGCGAAACACCACCCAACCTCCCCTTTGGCCCTGATCTCAACCGACGCTGAAAAGGCCTTTGACAGTATCCAATCCTCGTGGCTTCTCAGAGTCCTGGAGAGAATGGGGTTCTCTGGTCCTTTCCAAACATTTATCACGACACTATATGCTTCCCCCTGCGCCCGGGTGCTCACCCCGGGCTTCATATCCTCTAGCTTTCCATTAGAAAAAGGCACCAGGCAAGGCTGTCCCCTATCCCCCCTACTGTTTAATATTTCCCTGGAACCGCTATCACTATACTTTCAGAACACTGACCGACTCTCAGGGATCCCTTTTAAAACACATAAACTCAACATTATGCTTTTCGCTCATAATATAGTCTTATTCTCCTCCAACCCACGCCATGACATCCCCTTGATTCAAGACACTTTTACCCACTTCCAAAAATTCTCTGGCCTCACCATAAACATATCCAAAACAGAAGTCCTCCCGCTCACCCCATCAGCCACCATTGCCCTCTCACATGGTTGCACCTTTTTATTGCCAAACAACATATCAAACACTTGGGCCTGTACATTGGCAAAACCCCTTCCTCGCTATACAATTTGAATTACCCACCCCTCATCCTAAAAATACAGAAAGAACTCGCTTTATACAAAGACCTACCTTTGTCGTTATTTGGTAGAATTCACCTTGTCAAAATGATCCCTTTTGCAAGGCTTCTATACCCTCTGCAAACACTTCCTATCCTCCTGAAGCACAAAGACGTGCAGGCTATCAATACGGCATTCCTACATTTCATATGGCAAAGGAGGAGAGCAAGAATATCGCTTAAGAAACTCAGCCTATCCAGGGAAGAGGGAGGCATGGCTTTTCCAGACCTCAGATTATACAACCTTTCCTGCCTTCTCCGCCACTCTGTGGACTGGATTTGTTCCTCATCCCGATATTCCAATTTTCTATTGGAATCGGAGATGGTACATCCCTGGAAACTACCCTCCCTTCTACACTGCCCCTTCCCAACCTTACCTTTCCACATTCGATCCAACATACTCCTGCGAGATACCATCATTGCTTGGAGGGAGACACATAAATTGTTGAAATTGAACCCCTTCTTCTCCAAACATTTGCCTCTCAGGGGAAACCCTTCCTTCCCGCAGGGGGAGAACTATGAAATTTTCGCTAAATGGGAGAAAAAGGGGATATCCCTTTTTACCGATTTTCTCAATACATCCCTCAGGAAACCCTTGACATTTACGGAATTTCAAACCCTATATGGGATCCCAAGACAAGATTTCCTCCACTTTATGCAAACTATAGCTCACATAAAACAATTGAACCCTGACATCCCCAAATTAATGACCAAAACACCAATGGACGCTATCCTCTCCCCTACCACTAACTCCATATCAGTTCTTTACCCACATCTACGCCAGGCAGCTTTGTCCCCTCTCTCGAACTCTAACCTTGCCAAATGGGAAAAATATGTCCCGGTAGAGGACATTGTGGAGAAAATATTACAGGGGTATCGATCGCTCTCTAAAATAGTGCCAAATGAACAATGGAGAGAAACACAATTTAAAATCATGCACAAAGCCTACTATGCCTTTCAAATTAAATTCAACCAAACACGTAACATTCTATACCTGGACCACTGCCCCAAATGCAAGCTCCAGGGCGCCTCCTTATTTCATTGCCTATGGGACTGCCAGCAGATTCAATCCTTTTGGGAAGAGGTCACCAGATATGTCACCTTGGTGACAGGCCACTTACTCCAACCTGAGACTCTCTTGTTTCTATTCAACTACTGGGGCCCTTCACTAGCTAACTCCAGTACTTATGGCCGTTCTGTAAAGCAATGGATAAGTATCACTTTACTGGTGGCTAGGAAATGCATTCTTAGGGAGTGGCTATCACCTCTCCCTCCTACGGTACAGAGATTTCGAAGTGACCTGATGGATCTGTTCTATTTGGACAGACTGGACGCGACTTTAAATCTGCAGAATGAGAAGGGAGTAACTGTATTCTACTACAGATGGTTGCCCTATATCACTTTCTCCTTCTCTCCCTCCGAGAGGGAAAAGCTGCTTGCGCCCTTCGCCTTCTCTACATGTCGCCTACTGGATAACCTGCAAGGACGGTAGATAGGGTTAAGTAATGTAGTAAAGGACCGATTTCCTACTCCTAATGGTCTGCCCCTAGTGCTGAGGCTACACCGCCACTGCCAGGTACATATCCCGAATCGCACTGTATAAAATGTCATCCACATCTATCCGCACAGAAGAGAGGTGTAGGTTATACATCAACTTAGGAGTACTACTATGGGTCTCACTGCACTACAATACCCCTACGAAATCTTCCACACCCAGACACTATAAAATATTTTATCCAAATGTGGGCTTCTCACTTCCTCAACTTACCACATGGGTTGAAATAGGTAAATGACCTACCGCAAAGCTCCCGGGACATCCTACTTCCTACATCCTCTTCCCAACCCTCTCACGGAATCCAAACCAAGATTTCGGTAGGCTCATCACGGAGACAACTTTACAATATTACAATTTTACCTCCTACCTTGCAATTGTTTTACAACTAAGGCCCTTTCTGGGGTCAGCGCAAAATGGAGCGACGGTTGCGCTTATTACTGTTATTGTTGGTACTTTGTTTCCTATGTCAGTTAAGTAAGTTACTAGGCAGTATACTTTATGTCTTGAATTGTACGCTACCTTCATGGCCTACCTTGGTTTCCTACGAAACAAGGGGCAATCATTATTAACACCAATAGTGATACCTTTGCTCTATGATCTACATTGTCATGAGTCCAGATTACACATTTCTGTAATAATGTAACGTACCTATGTTTCACTCTGTATTACTACTGTACTGCTCTTTTATACTGAAAATAAAAACTGTTTTTAAAAAAAAATTTAAAAATCCCAACTTTAGCTTCTGCATCCGCCAACCTAAATTTTAGCCCCTCACCCCTCTTGGAGCAACCCACACCCTTTAAAAAAAATATATATTTATACATAGATTTTTAGCCATCCTTTGGTGATGTGATGTCAACATTCCCCTTCCAACTCTTTTTACTCCAGTAGTTCTGAATGCTGCGGAATGTATTGCTACATAATGAAATGGCACCACTCTATTCAGCATCCTCCTGTGGGGCCTGATGATGTTCCCCTCACGGGGGTGGGTCCCTGCCACTCTGAAATCACATGAAGTGGAATTCATGTGATTCATGTGATCCATGTACCTGGAGTAATGTGTCTATGGAGTACAGCGCCAGAGAAAAGGTAACTACAGTAAACTCCCCATTATCCGGCACTCTCAAGCAACCGGCAAAAAACGCCATGTCCTCGATTTTTTTTTTGCCAATATGTTGCTTGCTTCGTGGACACTACAAAATTTTCTTAGCAACTGAATTTATTTAGTTGTTAACTAAATTCTTTGTTTACATCTTGCTGCCAGCTGTCGGCTAGATTCCATGGTCAGCAGCAGAATGTAAACAATGGGGAGCAATAGCTACCCTGCTGTTGGCTATTTCAGATTGCAATAGCCAATAGCAGGCTGGCTATTGCTCCAGGCTGTTTACATTCACCTGTCGGCTGCGGAAGCTGCTGTGGAGCAAGCTTGAAGTAGTGGTTACTTTACAACACACACAGGGACCATGGGGAACAAAAGTAGCCACCCTCAAGAAGGAAGGACAGTGTCAGCACCAATTTGGAGATTATTAAAAGACGCACGCCAACCCAACCGCACGCGATAAAAACTCCAGCCTCATAATGAAGCATCTGACAGATGCCGGCAAAATATAAACATCACCACTAGCTCTGCCCAACTGTTTTCTTTTGGCCAGACTCGTGCCAGAGTGCTTTAGCAGGTCCCGGGCCAATAAATAACAACTGGGCTGAGCCGGCTGTGACATCAGCCACTCGGCTGCCTTCGGCTGCTATACGGGCTATTGTAAATAGCCCATACAGCAGCCTTTCGGTACGGCTGAATAGAAGGGCTCAGGCGGCTGAAGCGAGCTGTAGGATCAGCAGAAGCTACGGCTGAATCCTACGGCTCCGCCGTGAATAACCCCCTAAATTTCATCCAGTTAGGGTTTAGCTCTATGGTATTAGGGATCATGTGTTGTTCTAGCAATGATCCAAAGTTCTCTGTTATGCTATGAAACAAACTACAAGCTATAACTATACATTTTAAGTCAACGAATCATTGTGTTTGTGGGTCATGGTATTTAGTAGAAGTTTTAATCCCACGTTTATTATTTCATAGATTAGTACTGACTCTAATTTGATTTACATTGAATCTCTTCATTATAATCTTTTTATTTGTATTTTTATTACTTTATAGGAAGATTATAAGACTGGAAATATAAATTTTAGCACAGACTTGGTGGATTAAGAGTATAAATTGTTTATTCTGAATTAGGTCAACATCACATTACACGTTACAATATCCTGCTTTGTTAAGTGTACAAAAACAATATACACAATATACACTATCTCACCGAAAAAACTGAACTAATAATGGCTGTTCAAGGACAGTGCAGTTGTACTTAAGGCAGAAAGTCCACCATTATCATTACTTAGTTTAGCATAATTTTATATGCTTATTTGCAGCCACATTTAAAGCATATCTAAACCCAAAAACAAAATTGTAATATATTTCAGCTTATAGTACTTAGATGTGGTGGCTGCATTAGTTTCGATTTTGTAAGCCTTTTTACCTTTAGTTTCGCTTTAATGATCCTGCTAGTAACACACTTCTTGTCCTATGGTGACAAAGTTAATTCTCTGTGCGGTACCTATGGAGGGGCAGCTTTGTGACCCTAGGCTGTTCTCATGATTGGACTACAAACACACCCCTCTCTCCTGATCTCCATTACATAGAAAGGAGTTGCTATGTAGTTCACCGAAGAGAAATGGAAAAGCTGATAACATTGTTTGGGATCTTAGTTCTGTGCAGAAAATGTACTTAACCTGAAATAAATAATGTAGTTGCAACATCTAAAGACTGGTAAACTGAAATACACTATATTGCCAAAAGTATTGGGACACCCCTCCAAATCATTGGATTCAGGTGTTCTGTGAAATTTCCTTGCTACTAAATATTCCACAGTCAACTGTTAGTGGTATTATAACAGAGTGGAAGCAACTGGGAACAACAGCCACGAAGTGGTAGGCCACGTAAAATGACAGTGTGGGGGTCAGCGCATGCTGAAACGTACAGTGCGCAGAAATCGCCAACTGTCTGCAGAGTCAATAGCTACAGACCTCCAAACATCGTGTGGCCTTCAGATTGGCACAACAAAGTGCGTAGAGAGTTTCATGGAATGGGTTTCCGTGGCTGAGCGGCTGCATCCAAGCCTTACATCACCAAGTGCAATGCAAAGCGTCGAATGCATTGGTGTAAAGAACGCCACCACTGGACTTTGGCGGTTGCCAGGAGAACGGTACTTGCCTGACTGCATTGTGCCAAGTGTAAAGTTTGGTGGAATGGGGATTATGGTGTGCGGTTTTCAGGGGTTGGGCTTGGCCCCTTAGTTCCAGTGAAGAGAACTCTTAAGGCATCAGCATACCAAGGCATTTTGGACAAATTCATGTTCCCAACTTTGCGGGAACAGTTTGGGGATGGTCCCTTCCTGTTCCAACATGACTGCGCACCAGTGCACAAAACAAGGTCCATAAAGGCATGGATGAGCAAGTTTGGGGAGGAGGAACTTGACTGGCCTGCACAACCCGATAGAACACCTTTGGGATGAATTAGAGTGGAGACTGCGAGCCAGGCCTTCTAGTCCAAAATTAGTAACTGACCTCACAAATGTGCTTCTGGAGGAATGGTCAAACATTCCCATAGATACACTCCTAAACCTTGTAGAAGCCTTCCCAGAAGAGTTGAAGCTGTTATAGCGGCAAAGGGTGGGCCAACTCAATATTGAACCCTACGGACTAAGACTGGGATGCCATTAGAGTTCATGTGCGTGTAAAGGCAGGCGTCCCAATACTTTTGGTAATATAGTGTATATTACATGTTTGTCCTTGGATTAAGATACACTTTAACTGGGTCTCCACAAATACTTCTTTTAACCTTCTTCTCTGAGAACTTCAGATACTAGCACACGGAAACTGAGAACACAATCTGCAATGTAGCAGGCTTGAAATTATGCCTCATTAGGACCTGTACATTGTGGTAAAGGGCATAAAACTCACATTTGACAAAACTTTAACACGGTGCACACTGTGAACCATTTGTGCATTGTAGTTTTCTGTATTGGAAAAATAGCTGCATGTCCCTTTTTCATGTGTCACAGTGTGTTGGCATCTCATTTAAAGTGAATGGCCTGGCTTACCACAACGCACATTAATATGTGAAGTATGGACTGAGTCTAAATAGAGGCAGTCCCCAGAGTTATGTGCTGTGCCCAGCATGGGAAGCCTGACAGTGCATGAACAAGAGTTTGAGCAGAGAGTAAGAAATACTGCACTCCTCCTTTCTGATCACCTGCCTGTGCTGAATGAGACATCATGGAACATCTTCAGACATGCACATAGTGAACAGGTTAGGGGACCAAGGGACCACTGGTGGAACTACCAGGATTGCATTGGTCGCATGTGCGAATGGGCCCTAGTGTTCCACCATTCAGGGACCAATATCAGGGCTGCTGATAGGGGAGTAGAGCCAGCCCTCCTGTAACAGGCCTGGGCAGCAAGGAGGATTGGCCGCTCGGGGACAGAGAGGGGGCTCTTTCACTTTAGCAGCAGCCAGTCCAAAGCGCCCACTCCAATTTATAATGATATAGTCCCCTCTCTCCCCAGATCCCCTGCCGATAGGATATCAATCTGCCCCTGCGTGTGGATTGATATCAGGAGGGGTAGAAGCGCACCTGCCCTGAGCTGGTGAGTTGGAACTCGTGAAGGCACCACAGTACTACTACCAGAGAGGAAAGACAGTAAGAAGCCATCTTGAAAATGTTTTCATAATTAACATTTAACATATTATTGTGCTCATTCTTTTGCTCATACAGCTACCTTTAGCGCTTTGTTTCTTTTGATAATAATAATACCATACTTCTTGCCCCTGGGTGGCTGTGATCATCCTTCACTGCATCTATAGAGGGCACCATGTTTTCTGTTAAGCTCGCAGGACACTGTATTTCAGTTTGATTACTGTATGTTACCTACTTCTGACCAATCGATCTGTATACTGTGTATGTTTCTTTTTTTTTCTTTTTTTATTTAAATTCTCTGTTTGTTTTTCTTTCTTCTTTCCTTCTATTTTTCTGACTTCCCAGGTTTTCCTACAAGAAAACAGCTTCACTTACAGAAATTTGTTATTGCACCATGACAAAAAATATACATTTTATGTATGGGAACCACAACATTTCACTGATTGGACTTGATATAGATATGTATGTGGTAACAAGACAAGGAGTGATCTGGACCTTTATATTGAGAACTGATATACAGTACATGTTATTGATAGCATGTTGCTAAAATGTTTGCCTTCTTATATGTATTTGTTATACAACCTATCTACTAGTTTAGAACATACAGTATATACTTATTCACTTTGAAATAAAGTCCATGTATTCAGTCAGAGAATAAGCTCAGTAGAAATAGAATGTGGCTCTTTGCCAAACAGGTGCCTTCTTGACGCAAAGACGTTCCAGACATTTTATGTAATCAAGGATGTAATTGTTAGCAATAGACGGAAAAAGGTAGCACACGTTCTGTGACAAAATACGGGTTATTTGGGAAAAGTTCCTCTTGATTGATGCTGCTGACATTACTGTAGGAAATTATTACTGCAAAGTGTATACTTATGTAGGCTGTAACATTTACTATGGAGACCTGTACAATGTTGAACAATGAGACAGAACAGTATTAGAACCTAAACACTAAATCTGAAACACAGAAAAAAGTAACTAAAACAGTAAAATATTTCTTTTAGAATACCACTTACTTATCTTTTCAAGAACGAAAGCTTCAAAAGTTGAAACATCAACTGTAGCATGCTTTTATTAGTGGTGCCTGTCAGAATGGACTTGCCATGTCTCTTCAGTTCAGCCTTGTCAGGCCCAGGAGCCTGAAGTGAGGTTGTCCGTAGTTGCCTGGAAACAGAAGCCACCACCGTTCGCTTTCATGGCTAGACACTTGCATAGATCTGCAACCAACTCAGCCCATAAACTCTATACCTATAGCTATACCACCAAACCATTTTTGAAGGTACTTGTAACATACAAAACCATACTCCTAACCCATTTTTGGGTCTGTACTCCTGGAGGCGACCACAAGTATGCTGGAGAAATAAAGATTTAATTCATAAGAATGAAGAAGATACATACGGTGGTAAGAATGCCCACATGTTTTCCGCTCTGCAGGACTTACTCATGTGGCACTTGTGCGCACTAGGAAGAGGAACTGGCTGGGACATTTGCTTGCAAAGGCTTGGCCTCCCAGTGGAGAACCCGAGAGCAAAGGCAGTAAGTAAAGCTGCCACCAATAGAATTCTGTTGGAAAAAATATGTTTTCGGAATGTGTGTTCGATTTTCTAAAAGTTAATGGGGTCAAATAAACAACTGATTTCAACTGTAGTGAAGAAAAAAATGGACTGAGCTGGATGGAAATGTTTTCTCGAAACGAACGAAATTCTAGCAGTGAATATGGTTTTCATTCGGGAACTCCTTTCATTCCAAAATCAAAAATGAACATCAAATGAAAATGTATATGACGTTTGTCAAGTGTCTGATGTCATTCCCAAATGTTGTAATGAGATTTTTCATATGAACATTCGTACAAAAATCTACCAGTGTATGGCCAGATTAAAGTAATAAAGTCAAAAGGTTTTTAAGCCATGTCAAATGCTGATTAAATCACTTACAATGGATGCTGCTCCTTGATGCTTAAAAGTTTTAGATTCCTGTAGCATCAGCTGGTCCCCTGAGCACTGTCCATGATTTCCAGTTTTAGGGTGGCTCCTTTCACTTGCAGTAACCTATGGAGCAATTTTTGTGTGGGCTAGTAAGCTGTGTGTGTCTCCACAAACAAACAGGAACAGCAAGGCAAACACTCTCTTGCTCCCCCTCCCCTCTCATCCCTTTTCCCCTTTCCAAGCTTGATGGACAGCTGCTGCAGACAGCTCTGTCCCTTGTGATGTTGTACTCAATAAGATATTCAGGGAAGGAGAGCTGAGAGAAGAGGAGCCAGCTGTTTGTAAATGATGACTGTACATGCTAGGGCAGAAATGTAAAGAAATATGTTGCTGGATAAAAGTTTGAGAGTTTAGCTTCACTGAGTTGGGATTTTACTTAAAGGACAACATCAACAGTATTATAAAAGAATTACACTATTGGCCCAACATGAGCCCATAGTCTAATCATTTTATAATATAGTAACTTTATTTTTCTTTTGTTTACTTAATATTGTTTACTTATTTTAGAAGTTGGTTACTCTCCTGGCACTGTCATGAATTTCTATACAATCTGTTAAGAAATATCACAACTCTTCCTCTTGAATTGGGTTATATTTTCATCAACACAGTAATTTTATTAAAGCATTGTTTCCTAGGCAACCATAGTAAAATGAAATATCCAGCACCATAATTTGATGTAATGCAGATAGTTACAGCAATTATTATTAGATATAAAGTAAGAGAACAAATTCTAAAGATAAATATGTTTAAGAATATTTTACTCAAACTTAAGCTGTTTTGAAATATACGTATCCTGTTTAGAACCTTTATTCACTAGTTACAGGATTTTGTTGTAATAGTGCCTTAGTAAATACTGAGATCTGTATATCAAAACTGCATTGGAGAACTAAAAATCCACCAGTCCCTAGTACTGTGTCTGATGACAACTTATCTCTCTTCTCGGTTGCAGCTGACTAGTTAATAATGACTGAATTGTTTTCTTATCTCTAAGCAGAAGATGGGGGTGGTCAGGGAATTACTTTAGCCATTTGAGAGCTTAGCTTTTTTTGTTTGTTAAATGCCCAACCTACTCAAAACTAGTAATGCAGTTAAAGGTGGAACTTGTTGAGCTCAGTCATCTGCTGGCTTCTTATATTTTTTAACACTTTGTTTTTACCTAATTAGGGTGACCAGTTCAGGAAGCAGCAGTCTCAGATGAAAATGTTATAGAGTGCCAGCAAACGTTATGTGCAGGAGAATCCTCCCAGCAAATGTGATCACATACTACTGGAGAAAAAAAAGCATAAAGTTAGCACCATTAACAGAGAATTATTCAGGTTTTTACTCGCCTCTATTTCTAATGAGGAAAAAAAAAAGAAGCTCGGCCAGTATTAGACCTCAAGCTCCTCAACAAATGCATACATGTTCCTACTTTCCGCATGGAGTCTCTACAATGAATACTCCCCTCATGACCCCTTTTTGGCCGAGGAAATTTTTAAGGGACCACAACGACGGTCGGTGTCTCCCACCTCCCCTAGCGTAAGTCAGTGTCTCTCTCAACCCCCCCATCGTCGGTCAGTTTCTCTCTCCTCTTCTAATCCCCTCCCCCCCTCCCCAGCACCAGTCAGTGTCTCTTTCCTCTTCTTTCCTTTCCTCCCTCCCAGTCCAACTAAGACTAGACAACAAAATGACAACCAATTACAACAATGGAGCATAAACCTCTTTCTGCTGACTGGATACATTATATTCATCTGCAATATATCATATTGATTTGACTAAGAAATATATTACTTCAATTTTAATGTCTAGTCCGGACCATAAATAAAAATAACAATTTGTACCAGACTATAGGACCATGGAGTAAGGTGAGTATTACTGTACAATAGCCCATTTCCTAGAAAAAAACAAGCAGTAGCTTCTTTACTTGAGGAGGTGCAGGCGGTTTTAATTATCTTTAATGTGCCCAGAGTTAGGCTTTATGTGATTTATGCATACATTTGATGTGTATTTATTCATGTTTTAAATGTGCAATTTTGAGAATGTTTGATGTGTAATACGGGAGTCGAGAATAAAATATATAAGAATAGAAAAAAAATCAATGTCTAAATGCATTAAAAACACATAACAAATGGGAACTTTATTCATTTCAGTGTGCCTTTTATCAATCTGTTTATTTAGCTTCAGGTGTTACTGGCCTCACACATTGCAGTGATTCTATTACAAGATTATGAATCAGCAGCAGAACATATCAAGATATTAACATACATTATATGGGGCTACTCCTCTTAAAGGAGAACTATGAGGTGAGTGATTTTCACTCACCTCATAGTTCTAGCCGACCTGTGACTATGAGACTGTCACAGGTCGGCTCAGTAGATCGGGTAGTGAGCAAACACATAGCGGCGTTCGATCACTTCTCGATCCTTTCACGGCTCTCTGCCGTGACAGGGGAGGGGCTGGATTCCCCTCTTCCCACTCCGATCCTCCAGTGCTGACTATCGGAACGAACGAGGGAGGGGGCGGGTACAGCTGGATCTGGCTCTAGATAGGCAGAGCCAGCTGTCAGTCACGTAGCTGGGCGGATCCAGACATAATTGTCGGGATCCGCTTCAGCTGCGGCGTCTCAGTATACCGTGAGCTGTAGCTCGCGGTATACTGAGCTTAGGGTGACGGGAGGACGCTAGTTTGTGTCCTCCCGTTACCCTAAGGAGAACTATGGGGAAAAGCCCTAACCCCATAGTTCTCGTTTAACATACATTTGTTCAGTAATATTACAAAGAAATTAGCTCATCTAAAAAATACATTAACTTGAAAGGAAAGAACGGGCCTTCATCAATTTCATACTAAACAGTACAAATGTTATGCGGTGCCCTACATGATTATTATGTAACACAACAAAAGACACAATAGCATTTTTAGAAATAATATCTTAATCTGTTGGCTATACATTGAGTGGCCAGATTATTATGACCACCTGACGTTTGTAGGCAAATTAGCTATAATAAGCTATAATTTCGCGCTGAAGTTGCTAGAGGGCCAGACCATTATAAATAGGGAAGCAGACTGTTTACCACGACAGTAGAAGTGATTTTTGTCTGAAGATATGGGTAAACAACGCAATTTAACAGCCTTTGAACGTGGGATGATTGTTGGCGCTCAGAGCCATGGAGTGAGTATCAGCAAAACAGCAGAATTCGTTAAATGTTCAAGAGCAGCTGTTGTTAAAGTGTTTAAAGACTGGACTGTCAGCCGAAAATCTGGGTCTGAGCATGCGAATTGTGGCCGTCAGCGACTAGACAATGTTAGGGCAGAACGGAGTGCAGTGTCAGATTCCTCGCATCACCTTTCAACATCTCATGGAGTCACGAGGCGGCCCAACAAAGTTATCTCGTGGAGTCATCTCGTGGCCCAACGAAGAACTGATGGGGTGGTCATAATAATCAGGCCACTCAGTGCAGATTGTTCCCTATTTCATGATTTATTTTCTGAAAATGTTCTGCAGCTTGTTGAGTGAACCATAGAAAGCCTTTTGTAATCATGGAGAAGGAAGCCATAGAGCAGCGGTGGTGAACCTATGGCACGCGTGCCACAGAGGGCACGCAGAGGCCCGTCTGGTGGCACGCGAGCCTCGGTCCCGGTTACAGTGACCCGCACACTCCAGGTGCAGGTCACTGTAAAGTCATGTTAAGTTTTTAAAGATGGCCGCTGCGAATCGCGGCGCCCATCTTTAAACCTGGGTGGTGCCCAGATTCTGGGGGTCGCGGAGCCGCTATCATCAGCAGCACACCTAGCGGTGAGGAGAGAGAGAGAGCCGCTCGGCCTGGATCTGACAGCCGGCGGCTCTCTCTCTCTCCTCACCGCACATACTGCTGTGACAATGGCTCCGTCCTCCTACCCCGCGCGGCTGCAGTGACTTCCTCACTTCTGCTCCGATCCCCGCTGCCTCTGCCCAGGAAACCAGTGGAGATTCAGAGGAGAAGCTGAGCCCCCCTTTGTGCGTGGCCGAGCGGCAGAGGATCGGTACATATCAGTAATATGTACCGGCCCTCTGTGCAGGACAAACACTGGAGCGATCAGCTGATTACTCCAATGTTTGTAAATAACTGGGGACACATAGTACTATGTGTCCCCAGTTATGAATGAACAGAACGTGATTTACATCACTTCTTGTTCATTCATGAGTTTCCCAATGGGGAGAAGCACTCAGTACAGAGGCTCCTCCCCATTCAGAAACTGCTTGATAGTAAATATTTTCTGAATGAATGGGAAGCCTCTGTGCTTTCCATTCATTTAGAACAGAGGCTGCAAAAAAAGAGATTGAGGACTTTGTGTCCTCAATTTCTTTTTCTATTTTTTTGGTGTGTGTTTTAATGTGTGTGTTTCATTACGTGTGCGATGTGTGCGTGTGTTTTTAATGTGTGTGATATCTGTATGTGTGGTTTCTTTTTATAATAAGTTTGTGATGTGTGTTTTATTGAGTGTATAAATGTTTGAATATGTGTGCTTCCCTATTTTGCCTAAGGCAGTGATGTTGAATGTTTTTTAAAGCCCAGCGCCCAAACTGCAATACAATACTATACTTATTTTCAGCGCTGGCACTTTGAGATAAATAAATTGATTTTGCGTCGCAGTTTGGGCACTCGGGTTCAAAAACGTTCGCCATCACTGCCATAGAGGATCTTTAAGTTGACACTTCTACTGTATACGCTCTTAAAAAAGTCTACAATGATGAAACAAATGGAGTGGGTCATGTCATTGCATTATCTGCATGCACAACCATGCGACTGAGTGCTGCCAAGGATGTAAGCTATATCCCATTTGGAAATTTGAGTGATCTTTATTAGTTCTTAGAATATCATTCTATAATTAAATGTAAGTGTTTTATTAAAATGTTTTTAATTGTTTTAAAAAAATGGGATGATTGGTTGATTGGTTTGTTTATTTGCATGGTGAGAAAGCAAAAATATATCCTATTATAGTAAATATACATAAGACAAAGAGAATGTTTAGAGAAATTGGAGCACAGACTGTTGAATAAGGATAATGAATAGCTATCTTTTAGAGCGTTTGACACTCTAATTGCATTGGGGTCAAAAAGAGATAATGAGTGTCTGTTAACAGAAGACCTGGCGGTGGTCCTTTAAGAAAAAGGAAGGGGGACTGCTCCTGTGGCATCAGCTGCTAGTTTTATTTTGCACATCTTTGGAGAATTGTTGTCAATGGATATTGATTGAAGATGAACTTTATATTTACAAGCACTTTAATGTATTTTTAAAAAAAATCTTTTATTGCACTTTATGATTTGGTATTTTCAATGCTTTTGCATTTAAAAAATGTGCCACCTATTGTTTTTTATCTTCACTTTTTTTATTATTATTTTAAGATATTTACAGTAAATGGTAAATGAAATATGGCTAAAGTGACATGTACTGTATATTGATATACTGATATGAACATAGGTAGACTAAGGCATGGAAACACTGATTTCACACACAATTTAGTAAGCCAGGGTATAAAGTGAGGAGCCCAGAATTAGAGAAATGTTATTTAGTTTAGGACGAACAACTCCTGTAGGCTTACTGGATATCATTTAACTTAATTAACGTATCTATTTTAGTTTCTGTTCTATTTATGGGTTTAGTATGTTAGCACTTGTAAAATGATCCCTTCTTACACTTTCAGCCTCTGTAGATATATACATATAAGACACACATAACATCCTTATAAGATGTTCTCTGTATGTTGAATCATGGACTGATTTACAAGAAGAGTCAAATGTATTCTTTCTAACCCCTAGGCTAAATGTCTTGCGACAACCCCACGCAAACCCATAGGACTGGCTTGTCATAGAAACTCACAAATAAGGTCAGCCAATAGACCAGAACAGGCAGGCCTCTTCTAGCCCTAGATAAGCTGGGCAGCTACTTGTGCTGTACCATGGCCAGGTGGTCTAAGCGTTACCTTTCCCTTTCCTTATCTCTACATTTTAGCACTGCGGGTTCAGTACATCTGTAAATGTTGTGGGTGAAACCCTTCAGGGCCAGGGTTTACTGTACATGGACCCTAGGGCAGTCATATGCATTGCCTAAAATTGTTCACCTACTCTGCAGCAGAACACCTAGCAGCTACCCATAGAAGGAAAGGGATGGGAAAAATCCAGCCAATTCATTGTGAACCAGCATTTATGTAAAGTGGCAATTTGCTTTGAGGGCAAATCCAATTCACTCATTGAACTGGCAAAGTAATCAAAAAAACTGGAGGTGCGCAATAATGTTGGTGTGTGGCTGTCATTTTATAGGAGGTTAAGTGTTCCCTTCTTCTCAGTGGAAGTACTGTTTGGACCGGAAAAAAGGGACTACCTTGAAATCTTGTCCTGAATATTTTACTGTTAGTGCAAAAAAATAATAATAAAAAAGTACACAGACAGAATTCAACTGTGTTATAGCTTCAGTGAGAGACTTGGCATTCACTTTTATGCACAGTGCAGGGATCAATAATAAGTAATGCAGAGTTCAGTAGGAGGTAATGCAGAGTTCAGTAATAAGATGTGAGATGATATATACAGTGAAGGGGGAACAGAGGTAAGGTGATGTGCAGTGAAGGGGGGGGCAAAGTTGAGACTCTCGGGGGAAGCGTTTGGGGTCTTACTCGCACTGGAAGGTATTAGGAATCCTTTGCCCCCCCCCGAGGGGGCATTCATGCCCGGGGGCCGCAATCGCATGAGACCTGGTCCAGCTCACAAGATGGTTGCCATATTTCTGAGAATCCAGAGTGGTGGACAGCGGGCCCCCTGTGCAGAGGAGATCATGCAGGAATTCCCTAGATCCCCAGTTTTCCCAAATATTGGCGGGTGAGCAGAGCAACACAGGGCGGAGCCAGGGTGCATCATAGGGGTGATGGAGGGGTGGGACAAGGATCACAGCAAACAGGACAGTGCTAGCAGAGACTGGGGGAGGAACTTTACGTTCCCACTAGGTGTGCAAACCAAAACTGGAACTGCCCACAGCGCAGAGAACAGAAGCTTTTGAAGCTGAAAAACAACAAAAACAAAATCATAAATTTGGGCTGCAGTGGGGAGATTTCCAGGGATGCCTCTTCCCAGGGGCCAGGGCCCTCAAAAACGGGGTCTAACGGTAACCATAGTATATAGATCGCAAGTTGAAGAGCAAAACAGTATATTACTCCACCACGTAAAATCACAAGTTGTGCAGGAAAAGTAGGCATTCACTCCTGACCAGATCAGAGTAGCAGGCAAGGTAGTTCTCTGGATTCTATTATTTTACAACTAGAATACATTACTGCTTTTCAACGGCATATTTGGGCAACTGGTTGCTGCCCAAAGTTACAGCCTAATTTGCCCAAGCAGAAATCCTGCCCTGGAAATATATTTGGCTATGATGAATTACTATATTTCACATATCAATAAGTGCTGGTATATTACACTCCACGTAATATACCACGTAATATTGCTGGTAATATACCAGCAAATTGGATTTGAACTGTTTGGGATATATCGAGTGCTTGATTTTTTGAATACTTGTTGTCTCCCTTCCTTCCTTCCTTCCTTTTTAGACCCTTTTTTAGTATTTAAAAACTCTTTCCTTTTTTGTCAGTTTTTTTTAAACTGTTCCCTTTTTTTTTTTTCCTCAGGTTGCAGTGCTCTTGTTAGGGGGAAGGGTTCCTTTTTTAGTATTTAAAAACTCTTTCCTTTTTTTTCAGTTTTTTTTAAACTGTTCCCTTTTTTTTTTTTTTCCTCAGGTTGCAGTGCTCTTGTTAGGGGGAAGGGTTAATTGAGCTCAGGTGTCTCTCATTGAGCAGGTGTATTATAAACTAGTGCATCACTCATTTTGAGCTTGCTCACACAGGGCTTGGGGAACAAAGTGCCTGGGAGCTAAGTGGAGTTAAAAAATTGGATTTGAACTGTTCACTGCTTTTGTTTTCCAAAAGTTGTTCTCCTGGGCTCAAAATGTACACATTATAGTTGAGTCTGCATAAACACATGTGATCCATCAAAATACTTACTACATAAGTTATCGTTATTATGTAAAACAAAGTTATGTAAGATATGCTGATTATTCCAACATGAACACTGTGCATGCAAATTCTGAGTCTTCAGAGCTGTAGGCTATAAAAACTGCTAATACCTTGTTTATGAACAATTGCTATTTCATGTAAGGGTTGCCTTTTCAAATGAAAACCAAAATCACTATGCGAGCATGGCTACACATTACCTGATGGTGCAATAAGATCGCCATCTAGTGGTTTATGTGCAAACTTTTTTAAGGGAATTAGTAAATAGACACCTCAGAACCACAAAAAAAGAGGAGAGGGGCAACATAAATGAGCAGCTTGATCTGTTTTAAAGTAAGCTAGCTGGGAGTGGACATGTGTTAACCTGTTTTTCCTGCCAAAGCTGTTAGTACACAGTAAACCTTTAGTATACTTGAAAAAATTTAAAGGTACACCTATTATGGGAAAAATAAGGGGTTTCTATTGCTCATACTCTTTGAAAACCCTAGTTGACTGGCTATGTTGCTGATTCAATACTTTCAAAGCTCTATTTGTTCCTGGTTAATAATCCAAATTATTGAAGTGGACGGTTCAGTCAGGCAAGTAGTATTTTGAAAAATAGAGCTCACAAATACTGTAGCAACAGATTCCATGATTCAGTCATGGTAGGTTTAAAGTGATACTAAACTCAGCAGTTAAATCATATAAATGTATTCAAGTACCTTAAAGGATATTTAAACCCTCCCGTTTTTGCATATAGCTACTGCTAGCCAGAAGTAGCTATATGCAAAAAGTTTTTTTTTTAAACGCTCAAACAGCAGTTTAGACTCACCTGTGTTCCGTGCGCGGTCCCGTGCCGAAAACGAGACATTTCTCGGGCGGACGCAAAGGATCTTGGGGCGCACGCATGCGCAGTTCTCATTTTCGGCCGGGACGCAAGGTAAGTCTATGGACGCGTGCACCCGCATGCAGACACCGCTGGATCGGAGGGACAGAGCTGTCAGCGCTGGATCGGAGAGCTGCCACACCGCTGGAGAGAGGGCTAAAAACATCAGGAAAGAAGAGGAAGATCAGAAAAAGAGACATCATTTAAGGTAAGTGATAACATTAACATTGGGGGGAGGGAAAAAATGTTTTGCCTTTAATGACACTTTAACTATGACAAAAATGTACCTTACCTTATCACTCGGCTGTAGATGCTCAAATCATCTCTGAATTAATGCTGACACTGCCCTTCCTTCTTCTCACTCCATTGATGAACTACAATCTCACATTTAGTTTACTAATTTGTATTAATATTGTAGTACATCACAGGAGTGAGCTTGGAGTTGTGGCTACTTTACATCACACACATGGACCATGTGGAAGCCACCCTCCAGAAGGAAGGACAGTATCAGCATAAATTGAGAGCGGTCATCTGACAAATATAATCTCAAGATCTGCTGTATTGAATCATTGTTTGTGTTTGTGTCTAAGCCTTTCTCTTATGTTTCTCGTGAATAACCTCCTTTTCCAATGTTTCCCCTTTACATCTTCATATTCTTGATTTTGTTTCCTTTCTATGCTCCTTTATCAGTTATTATTTTTTTCCTGGTAAGAGCTCAATATTAAAGTATATAAAAAGTACAAATTAGAAATTTCTGAAAAACTTGTTCCACCTACCACAATAATTTGGTCAATTGTCTCTTTAAAGGATAAGTTCACCTATTGCAATAATTAAAGAAATGCATAAATAATTGACTGTGCGTGACGCCTGTGTACCCTCCTGCCTCCATAGTACTCCACACTAAAAAATGTATTAACCCTTGCACAGTGCGCCCTGGTTACTATTTAAACCGGTGCGCGATGTCACTTGTCCGGCACCGGCTGTAAGGACTGGGTCGTTTTGTATTAATCTCAGCTGCGGAGTAGCTGAAGTCAGGGGAGGTCTGTGAGAGGGTACGGTTTCAGGGTCGAGCTGTTTACTGGCATCCTCGTAGAGGAGGGACATGGACTCGAGGAACAGTGTATAATCGTTTAGGACAGGGTGGTCTTCCTCAATGTAGGTAGTAGCCCAAGCTCTGGGTTCTCCTTTAAGATAGGAAATCAGGGTCAGCACTTTTATCCTATCTGTGGGGTATGTACGGGGACGGAGGTCAAACATCAATCTACAGGAGTTGATGAATTCCCGATACTTTTTCCGGTTCCCTGAGAATGGCTCAGGGGGACAAACTTTAGGCTCGGGTCCGTCTCTTGGTTCTCTTGGTACGGCTGCGTTCAGAGTAACGGTTTCGCGTAACTCCTGATTTTCTAGCTGTAATTCTTGCACAGTTTGAGATAGATTCTCTACCCTCTGGGTAATCGCGACTAGGTGCGCAGCAAGCTCCGCTGGATTCATTTTATTTTCCGGGTTCCACTATTATGTAAGGACTGGGTCGTTTTGTATGAATCTCAGCTGCGGAGTAGCTGAAGTCAGGGGAGGTCTGTGAGAGGGTACGGTTTCAGGGTCGAGCTCCAGGCGTCACTCTCCAATTTAACTGAGAGTTTGGAGCTCTACCATCATATGCCGCAGGTATTTAGTGTAGGCGTCACGTGCGTTGCCCCAGGTTATTACAGCATAACTGGGTGCACGTTTGGTGAGAGAGATCAAAACAATAAGTCAGTTCCAATGATCAGGTATCAAGCAGAAAAAATAGTAACAGTTCCCCTTTAAATGCTGAGACACAAGTCTATAAGCGGAAGTCCATTAAGCAATTCAGTACTCTCAATACAATGTGTGCATTAATGGATAAGTTCACCTTTTGCAAAAATGAAAGAAATGCATTATTAATAATATATTAAAAAAATATGCATTGCTTTAATATTTGCATTCAACCTGGAAAGCATTGCAATTGTGATCACTCGATCACAGCTGCAAAGATCAGGCTTCTGCACATTTTCAAACTGGCAGAGCCGGTACGGAGGTACGGAGTTTCAGTTAGGAGAGATATGGGAAAGGACAACTGGACTTCAAACTGCAATAAATCCCCTCAATGGCGTCCAGCTGTCCTCGCTCTAGGTAGATGCAGGAATATGGGCAGCTCTACCTAGAGCAAGGATGGCTGGACGCGCTATGAGGTGATTTAATGCAGCTTGAAGTCCAGCTAGCGGTTGTGCTTTGTACAGATGCATGTGGAATAAAGTTTGAATTTCTTTGGAAGATTATCGTGTGCTGGCTCCACAGTTCTTGAGCCTATTACTCCAGAAGAGTAATCCGTGCACCGAATGTGGATGGCAGGGACGCATGATAGGGGTGAGCTGTGCTCTTCGTGTTTTCAGTCTCTTAACTGAAACTCTGTACCTCCGTACGAGCTCTGCCTGAGCTTTGCAGCTGTGATCGAGTGATCACCATTGCAATGCTTTCCAGGCTTGAATGCAAATACTAAAGAAATGAATTTTTGCATAATTATGCATTTCTTTAATTTTTGCAAAAGGTGAACTTATGCTTTCAAGACCGGCGACATGAATTCATTATCGGAGATCTACAGGCAAACAAACTTCAACGGTTAAATCAGAAACAGAATAAAGATACAATTAAAAATGTACATAATAACTATTTGTGTTGTCCTATTTTCTTACAGAGTAATAAGGTACTGCTGATCCTTCGGCTAGCTTTGTGAATAACCCCCTTAGTGTTCCGTTAAAAGGGGCCTCTACCTTCCTAATAAGTCACCTAGTTCTCTCTTGAACATTTTAAACCTCTCCATAGCCTCTAAAATACAGGGTTTTATGGTGTCAATCAGTGAAATTGACCCCCACTTCAATGTACATTAGACATGTGCACTGCCAAAAAAATTTTTTGTTTCATTTCGTTTTAAATTCGGATTTGTGTTATTTCATTTTTCGGGATTCGGGTGTGAAAGTCAATTCGGATTCGGAATTCGGACGAAATTCGGTAGCGTTAGTTCGTTCGCACGTTCGTTTCATTTCTTATTCGTTTTGTTCATTCGTTCGTTCGTTCGCAGTAAAATGACATTTGAGGGGAAAATGGTTTTCTTCAACGAACGAAACGAATAAGAAAAGAATAGGAAATGAAAACGAAACGAACGTTCGAACGAACTACCGCTACCGAATTTAGGAAACGGAAATTCGGATTCGTTTGCATTCGTTATATCTGTAATTCGGAATTCGGATACATCCGAATGTCCGAATTTCCGAAAATTCGGAATTTCGATTCGAAACTAAACGAATCGCACATGTCTAATGTACATATTATGCTGCACATTGATGGGCTGTTAACCCAAGAAGAGAAACATTAGGTTTTTGCTCATTTCCTAAAGTTTATCCTGATCATATTTCTCACACAGCAACAATAAATCAGTATCGATGGTCTGTCTATGAGTGATATTTAGAATGGCTCATGTTGAGGAATAATCGATTCAAGGCACAGATAGCAATGATATGTGAATTGTTATTGTGTAATAAATATTATCTTCTAGAATCTTATCTCTCCTTACTGTCAAATAAACAGCATTGTATCACTCATTTTTATGTGAAATAGCAAACACATACGTGTTCTGCTGTATCTGTTTCTCTGTTGCACTTCTCATCCAGAATCCAAGTACTGTGTCTTAAACCAAGTCAAAAGCGTGCCCTACTGACAGACAAATGTTGTATCTAAGCAGCTTGTTCTCTGGGCAGTAATTGTTGTCACCCACTGTTCTAAACATTCTATCAACAGTCCAGAAGCAGGGATTTATAATTACAAAAATTGTGAGAAAATTAGATGGATGTCTGAAAGTAAAGATACCATGGCAACGGTATAAAATAAAACAACCACAAAACATTCTTCTTGTAACAATTGTTTTGTTCTATTCTGTTTCCATGGTTTTGGAGCATTGCAGATGCTTCTATGCAAACCAAAATAGGCTGCAAGCCAAGGTAGAGTTGTAAGCAGAGTTTCAAACAAGGCCATGAAAACCAACTATACATTGAAGTACCAAGATCAATGGGTTGCCTTTCATAGATGTGGAAGTCAGCTGTGCATGGCAACCAATCAGCCTCTCTCTTTCATTTTCAAATCTTAACTGAACAAACTGAAGAGCTAATTGGTTGCCATGCACAGCTGCTCCAGATTTTGTTTGCTCCAGTTTTGATACATTCCCCCATTCTCTTTAGGGACTACATATAGAAACAGCCTACAAAAATCTAGTCTTAAAGTACTATCAAACCCTATAAACTTTTTTCAATAATAAATCTAGATCAAACAAATATACTTCACCCAGCAAAGTATTTCTTATTTTGCCCAAGCACTTACAGTTATCATGTTTTTAAACAGCTGGCTCCAACTTCCTCAGATCCACTTCCCTGAACTTCCTGTCCAGTACACAATCACAAGGGACAGCACAGTCTCCAGCAGCTGTTTATCCACTAGCTTTGAGCAGGAAGCAGGGGAGAGTGACTTGCCTTGCTTTGTCTGTGGGTTTGTGGAGACACACACAGCTTACTAGCACACACAAGCGTGGCTCCATAGGATCCTGCAAGGGAAAGGCGCCACCCTAAAACAGATATCAAGGCCAGTGCTCAGGGGACCAACTGATTCTGCAGGAGACTAAAACTTTTAGTGGACTTTTTGGCCAAGCTACCGTTGTCACCAGCCTGAACACTGAGGGCACACTCGCAAACACAGCAATGTATTGGTAAGAAAGAAGAGGTCTTCAGTAAGAAAGAATGGTTTAAAGTCCATTCATTTTGTTGTGTTTTCCGGTGTTGGCAAAACGCATTGATATGAGCAACTTGTTTCACTAGGACCTGTGCCTACCAGTGCATTGCTTTCGGAACAATACACTGATGTCTATATCTTATTACCACAAGTATAAAAAAATTCTAATTGAGAATTAATTATAGTGTGAAGTAGACAGGATCTGCTAATATCTGCCCTCTGGTGGATTCTTTGCAAGTACACATAGTTTACTCAAGAAAAAAGCTGGATAAAAAACCCACCCTGATGCAACTGTGATAGGCAATAGTATAGACATCTCTATGAGCCCAGACAGTAAGGTCCCACCCACTTATGCAAATCAATTGCATTGCAATGTATGATTTTGTATCTTTTCAGTTTCAGCCACGTGCATGTGTTTCTACATGCATTTTTCAGAAGAGAGCGTACTTCTTTCCTTTTTCACATGCAGCTGCATGTATGATGCACTATAGACTATTTTTACATCGTATACCAACCGTTCATTTGTACTAGTGTAAAAAAAAAACTAAACTGCAGCCACTTTATAAAAAAAAAAAACTTTGCATGCAAACACATTGTTTAAAATTGTACCACTGAAAAAAGGGCAAAAACAAGGCACTATTGATGCAGTTGTATGTGTGGGAATGTGTATCTAAAGAGCTAAAGTATGAATGGGTCTAACATTATTAAGATAACCCCACTCTCCTAAAAAAGAGAACATTTCAGTTTTGGGGGCATTTGGTTTGGAAAGAAAAATTCAAACCAAAAAGAAGTGATAGCAAGCTCATACAGTGGGAATGTGACCACCCGCCCAGCTTCCTGATTGGATGGGAAGCCTGGAAAGCCACAGCCATCCTTCCTTGCAGCTTCCCAGGCACCGAGGACTGCGGCTCTTATGTGAGGAATGTAAGTGCCAAGTGCTGCTGCACTCTGTATCTCTTGGGTTGCCACATTTTCTTCAAGCAAAACCCGAACACTCTAACACCACACAACAATTTTTTTGGAGAATATACAGGAGAGAACGAAGAGAGACAACCAAAAGAGTGAGCAAGGAGAGACAGCCAGGAAAGAGAGCGAGGAGAGACAGCCAGGGGAGACAGTGAAGAGAGACAGCCAAGGGAGAGAGCAAGAGGGAGGAGAGACAGCCAAGAGAAACAGCCAAGAGGATGAGTGAGATAAGACAGCCAGGAGAGGGATCGAGGACAGACAACCAGGAGAGTTAGCAAGCAACAAATCTGCCTGAAGCAGAACCTTTGTTACCTTATGTACTTATTTACACCCTGTGTTTCGGAAACCTCCTTGTTTCACAAGTTCCAGCATCCTCCATGCACTTAAGTAAGAACACCAAAACTCCGAGGTTGCGCCTGACATCAAGACATCTTGTGTCCAGGTTTCAGCTGTCCTGAAACCCAGACAAAGCACATACAGGACTCAGAACCCACAAAACCCAGACTGCCCAGGTGAATCCTGGACAAGTGGCAACCCTAAGCAGGATATCAATTCTAATCCTATGGCAAATAACAAGGGTGGCCATTTTGTTGCTGGAGGACAGTCACTTTCATACTTCTCGGATACCAACTCACACCACAATTCTGTCCACCTTCTAGAACTCATTCAGGGATTGGAGGGCTTCCAACTACCACATGACCACAACGGACCAACCCACAGCCCTCCCCATTCAGCTCTGCACTGAGTAGGCAGACAATAAGCATCCCGGTACCTTATCTGGCTGTCAGGTCTATCATGTGACTCCCGGTAGCCAATGTGTGCCAGCCTTTGAGGAAGGCTGGCTTGGGTTGTATTCCTTATGTATTGCTGAGCCGGTCAATCTTTATGATCTCTCCATCAGCTCGGTGACTATATACACAGCGCCCGCTGTTGCACTCGGGGTGATTAAGGAGTCCACAGACACACTCGGCACACCCCCTATGCGTGCCTATTGTTCCCCATGTTGTCTAAAGGTAATGTAGAGTGGTTTTGTATATATTTACTTAATTTGATTATTATGTTCAAGACAATTTGTTTTTATTTTCTTTATCAAGTAGATATGAAATAAGGAATATATTTTATAATTACTACTTTCAGACAGTAGGTGACATGCTAGAGGCTGCTAACCTCTAGTATTCTTCAGAGATTTACTACTATGCTGTGAAAAGCTAGTCAATTAGATCTGTTGCCATTCAGGCCTACTGACAACACACACAGAGGAGTGATGCACCCTTTGCTGTTTGATATATTCATCAGAGATCTGTATGGATTTATAGCAAAATAGAGGCAGCCAATTCTTGGGGCGTTTTCGTGCGTTTCCATTGGGATACAGGCAAGTAGCCCTCGGAAACGCGATTTTGGCGCGCGTTTTTTACTGCGACTCGCGGTAAAAACGCGTGTCACGAAACGTGCGACAAATGCGCATATTCGATACACCTAGGTGTGAACCCAGCCTAAGAGTTTTCAAATAACACGCTGACAATTTATTTTGCAATTTTTCGATTTTAACTATATTAATTTCTGCTTTTATATGTTCAGTATCTAAAATACTGTCATTACATTATGTGACCACTAAAGTGTGCCAGAGTATTGTGTAATTCCCATCATAATAAACATCATTATTGTGAGAATTTGGGTTTATAGAGTATAGGTTACAGTCCGTGTACCCATCGCACACAGAGCCGCTGCCTCAAAAAATGGAGCAGGTGTCAGCTGGTGGCTTCCGACAAAATATCAGTAAAGGATGGACACCGGCACTCCAAAGCAAGTTCAGTACGTGTTTATTAACGTAATAGTTGCAAGTAGAACACTCTAAAAGTTTAGAGTGTTCTACTTGCATTCATTACGTTAATAAACACGTACTGAACTTGCTTTGGAGTGCCGGTGTCCATCCTTTACTGATATAGAGTATAGGGGACACAGGAGATACCTTACATCAAATACCACATAACATATGTAGATTTCTTCACATGAAGAACTAAGAAAGCTTTCAATGCAATGAGTGATTTGTTTACTATTTATTATTAGTTTAAATGATGATGATGATTGTATGTTTAACTTGGAGAGGACCTTATTTGTTTGCTGGGTTTTGCTTCAAATGTAGTTTTCATCTAAATAGGGATAATTATGTAGATTTGGATATATTAATGGAGGCATTGCTCCTGAGAAAATGTACCATTTTAAGAAAAAACGAAGGTCATTTTAAAATTGATGGCAGCTTCCTACAGGACATCTAGTAAGGGTTTACATCTACTGCAGACCTGTCAGTGCCTAGAATCCCAATGCGAATCTCTCTTTATGCAGGCAGTGCATTATGGATACAAAGAATTAGATTTGGCAAAATGCCACATTAGTTTGCCGGGTCTGTGAATCTCAATCACTTAGGATTCACAGCAAACTCATGGTAGCAGTGAATCTAAAGCCTTAACCATACTATCAGTAGCTGTGGCTGATCACAATGTACCTCATCAAACTGGCTTGCCAAGGTCCCGGATTTTCAGCCCTGGAGATATCCTGCAGAGCCACGTCAGCTGCAAGGAACGGCCTGAAGAAACAGAAGAAAAAACATTTTGTTTAACAAAGGTGGTTCCACAGCAAACTCATGTAGTGTACACACTGTTTAGTGATGACATACAAAATACACAAATGATTTCAGTGAGTTATACACTCATACAGTAGGTAAGAACTGCATCATTCCATCTAATATGCTAAATCAATTTACAAACAGGTAATGGTGAATGTATCTGTTTATTTCTATCTCTCTCTTGTCTATTATGTCTTAACCGATCACCATAGAAAATGATCAGCCCCATATATTCAACTTATAATAAGTAAAATTAGAAAAACACATCAAAATAGTAAATTAAAGTGACATTAAAGGTGACCCCCCCTCCCAATGCTGTTGCATGGACTTACCTTAAATGATGCCTCTTGATCCAATCTTCTTCCTTCCTGTAGTTTTTAGGAGTCCCTCCAGCACTGGTGCCGGTCTCTGATCCAGCGCTGACTCCTCTGTGCTTGCTGGCACTTCCTGTCCCACGGTGTCTGTGCGAGTGCACGCTGCTCCATAGACTTACCTTGTGCCTCTCCTTGTCTCCCGGCTGAAGATCTGAACTGTGCCTGTGCCTCCCCAAGATCCTTTGCGGCCGCCCGAGATTTTTCAGACGTTCGGATGGGAGCACGTGGCAGAGACACAGGTAAGTTTAAAGCTTTTTTGTAACTTTAAAAAAAAATGTTTTTGCATATATTTCCTGCTTGCTAGCAGTAGATATATGCAAAAACCCTGAGGGTTTAATGATCCTTTAAAAGTTAAAAAAAACTTTAATTTTTTTTGTACCCTGACAAAATCTGAATTTTTGGACCGAAACCCTTTTGTTTTCTTAAATTTCAATGAAAAATGTTTTGAAAGCAGAAGTTATTATTTAGGAACCATATAAGCAGGGGCGTCCCGAGGCTGGGTGACACCAGGAGCGTTAACCGGGTGTCACCCCGCCCACTCGCCGAGACGTCACCACACGCGTGCGCGATGACGTCATCACGCACGTGCGGCGATCTTCTGATACCTGCCAGCGGCCATCTTGGTGATGGACGCCGGCAGAGAGAGGAGAGGAGGGGACAGTCACCCGGCAGGATACGGTATGCCGCCGGATCCCGTCCATGACCGAGCGCCCGACTTTTCAGATGGGAGTGACACCAAAATGACTCTCAGTCATTTTGGTGTCACCCCTCCAATGGTGTCACCCGGGTGCGGGCCGCACCCCGCTTGTGACGCCACTGCATATAAGCTTGTAATAGCCCAAAACCCACTTGATATTTACCTAAGGTACCAACAGTACAGGAGTCTACCAGGAGCCATAAGGCGTATGTAAGCCCTAACAATGAACTTCTCTTATTTGTTCTCTTTAGATCTGTTAAATCTGAAGTTTACCTAATTTATATTTTTGATACATAGTTCCAGAGACATAACTTACCTCCAGTTAGGTGCGTCCCAAGTCCTGGTGGCTGCTGCTTATAATGGAAATACTTCCATCAGTACTGCCAGATACCCCCTTCAGCGCTAATCTTTCGGTTCTACAGTAGCTGCTGCCAGTGTGAGACTTGTGCCACTTACCAGCCCCTTCCTTCTCTCTCCTCCATTCACAGAAGTTGTACTATTATTTCCCACAATGCTGCAAAGCGACCTGTGATTGGAGGACAGGCGAATAAATGATAGTTGCATAGTTAGTCAGGTTGAAAAAAGACATATATCCATCGAGTTCAACCTATAGGATCTGGAACCAGGAACCAGATAGGATCTGCCTTCTCCAATCACAACCTCTAATTAGTAAGGCAAAGTATATTACATTTGTGTTCTTGGGTTTTGATATACTCAAACGTAAAGCTGAAGTTTAATCTGCTCATATTTGCCTTCCCTGGTTTCTTCTTTCCCCCTCATCAACATGCTAATTACATTTTTTCATTAAAACTTTCCATTTTCATTATATACCTTATCATATACCCAGTGATGTCATCACTGGGTCTATATGCTTCTCTGTGCAATGCAAGCATATTATGGCTGGTGGCAAGAGCTAGGAAGATGCCATACATAGCTTCCTGAAAACATCACAGCATCCTGCCTCAGTACCTCTCTCAAGAGCATTCAGCTCTGATACAAGCATTGGACTGGCACTTGGGTGGAGTTATGTAAATATCAAAATGTCTTCTTGGCTATCAGGCTGCATTTGCATGCTAAATGCCCTAGGTAATGCCCACAAATGATACTGAGCCTCCATGATTGAAAGAGCTGAAATCAAATGAATGAAAGAAAGGTTTGGGACGGGGACAGTCAGTCTGGGGAGGAAAGTGCTAGATGATGCTGGACATCCTCCAGACAGAAAATAAGGTGAGCTTTGTCTGACTTGCTGCAGCTTCTAATGCATACTGAAAAGCTCCCTTTGTGCATTGAAAACAGAGGCCCCTTTTTCACACGGCCGGTCCAATCGGGTTCACCTGTCAGTTTCTCAAGCAGACCTGATCGGATGCCCAATGCAAAGTCTATGGGCAGCCGTGTGTAAACGGACAGGCGTTCATTCTCCCATTGACCACAAAAGTAAGAAGTAAGTCTCCCTATAACCACCAAAATAAGAAGGAAGTCTTCTCCCAATGACCACCAAAATAGGGTGTTCTTCTCCCAATGACCACTAAAATAAGATGGAGGTCATCTCCTATTGACCAGCAAAATTAGAAGGAGGTCTTCTTCCAATGACCACCAAAGTCAGACAGAGGTCTTCTCCCAATGACCACCCAAATAAGAAGGAGGTTTTCTCCCAGTGACCACCAAAGTAAGATGGAGGTCTTCTCCCAATGACCACCAAAGTAAGATGGAGGTCTTCTCCCAATGACCACCCAAATAAGAAGGAGGTCTTCTTCCAATGACCACCAAAATAGGGTGTTCTTCTCCCAATGACCACTAAAATAAGATGGAGGTCATCTCCTATTGACCAGCAAAATTAGAAGGAGGTCTTCTTCCAATGACCACCAAAGTCAGACAGAGGTCTTCTCCCAATGACCACCCAAATAAGAAGGAGGTTTTCTCCCAGTGACCACCAAAGTAAGATGGAGGTCTTCTCCCAATGACCACCAAAGTAAGATGGAGGTCTTCTCCCAATGACCACCCAAATAAGAAGGAGGTCTTCTTCCAATGACCACCAAA
>NW_017306668.1:335053-337136 GCF_000935625.1 Nanorana parkeri | reverse complement strand
GACAAAATCTGAATTTTTGGACCGAAACCCTTTTGTTTTCTTAAATTTCAATGAAAAATGTTTTGAAAGCAGAAGTTATTATTTAGGAACCATATAAGCAGGGGCGTCCCGAGGCTGGGTGACACCAGGAGCGTTAACCGGGTGTCACCCCGCCCACTCGCCGAGACGTCACCACACGCGTGCGCGATGACGTCATCACGCACGTGCGGCGATCTTCTGATACCTGCCAGCGGCCATCTTGGTGATGGACGCCGGCAGAGAGAGGAGAGGAGGGGACAGTCACCCGGCAGGATACGGTATGCCGCCGGATCCCGTCCATGACCGAGCGCCCGACTTTTCAGATGGGAGTGACACCAAAATGACTCTCAGTCATTTTGGTGTCACCCCTCCAATGGTGTCACCCGGGTGCGGGCCGCACCCCGCTTGTGACGCCACTGCATATAAGCTTGTAATAGCCCAAAACCCACTTGATATTTACCTAAGGTACCAACAGTACAGGAGTCTACCAGGAGCCATAAGGCGTATGTAAGCCCTAACAATGAACTTCTCTTATTTGTTCTCTTTAGATCTGTTAAATCTGAAGTTTACCTAATTTATATTTTTGATACATAGTTCCAGAGACATAACTTACCTCCAGTTAGGTGCGTCCCAAGTCCTGGTGGCTGCTGCTTATAATGGAAATACTTCCATCAGTACTGCCAGATACCCCCTTCAGCGCTAATCTTTCGGTTCTACAGTAGCTGCTGCCAGTGTGAGACTTGTGCCACTTACCAGCCCCTTCCTTCTCTCTCCTCCATTCACAGAAGTTGTACTATTATTTCCCACAATGCTGCAAAGCGACCTGTGATTGGAGGACAGGCGAATAAATGATAGTTGCATAGTTAGTCAGGTTGAAAAAAGACATATATCCATCGAGTTCAACCTATAGGATCTGGAACCAGGAACCAGATAGGATCTGCCTTCTCCAATCACAACCTCTAATTAGTAAGGCAAAGTATATTACATTTGTGTTCTTGGGTTTTGATATACTCAAACGTAAAGCTGAAGTTTAATCTGCTCATATTTGCCTTCCCTGGTTTCTTCTTTCCCCCTCATCAACATGCTAATTACATTTTTTCATTAAAACTTTCCATTTTCATTATATACCTTATCATATACCCAGTGATGTCATCACTGGGTCTATATGCTTCTCTGTGCAATGCAAGCATATTATGGCTGGTGGCAAGAGCTAGGAAGATGCCATACATAGCTTCCTGAAAACATCACAGCATCCTGCCTCAGTACCTCTCTCAAGAGCATTCAGCTCTGATACAAGCATTGGACTGGCACTTGGGTGGAGTTATGTAAATATCAAAATGTCTTCTTGGCTATCAGGCTGCATTTGCATGCTAAATGCCCTAGGTAATGCCCACAAATGATACTGAGCCTCCATGATTGAAAGAGCTGAAATCAAATGAATGAAAGAAAGGTTTGGGACGGGGACAGTCAGTCTGGGGAGGAAAGTGCTAGATGATGCTGGACATCCTCCAGACAGAAAATAAGGTGAGCTTTGTCTGACTTGCTGCAGCTTCTAATGCATACTGAAAAGCTCCCTTTGTGCATTGAAAACAGAGGCCCCTTTTTCACACGGCCGGTCCAATCGGGTTCACCTGTCAGTTTCTCAAGCAGACCTGATCGGATGCCCAATGCAAAGTCTATGGGCAGCCGTGTGTAAACGGACAGGCGTTCATTCTCCCATTGACCACAAAAGTAAGAAGTAAGTCTCCCTATAACCACCAAAATAAGAAGGAAGTCTTCTCCCAATGACCACCAAAATAGGGTGTTCTTCTCCCAATGACCACTAAAATAAGATGGAGGTCATCTCCTATTGACCAGCAAAATTAGAAGGAGGTCTTCTTCCAATGACCACCAAAGTCAGACAGAGGTCTTCTCCCAATGACCACCCAAATAAGAAGGAGGTTTTCTCCCAGTGACCACCAAAGTAAGATGGAGGTCTTCTCCCAATGACCACCAAAGTAAGATGGAGGTCTTCTCCCAATGACCACCCAAATAAGAAGGAGGTCTTCTTCCAATGACCACCAAA